>NC_133779.1:50577422-50593647 GCF_003597395.2 Chelonoidis abingdonii | reverse complement strand
GGGGGGGAGGAGGGGAAGGCAGGGCCCTCATGTTTCACAACTGTAAGACAGAGCCATAGATCATCGCTGTACGGCGGTGCCACTTGGGGAGAGATGTGTCTGTACAGCTGGCCTGGTGGCTGCACAAGGCAGGAGGCTGGGGGGGCAGGGGGTGTCACCTCACATGGTAAGCTGCCAGGGGGCTGAGAGAGGCATGTGCAGGGCTCTGGTTGAGGGCTGGCTGTCTCAGGCAGAACCCCGGTGTTGAAGACACCCCCCTAGCTCCCAAAACCCAAACACCAGCTGTTGCCACGGCCAGGCTTGCATGGGACAGCCCTCTCCCGCTGTTTCACAGTAACAGGGGATTTAGGATCCTCACCAGTCATTAACCCATGGCCAGATCCTGAGGTCTTGAAGCTCCACAAACATTAAAACTGAGCAAGGGAAGCAGGTGAAAATCCGTAGGGCCTTCGATCTGCCCCGCTTACACTGGCTAGATCAGCAGGTGCATTCTGGGAGGGTGGGCTTGGCATGCAGGGCAGCATCGCCAGCTCCTGTGCCATTTGATGCTTAAAGTCCTAGCTCCTGGAGTCAGGTGATTCTGTCAGCTACGTCTCTAACGAGCCTTCGTCATTCTCACAGCTGCCCCGCGAGCTGATTTCAGCCCAGCTGCAGCCTCCCTCTGCAGTTCTCCCACTGGGAACTACAGAGTCACCTTTTTATCCTCTAGCAACTGACTAACGCCCCAACTTCTGGCACACTTGGCCACTGGGCTCTCAGTCCCGGCTAAACCAGGTCCAAGGACAGCTGAGCCCAGCTCCCAGAGCCAGTCTTGGAACAGATTTGGTTGAGTGACCTTCAGGTTGGTCCAGTGGTTAGGACACAGGCCTGCTCTGTGCCATTCCCTGCTCTGCTACAGTCACTTGGCCGCTCTGTGCCTTGGTTTCCCCATCTGCACAATGTGGGTGATCGCCCTGCTCTGCCTCACAGAGGGGTTGGGAGGATACAGCCATTAATGATCACGAGGTGCTCAAATACTAGGCTATAGAAGAGGAGCAGCAGATAAAAGGGACAGCTGCCCGGTGACCCTTTGCGTCAATCAGACATTTGCCGGATGTCCCCTGGCCTCGGCTGTGCGATACGGAGTCGAAAGTGCTCAGCTTGCATCATGTCTTTATTTCACGAGGAGGGTGGTGAAGCATTGGAATGGGTTCCCTAGGGAGGTGGTGGAATCTCCTTCCTTAGAGGTTTTTAAGGTCAGGCTTGACAAAGCCCTGGCTGGGATGATTTAGTTGGGAATTAGTCCTGCTTTGAGCAGGGGGTTGGACTAGATACCTCCTGAGGTCCCTTCCAACCCTGATATTCTATGATTAGCTGGGCCCTATCAATCCAGGAGCCTGGCCCATGAAGCACTGGATTGAGAACTCCCAAAATTGCTCTACCTGCCTTTCAGCCAGGATCGGTGGCTGAATACAGCAGCATTTAACATCTCACACCCCAACACACACACACACGCCAGCCTCTTGCTCCATCACTGGGCTCCTGAAGTTCCTAATGCAATATTAGTGGCGGGCGGGCGGGCGGCTTGATGAGACTCTAGCGAAATGAAGTAGCGGTTCTCGTGCATCATTGGTTTCCTTAGTTGTGAACGGTTATTGACACCCTACCTGAAGCCGGGCAGAGGTTACTCACCCAGAGCGGGTGGGGAGGCTGCTAAAACCTGTGTCAGGCTGCGGTTACGTGGTGTGCGGCGGGAGAGGGTGGCATCCCTTTAAATGGTTGGCAAGCCCTGTGGCAGTGCTCACCGGGGTCTGTGTTTTCGAAGCTAGTCGGAGTAGCAGCCTTGGGAGCTAGGACTGGCACAAGTCAATGTAATTACTTAGGGTCCAGCTGTGTCCGTGTGGTATCGGCATAGGTTGTGTCAAGAGCAGAAGACACACCAGATTGGCTCAGGTGGCCAGACGGGCAGGGCTGGCCTAGCCTAGGGGATCGAGGGCTCTATCTGGGACGTCTCTAGTTTTCTTTATCATGGAGTGATCTCAGCCCTGGTGAAGGATACCATGTTGGCAACCCCAAAGCCAGAAGGCCTCCGCAGAGCATGGGCGGTGGGTGGCCAAGCTTCAGCGCTCTGCCCCACAGTGTGTTCGTTTTACCTGCGCTTCAGCAGCTGAGCTCCTAAGTGGCGTCAGCCTGCTGGCCCCATGTTATGATAACTCCCCTCAGGATTCCAGTCTCCAGGGGTATTTTGTCACCCATTAGGCCTAATGTCTCATGCCAGTTCTGGTCCGGCCTCACACATCTCTGGCTCTGCAGGCTCAGTCCTTGAGTTATATCAGGAGACCTGTTTGTTTGGACAAATTCAATCACTCTCTGTCTCACTTCTGCCCCCTTGCCCACCTGCGGTTGTTGTTCTGGGTCATCCTGACATCTCCTGAGCTCACGCTCACTCTCTGCAGCTGAGCTGATAATTAGGGGAAACTCGTAGGCCCGGCTATGGCAACAGAGTGTGAGTTGTCGGGGCAGGGCCTGGTTCTCGCTGGGTGTCCATGCGGCACTCGGAAGCCCGGGGACCTGAGCCCAGCTGGGGGCTTGTGTGATATAAGTTTGCGCTGGTGTAAATGACTGTACAAGGTGCAAGGCAAAGGAGACTTGTCCCCGGAGGAGGGAGGAAGGAAGGAGACTGGGACATGACCTAACGCCGAGGGCGAGTCTCCTTTGCCCTGCACCTTATGCAGTCATTTACACCAGCGCAAACTTATATCCCATATATTCCCCCATCTGCCACTGCGAGGTTCTGACCCCTTCTTCTGAAGCAGCTGGTACTGGCCCCTGTGGGAGGCAGGATAGCAGGCTGGCTGGACTTTGGTTCTGATCCAAACGAGCAGTCCCTATGAGCCCATAAGGCTGGTCTTGTGGTTATGGAATCCTGGATCAGGGCTTGATGAAATTCCCATCCCCTGCCAAGGGATCAGGTGTCCCTTGCTGGGGCAGGCACCCTCCTCCTTCAGGGCAAACTCCAAATGTGGGTCAGGAGGAAACTTCCCGTGGGGCGGGTTAGCCCTTTGCTGCTGGGTTTCTTAGCAGCTAGGAAGCTGGACAAGCCCCTGCGCTAATCCAGCAGGGCAGGTCCCCCCCCAAGTTGAGCTTATGGCTGAGGATCTGGAGTGGGGCCAGGGGCTCCAAGCAGCGTGTGAGAAGCTTGTCAGGGCTTCGGGTAGCGGGAGGATTCTAGTCTGCGGGGTTATTGGCTGGGCTGGTTCCCTGTCACTAAACCCACCCACCCGCATGCCCAGCTCCAGCGCCTCTGGGCGGTCGCTCCGCGCCCCTCTGACGCCATCTCCTCTTCTCTCCCTCTGCCGCAGCCTGCAAAAGGAAAGAGCAAGAGCAAAGCAAAGCCGACAGAAACCACGTCCCTAAGCGGCACCGGCTGGTCTTCACGGACATCCAGCGCCGCACACTTCATGCCATCTTCCACGAGAACCAGCGGCCTTCCAAGGACCTGCAGGTCACTATCGCCCAGCAGCTGGGCCTAGAGCTCTCCACCGTCAGTAACTTCTTCATGAACGCCCGGCGCCGCAGCCTGGACAAGTGGCTGGAAGAGGGGCACCCCCCAGCCTCGGGCACCCACGCCACCTCCGCCGTCACTTGCACCAAAGCCTGAGGGGAAGCCAGGGCGCCGGACAGGGGGCACCGCGCCAGGCTGGTTTCAATTGGGTGGGGTTTGATGGGGGGGGTCTTTTTAATTTCTCTTCTCCGGTGGTTTCTTTCCCCTTCCCCTGCCTGAGGGTTTGTTTTTTTTTCCAGCTGTTTCAACAGAACCCACCTGGCCCAGACCCTCAGCTAACAGGAATCGGCTCTTTTGCACTGATTTACCCTAGCTGGGGATCTGGCCCCGCTGACGCCAGTGCAGTGACGCTGATTACCCCAGCTGGGGAGCTCAGTTTAAATAATCACAGGCAAGCTCCTCAGCTGGGGTAAACGGGCCACACTGATTGGCACCTGCTGGGGAGCTGGGCCCCCCAATAACTCTCTGGGACGCAGGGGAAGCACCTGGCTGAAGATTCGGGCACCTGGGGGAGATTGTGGCTCTTTAAAAAGCATTTGTTTCCCCTTGATGACTGAGCCCTGGTTGTTTCCTTTTGGGGAAGGTGCTGCTGCCCAGAGGTGAGAAGTATAGCCAGGACTCCTGGGTCCTATTTGTGCCCCTGAGGGGGGGGGGTGTGGGGAAGTGGGGAGAGCTATGGGTGGGAGCCAGGACTCCTGGATTTGGTTCTTGGCTCTGAGAGGGGAGTGATGTCTAGTGGTTATAACAATAGCCTAGCAGCCAGGACTCTTGGGTTCTGTCCTTGACTCTGGGAGGGGCAATGCAATCTAATGGCTAGAGCAGTTGACTAGGAGCCAGGACTCCTGGGTTCTACACATGGTTCTGACAAGATTTCTAGTAATGTCACCATAAACTGATGAGTCAGGAGCCCTGGGTTCTGTTCCTGACTCTGCCACTGACTTGGTGTGTGACCTTGGGGCACATCGTCTCCCGGCCCTGTGCCTCTGTTTCCTCACCTGTCAGAACCCTTACAATTGCCCTACCATGAGCCAGTGTCTGTCATATGTTGTGAGAGGAAAGGTGTTCTGGAGATTCCTTCCCCTCCTCCCCCGGATATGATGATGATTGGTTGGGGCGGAGGGTCAGAAGTCCCAAGGTGAATGGGACATTCCCCCAGCCTGGCTCCCCCTGTGTCACTGACTGGCAGTAAAATCAATCAGTCAAAATTATCTTGGGCAACTTAAGGGTTTATCTACAGGTAAGGTACTCCAGGATATCTATTCTGCTTTAAATTCATGCTCTATCTTAATCTGGATTAACTTTCCTGTGTAGACAAACCTGCTGCTTCTTCTGGCCTAAGTGTCCAGACTGTGGGCCTGTTTCTGTGTGAGTCTGAGTCCCCTGTGGCCAGCACCTTATGCTGCTGTTTGCACAGGTGCAAAGTGCATTCAACTCACTGCTGCTCTCAGAGCGGGCGGCCTTGTCCTTCTGGTCAGCACTGCGCAAGGTGCTGTACAAATGGAGCCTTGGACCCAGTGGGTGGTGCTGAACAGCTGCAGCTCCTGCTAACACCAGTGGGAGGTGGGGATTCTTGGTGTCGGATTGGGAGGAGAGTTGGATTACAAATCACACCTCGTGGTGCGGCTCCCTGGGTGGCTTCTCCCCAGGGTGCCTGTGGAGGTTTTCCCAGGGAGCCTTTGGCATATCAGTTTAAACAGCAAATCCCTGGGAATATGACAGGCCCCTTCTGCAGGGGGCGGGGGCTGGCAGCCCGGTGCTCTGCACCCAGCCCCCCTGTGGTCCTATCCCATGTTGACTGCCCAATAGCATCAGCTGAACAGTTGCTAAGCGCTATGATCTAAAGCCCAGATCCTAAGAGGCATATATGCACCCAACTCCCATTGATTTCCCATGGGGAGTTAGACACCTAAATGCCTTTGAGGATCTGAGCCTTGGTGCTTTGAAATCATGAGTCCTGATTCTACCGTCACTTCCGCCCGTGCAAAGTGAGTATGAAACACTCCTGTGCTGATGCACTCACGGTGCACGACCAGATCAGAACAGCGGGAGGGGGGGGGCTGTCTCATGCTCGCTTTGCACTGCTGCTGGGGTGGGTGGGAGAGAGGTGGCCTGATCTCATCTGGATAAGACAGACTAGCTTTGAGCTTTGCCCAAACGTGAACAAATGCCCCTCCTCCCTACAACCAGGATGCCTGGACTGAAATCCTGGCACTGCTGACATTCATCCCCAAACTCCCCAGGACCTGGGGGCAGCTTTCACCTGCGATGGTTCTGCACCCAGTGTCACTATGTTGGTGGCAGACACGTGCTGTTGTAAGATGGGGCTGGCGCCAACGTCACTATGGCCAATCTGTTGCCAAGGTTCCTCCAACGGGTGGGAGCCCTGTTTTGTACAGGGTGGCATGGTCGCAGGAGGGGGTTCCAGCCTGGGCCAATTTCCCTTGGCTACCCCAGCACCAGGAATCTTAGCTTGGCAGGCATGCCGCCTGCTTCTACAGTACGTGGATGGATTCAGGGCTTGTGTGTACACACACACACACACCCGCTGTGTGGACACATTCTGTCCAGTTCAACCTGGTTTAGCTGGCACATCAGGCCAAACTAAACCCACTATAGGTCAGGCTTAAAGCCAGGCAAGAGCGTCCACACGCGCAGGTGCACCAGTGTAAGTGAACTGGTTTGAAAATCGCACCTGCAGTTGCCCCATGATGCTCAGATCTGAGCGGTTTGTCAAACGGTTGAAGCTTCTGGGTGGAAAGGAGCAAGCAAGAGGAAGCCTTTCCTTAATGATCTCCACTAACCCCTCCCGTGCGGTGCTGCCAGGCTTCCGTTCCTATGGAGCGGGGCTGATCTCAAGCTGGGTCGACCACAGTCGCAAATCAATAACCACGTGGATGTTTTGAAAGGCCTCAGCCCTCCCCACATGGTGCGCACTCGTACAGATAAATAGTACAGGCCAGAGCCTCTGCTTCTTTAGAGCGATGCTTGTTCTCCCAGCCGACTCTGCCCCATCCATCTGCTACACCAGGGCCCTGGGAAATCCACCCCCAGCTCCTGGAGTCAGTTACACATAAGGAAGGATCTGACCTAGAAAACCCTGCCCTGGATTCTGCATGAACGCATCAGACCCGGCTGAGACTTAGCTGGCTCCATCTCCCCTTTGCTGTCTGAAAGCCATCCCCACCGCAAACCAGAGCGACACAGCCCAGGTGTCCGGATCCCACTGCCTGCCCAGCCGCTCTTCACCCGAATTTGTCCTGATATGTCTTGTGCGACTCTATTGTTTTGTCAAACTGCGGCAAATTTCTACCTCACTTTGTCTCTTGCACCAAAAGATACCAAAGATTTTGCAAGGAGTCTCCATGTGGGTGCCTCGGTGGGCCTGCGTGCGTGTGTCGATAGCTATATTTAGAGAGAGAGATTTTTTGCATGGCTTGTCTCTTGACGTGCTTTGTCGTGTGGGACTGTCACCCTGCGTGGGCCAGGAGCTGCCTCCCTCCCTGCAGAGCTAGTGATGTGATCTAGATGTGTCATCTGTCCTAACCGAGACAACGACTCTGTGACATTCCCACGGTCCCCCGCTGTCTGGATATTACCAATATAATGCACTTTAGTTAGACACCTGTAACAGTGGTTAGGTTCCAGCCATGGCCAAACTGGGGACAGACGGGTGCTGTTCTGCTAAGGAGTAAGTCTCCATAAAAGCAGGATGGTGGGGTCAGATCTGTATTTATTGTGGCTCTCGATTGGTTTACAAGGCTGCTGTGCAAAAAGATCCAAAGATTATTTTTTCTGCTAGTTTCCCCCTCCCCGCACCTTTAACTGAGCAAGAAACGTCCTCGGGGCAAAGATGTTTCCTCACAGTGCTGCAGACTCCTCCTGGGCTCCAGGAATCAAACTGGGTTCACTTTGAATTGTGAATCATCCCTGGTAACAAAACCTCTGCCAGCTAAAAATCCTGCTCTGGGTGGCTCCGCTGTCTCCATTGCATAGCATGCCTGGGTGTCATTCCAGCCAGCGCATGTTTCCCTGGCTGCACAAGCACCTAAGATCTTTGCTGGCTTCTTCTGGTTCCTAGATCTGTGGGGAAGATTTGTAATTGCAACCTAGTAAATAACCGTATTGATGAGGCCTGAGCCAGACTAGAACATGGCTCCGTCCCCCATAGCCTGCAGGGCAATTGAGAGCATTAAAAACATATCTTTGCCCCTTGGCTCAGCAGTTATGAGCTTGAATGCACACAGGGAGCAGAGCTGCTGAGCAAGAACACAACCCATTCTTGCAGTCACTTCTCTGACTTCCCCTGGGGACAGCCTCTCAACATTCCCTTCAGAGCAAGAAGCAACCCTCAGACGGCTGGGTCCGGATCAGCATCCCAAAGTCCTGGGACAGACCCAAACCCTCTGCCTGCCCTCTGAATGAAATCCAGACCCCTTTGGGAGATTTCTCAGGAGCCTTCCTAGAGTACTGGTGTCCCTTAGTGGATCACGAGCAAATGCAGAACTGCTGAATCTAAAAAAGCCTGAGCTGCCCCTGCCTGAATTAGAGAATGAGCAGTGAAATCTTGAAATCAATGAGAGTTTTGCCAGTGACTTCAGTGTGGCCAGGATTTGACCCAGTTCCATTGGCTCAGAGACACTAGCAGGCTGCTAAAACTATATACACGGTCTGGCCTCTGGGGTGGGGTAGGGAGCTCCGGTTGGCTTGGGTTACACAAGTCCTTTGTGAGTGCTTCTGTGTGGAACCAGGTGAGACAGCAGCCTGCTGCCAACACAGACAATCCCCTGGGAGCAGAAAACAATCCAGCATTTTGAAATGGTTCTGCTCAGGGACTTTGACTGAGTTTCAGGCAGGTCCTTATTCTGCCCGAGCTACTGCACCAAAAGCTGAGAAGGTCAAGACGGGGATCCCCAAGGATCAGAGCTGTTTGGGTCCAGGTTTCCGCTCTCTTTAGCACCCCAATTTCCCTCTGGCCTTTTGACTCTCTGGCTGGGACTCTCAAAGGAGCTTTGGGGCATCTCACTGAATAACAGTGCGAGCTGGGTGGCTAACTCCCTTAGACACCACTGGAAATCCCAGTCTCTCTCCAGTAATCCCAGTTGCTGGGAAATGCTGATGATTCTAAGGACACAAACCTTGCCCGCTCTGCACTGGTGTCTTTCAAGCAGTGGCCTTGTCTGCCACTTGGGAGTCTAAATGGCACCTCTTTTAACCTCCAGTTTCACACTGGAAGTGGCAACATCAAAGAGCCAGAGAAAAGACCTGGACAATTTACACCCCTCAGGGCACAAAACTGAGATTCTGAAAACATTCGTTCCTAAACTTATGATGATAGATACCATCATCCCAGGACCTGCTGATTTTACGTTTATGCCCAACCTCTTAGTCTTGGTCAGGGGAATTGTTTCCCCTTCGCAAGACTGCTGGTGGTAGAATGGGGATAAAGGGGAAAGGCTGTGAAGGCACCTTGGTGGAAGCTCTTTGTGCCCTCTTGTGAGTCGGGCATGGTAAGATTCTCACCCACTACTGCAGTCCAGTTCTGAGAGGTGCCTCTGTCAGCCAACCCCTAGCACCATCTCTGCTGCAGAACTAGCAGAAGCCAGCCAGAGAGAACCACAGGGTCCGGCCGGGTCCAGTAGCCTCAGTCAAGAATCCCCTTTATATTCATTGCAGCCCAGCCCAGCCTCTTCTTCACAGTGGGGAACTGGGAAGAATATAGCAGCAGCTCTGAGCTGTGCACAATGCAAACAACTGCTGTGACGCCCCTTCCTTCATTTCCCCGATGACACTTTCTGGCTGCGGCAGGCTGCACAGATTCGTACAGAACGGTGGGCCTGATTCCCAGTTACACGCAGGCCTCTTTGTGCCACACTGGTAACGTACAGGGGGCCTTAAGGTGGGTGGGAATGGGACTAGCCCCCTGAGCATAGCTGCCCTGCCAAAGAGCCTCCTGGATCCCCCCAGCTGCTGCTGAAGGGCATCTGTTCCTTTTGATCATTGTCCAGAACTGGGCCCTGTGTCATCCCATTGCTACACACAGCCACCGTCCCCAAACCTAAATCCGAATTCTGTCGTTGAATTCCTTGTTCTCTTTTTGGCCGACCAGCATCAATTCACAAAATACCCAACCAAGCAATGAGCCTCTCACAAATAATACATGATGCCAAACTCGCCCAGCTCTTTCCTTCCTTTCCCGTTGGTAGCGTGCTGTGCCCATGTGTGAAAAGCAGTGCATTGCTATATATTCACTTGAATGTTTCTTCTTCGTTTCTTCTTTGTTGACTGTGCTAACTAACCAAAGTCTCTTTGCCTGTAAACATTTTAAAGACATGTACATTTTATACCAAAGTTTTTTCTCAGATACCTCAGCCTGTACCTGTTTGTGTTGATATGTTACCCACAAAGTAAATGTCCTTTATTGAAAAGCTCCAGGCTTGGTAGATTTGCTTTCATGTGGGGTCATGAGTCCACCCTTGGGGGTGTATTTTGCAAATACTTTGACTCCTGAGTGCATTTGAAGTGGTCCTTGTTCATACTTAGGCTGGATTCTCTTTTCCACTAAGGCAGTGGTTCCCAAACTTTAACGACCTGTGAATGCCTTTCACTAAAATGTCAAGTCCCGTGAACCCCCTCCTAAAAATGAATATTTCCAAGGATTTTCTCCTTTACCTGAGTATAAATTATAAAAGCAGTGATCTTGGAAATATAATATTTGTTTTTATGACATGCTTATTACACACTATTTATTATTAATGATTATTTTTATTACACTATGAAAGTGGCCACACTCTTCCAAAATCTCACTTTCGAAGCTTGCATCACTTTGAAGAAGCCTGTTATAAGACAAGGTTCCTATGTTTCATCAAGGAGTATCAGATGTGAAACAGCAGGAAGGGATTTAAGAAGCCAACTCAGAGTTCCTCCTACACAAGCATTCAGGTCTTGAGCAGTCCAGGCAAACAACGCACATTACGACAAAGCTTAAATTTGTTTGTCATGATAATTTAAAAAACAAGACTAGCTGCCTATTTCATTTTAAAACCAGCAAAAAATATCCACCCCCGTTTCCATTTCTTATAAGGAGGCTTGAAGTGTAAATCTCCTCAGCGGGATAGCGATGCTCGCTTTGATCTGCTCAGCTCTTGGAAGTCCAGGGGCTCTGGGCTGCTGGCCCCATGCTGCCCGGGGTCACTAGGGACAGCTCTGTCCCCCATTGTACAAAATGTGTGTCCCTAATCTATCAGTTAAGGGGTCTAATTTGCAACAAATATTTTTACCATAAGTGTGGACTTGGCGCCATGAGTATAACAGCATCGCTTATACTGGAATGGCTAAACCAGTAAAAAGTCCCTTTACGCCGCTATAGCTGGATTCACACTAGGAATGTCGATACTTCTTTAACAATACTCTGCTGTAGGAAAGCAGTGTGTCATAGTGGCTAGTGCCCTGTTTTAGGACTCAGGAGACCTGGGTACTGTACCTGGCTTGCTCACTGGGCTGCTGGCTGACCTTGGGCAAATCATTGAGCCTGTCTGTGCCTCAGTTTCCCCATCTGTACAGTCAAGGTAATGATACTGACCTCCTTTGTAAAGCGCTTTGAGATCTACTGAAGAGAGCACCACATAAGAGCTAAGTCTTATTAGCATACTGCTGAGTTCAACAGGCCTGCTCACTGTAGTAAAGCGTGTATGGGTTTGCAGGCTCAGGTCCTTACTGTTGTAATCCCAAGCTGCTTTGCTTTCTGACCAGTGTCACCGAAATGCAGCCACGTCTGGGGTGAAGTGAAGCAGTCAGGTAGAATGGGGGAAAAATTAATTTGAGGGGCATTTTTATTTTTTTGGTCAAACTTCTGTCCAAATCTTGACCCAGCTCTAGAGTCGGTTGCAAAATGAAGGTGGAGGGAGAATCTGTGAAAACGTATCAGCTTTTTTTCCTTATTTTTTTTTTAAGTCGAAATACGGAATTTGGAATTTCTGGTGAAATGTTTCAACAGCTCTACAGTCCTGTGCATAAAAATGAGGTTTGTGGGGGTGGAATCTTGGCCATGGATAAAGAAGGGCCATCAGGTCCATGCAGCGCCTGGATTTTTAAGGTTTTCTTTGAGAAATCCTCACCCCACCTGCTGCATGGAATTCACGTTTTGCTACCATAACAGGCTAACTCAGCTAGAATTTGAACCTACTAGAGGGAGGGCCCATTAAGCTAAGCCTGCTCCCTCTAAAAGGCATCAGAGCATGGTCCCGTGCACACAGATGAAGGAAGGATCATGCCTGTTGCTCCTAATGCTGGGGGTTGACAGCTACGACAGAATTTTCTGCTGCTTTATATCTTGTGCATTCATTACAGCATTGCAAAGTGACTGGGAGTTTTGTACCCACTTTGCACTGGTATAAAAGCCAGCACAAATGATGAATTGGGCCCTGGCTGAAGGTTAAAAAAGATTCCCAAAATGCACCAGGTCTATTGCATCATTCTGTGCAGGAGGCAGAAATTCCTGCTGGACACTCATGATGATCAGCTCTTGCCCTGGAACGTGAGGGTCGATTCCTTCAGCGTAGCCTGCATCGGTCATAACATTGTTCACCCCCTTTTCACACCCAGCCACCATATCTGACTTCCTGATCTCCTGCAGCAGAGAGTTCCACTGATTCTCTTCATGCTGTATGAGCAGGTATTTCCTGATGAGATCTGGAGGAGGAGATGACAGCATGTGGGCTCTTTGAAGTTGGTGTGGGAACTTAAGGCCAAAGGAAAAAAGGTGTGATTGCCTCTTCCCAGGATACCAGCAACTCTGCCCACCTCTGAGGTAGCTAAAAAGGCCTTAAGTAACTACAGATTGGATGGAGGTGTCAGTCATGGAGTGGCACTAATGAATGAATGAAACTCACCCAGGCAAGTCCATGGAGAAGCACTTTGTGGAGTGAAGCAGCATCATGCTTATAGCAAGGTGAGAACGCTAATCCCCTTTCCACAGCCTGGCCTGGCCCAATAAAGCTGCTGCTGAAAAAGAAACCCAGCCAAGAGTCAGTCTGACTTGCTTCCCTGTGCAAAGCCTTCTGCTTAGATCTTCCCACCACCCTTGTTCTTGGAGGTGACTTTAAGAGCACATGTGTCTTCTGGGAGAGGTCTTATTGCTGCTTGGCTAGCCAGAAACCTGGATTTAAAGTTCACGGCAGAACTAGTATTGTCCTCCATAGTCAGCAATCTCCTGCACTGGGGAATCTGCCACTTGGGTCGCTGCACTTGCCCAGAATGCCTGGTGAAGATGTGTGGTACTGACCCTGGTGCAGTACAACCCTCAGTAGCCAAGCCTGTAAAAGTCTCTGCAAAATGTGTCGAGAGTGGCATCTAGTGATCCTAGTGCGTCATGCCAAGTGCCTTGCAGAGAGTGGCTTCTCTTCAGCAAAGGAAACGAGGAATCCGGTGGCACCTTAAAGACTAATGGATTTATTTGGGCATGAGCTTTCGTGGGTAAAAAACTCACTTCTTCATATGCCTGGAGTCCTTCAGCAAAGGGAAACTTAGGCTGAACCTCAGGAAGCAGCATTTCTGAGCAGTGGAAGAGGAATTAGGGAAGCCACATTACCAGGGGAAGTTCAAGGGACTGGAGCCTAGAGGAAAGACTAGCTGGGGTTTAACTGGGGTTCAAGGCTGGCTTTAGGAACTGTGGGGCCCGATTCGAATACCTGGCGGCGGTCCGGGTCTTCGGTGGCACTTCGGCAGCGGATCCGTCACTCACTGCGGGTCTTCCGTGGCACTGAAGGACCCGCCGCCGAAGTGCCACCGAAGACCCGGAACACCGCCAGGTGAGTAAAAAAATTAAAAAGACACCTAAGTTAGGTGTTCTTCTATAGGGTGCAGGGCCCTCTTAGGCATAGGGGGATTAGGGGGAATTGGCCTAAAGCCGGCCCTGGGGGGTTCCAAGCTCTGATTTCTCTAGTTATGTATTATGTGTGTTACGGTAACACCCTGGAATTCCACTCAGGGCCAGCTGGGCGCTGTGCCGACGCCAAACAAAAAGACAGTCCCTTCCTCCAAAATTTACAAGCTAAATGATCTTCGTGCTTTGGACAACTCAGCCTTGGTTAAAGACAAAAACCTCACTACTGAAAATAAAATGCAAGTGCCAGGTATAAGTGGGATGGTTAAACATGTCGTCCTGGCCTGATTTGTTCATGCCACTCCTGCGTCGGCTGTTTAATATCACAGTCTGCACTCAAGGCCACTAGCGTGAGGCAGAACCCCGGAAATGCCCAGCGGAGTGTCTAAGTGAGCTCGTGGTTGGTTTGCACTCAGCGCAGCTCTGCTAACAGGGCCAGTGGAGGCCCAATGCCGTCTGGGTAGCGGATGTCAAAAGGAGCAACAGGAAGTGCTTGAATGTTACTAGCAAGGCATTTGGAAAGGCAGAGAATGCTGCTGTGGGAGTGATCCGAATACATGCCTAGGAGTGACGCCAAAGGCGTTTTAAATCTCTTAGCCTGGACCTTGGGACTCCGGGACCATGTCCTAGCCTGTAACCAGTCCCTTGAGAGTGACCCTGTTAGCAGGTCAGGCCCCCAGGACCTACCACAACAGGCCTGTGGCCTCCAGGACTGAAACTGGGCCTTTGGAACTAGGGTTCCCGGTCTCTCTCGCTGCAGCAAATCCAGCCCAGCCAGACTCCTGCGTGAGCCTTGTACTGGGCCCCTTCCAGGCTCCATGCTCTCAGGGAGTATTCACAGGGCCACCTTTCCCCTCTGCTCTACAGCTGGGGTCTTTGCCCTGCTTCCCTGCAGGGAGGTGGGGGGGAAATTTCCTCCATTTTGAGTGGTAGTTACTAGGTGTGAAGGGCCTGGTGGAAGGTGTTCCCATTACCTCTCCAGTGATATGGGTTGGTTTCCACCCTGTCCTTAATGACACAGACCAGACAGGACACATCACCTCTTGTCGCCTGCTGTGCCCCAAGAACTGCTTTTTAACCCTTTATACCCTGTGCCTGGCAATGCACAGTGGGAAACTGAGGCATGCGCAGGACTCATAAATATATGATATTACCAAAATTCTCACTTCATCGCACCTCTCTCCAGGAAAAATACCAAGAACCGCCAGCACTGTGATTGTTTCTGCTGCACCATTCACTACCCAGGCCTTGAGTCCATTGTACTAGGGCTTGTTTATGCCACTTTAGCAGCATAAATGGGTCTTAAAATCAGTGGAATCAGCTCCCTGGGTATCGCCTTGGCTGGGTTGGAGCTGGCATAAGGCCTCTGCATTGGTCTTGCTCCCAGCCCTCAGTACAGAGGGTGGACTGGGGGCACGGCTGGGGCCCGCTGCACTGTGGCTGTTCTCCAGAGTCCATGGGGAGCAGAGCGCAAGTTAGAGCAGCCTGAAGGCTGCACAGCCTCACAGTAGGAGAAGCACAAAAGCAGCATAAAGCCACCTGAATCCTCCCCACCCATCTCTGGTCCTGGCCCAAATACAGGAAAGGATTAGCAGACAGTTGAGCCCAAGAGATCCACGGAAGCGCTGCCCCGATCTCTAGGGGGGAAATAGCAACCCCAATACGCTGCTATTCTCCTTTTCTCAGTAATGAGCTAGGTGCATTTGGAGCCTCACTTGCGGAGCAGAGCTCCATTGCGCTTGGCACTTCACAAAGATGAACCTGTCACTCATGGGCTTTGAGCTTAACCCTCCTCTTGTCAGCATCAGGTGGCCATGTTTGAGAGGGTAACCCTGCAGAGCAAAAGTCTTAAACATTTGTTTTCACTGACTTTTCTTACAAGGATGACAATGAGGATCAAAGTGGGCTGGCTTGGCCTACTTTTTTCATCACCTTGTTCTCCAACAAACCCGTTTTTGTTCCAAACCAAAATTAAGCTTCTAGCTTAAGCTTGCAAACAGAAACATCAAACTGTGAACCAAGTCTAAACCCCTGCAGTGCTTTCTGCCTGAGCCTGCTGCCAGCCTGAAACCATTGCTCTGAAAGATGTCACATGCCTCAATTAATCGCAGTAGACTGTTAACTCTGAAACCTAATGGTGGTTGTTTCACTAGCAATGTTGCGAACTACTTCATTGTTTTGCAAGGAATGCAGGAAAGTTGATGGATGATGATCAACTTCTCTCACTGTGCTGCAGAGCGCACAACCCCCCCGCCCCAATATTAGGAAGGGCTGCGCAATTTATTGTGAGTGGCATCTCATTGTGACACTTCAAATAGGCAGGGCTTAGTTTGAGGGTGGAGCTTGGGAGCATAGCACTACTTTTTCCCTTCAATTTCATCCCTGCGTTTAGCTGAAGAACCTGGATCCAAACATCCCTGAACATTTGTAAGAACATAAGAACGGCCATACTGGGTCAGACCAAAAGTCCATCTAGCCCAGTATCCTGTCTTCCGACAGTGGCCAGTGCCAGGTCATTCAGAGGGAATGAACAGAACAGGTAATCATCAAGTGAGCCATTACTCGTCACCCATTCCTAGTTTCTGGCAAAGAGAGGCTAGGGACACTGTCCCTGCCTATCCTAGCTAATAGCCATTGATGGACCTCTCCTCCAAGAATTTATCTAGTTCTTTTTTGAACCCTGTTATAATCTTGACCTTCACAACATCCTCTGGCAAGGAGTTCCACAGGTTGACTGTGCGCTGTGTGCAAAAATACTTCCTTTTGTTTGTTTTAAACCTGCTGCCTCTTAATTTCATTTG
>NC_133779.1:50548052-50575481 GCF_003597395.2 Chelonoidis abingdonii | reverse complement strand
GTGGGGGCGGGGCTCACACAAGTCCCTCAATGAAATTTCCCCCGCCACAGCCAAGAGCGCCTCACCCCCCCGCCCCTATTTGTTCTCCGCCCCACCCACGGCCTCCTCTCCGTCTCCTATTGGACCCGCTAAGTTTTCGTCATTCTCAAGTTTTGCCCTGCCCGTTCTGCTCCTGCCTCACTCTCCATTGGCCCTTTGCCCCATCTGTCTCGTCTCAGTATCCCGCCCCCCCTTACCACGCCTCCTGAGAGCTCTGACTGGTCGGTTATGATATCATCATGGCCTCTGGAGCTTTCTTATTGGATGCTCTGCTTGTCAGTTACCAGGCAGAAAAGTTAGGGGGCGGCGGCGGCCATTTTGGTTACAGAGTGAAAGTGACAGGAGCCGGGGAGCGGGTGGGAAGCAGAACACCGGCCCTTCTCTCAGCCACGTCCCTCTTCCCTTCCCTGTCCCACCATGTCGGAGAAGCTCAGCGCTGACAGCCAGTGCGAACAGACGGGCGACGAGAAACAGGTGAGGGGCTGAGTCTCAGCGCGATCGCGCTGGGCTCCGATTGGCCACTGGGACCGCCCATACGCGCTTTGCTGTGCTGTGATTGGCTGCCCTACTCGTCGCTCCCGGTAATGGTGTTTGGTCATTGGCTACAGGTCTGGTGGGGTGGTACTTCCGGGGGGGTTGGTCGTGGGGTAGGTAGGGTTTAAGTGTAGCGTGAGTGGGGGCGGTGGATTATGGGATCCTGGGGGTGTGGAGGTCTGTGAGGCGGGACGGGATGGGGTCAGGGCAGAGTGGTGGGATCCTGGGGGTGTGGAAGCTTCTGGAGCAAGAGCGCCCCCGTGGGACGGGACAGGGCGGGTCAGAGGAGGCGAAGGGGGAGACTGTGATGTTGGGGGGCTCCTGGTCCGGGGGTTGCATCCAGTCTTGGGGGTGGTTCCCCTAGGGGCAGGGGAGGGACGATCTGAGAGTGCTGGGTTGGGCCTTAGACCTCAGCATGGGGAGGCTCCGCTGTTGGTTAGAGCTTGCGGGGCTTGAATTCTTCCATTGACTTAGTTGTGTCTTCACCTGGGGTTGGCTTAACTACGGCGCTCACTGGGGTTTTCTCACACACCCTGAGCGATGTGGCTAGGTCAGTCTGAATTTTAAGTGTGGACCAGGGCTAAGGTTACAGGTCTCCATGAAGCCATGTTTGTGAAAGGAGAGAGAGAAGGTGAATGAGGAAATATCTTTTATTGAACCAGCCAGCGTCTGTTGGTGGAAGGTACAAGGTTTTGAGCTACGCAGAACTCGTCTTCAGCTCACTCACCACACCAGGGCATCTGAATAAGAGCGCTCTGTAGATGGAAAGCTTGTGCCTTCTACCAACAGAAGCAGTCCAATGAAATATACTACCCCGCCTACCCATGTGTGTCTCATATCCTGGGACCAATACAGCTACAACTCTGCAAACATATATATGAAATGGCTTATAATAAGTATCCCTCTCCCACCTGTTAAGACCCTAATGGTAGGACAAAGCTGACTGCCCAGCCCAGAGAGAGCCACAAGAAGAATTAAGTGTGCAGGAGTTGCTTTAAAAGCAGTCGGTTTGGTGGCGTCAGTATAAATAATGTCAGTTCACCTCAGTTTCATGATTTCTCCGTAAATAATTTTTGATGAGAAGTGAGATCAGGTTTCCTTGAGGTGGCAGTAAATTAGGATTATATAATAACAGCTGCTTCAAAGTAAGTAGGGGAATTTCCCTTTGGTATTAAGGGGGAGGGATGTTTCTCTCAAAATACCAGTTCAGGTTTGCACTAAAGCTGTTGCTTTATTGTAGACAATTCTGTAGTTCTGTGCACAAGCTGTTGATTTATTTGAGGTAATAAAGTTCCTTAGGCTAAAGCAGAATTCAGGGGGTGGCCTGAAAATGAAGCTGCAGTAGATGAGAAGAGGTGGCATTATTACTTTGGGGGATGAAGCTGTAGTGGAGGTTTTGTATTAACGCTGCAGGACTGAACTGTAGTGAGTAATGATATCAAATTATCCCACATAACCCTTCTGCACAAAAATTCTCGTTTTGCCTTTTGTCTAGGGCAGCTTAGCAGCATGGTGTGCAGCTCCCCTGAGTCATCGACTTTCTTAGAGCATTGCCCACGGTGTCGTGAGTGGAGCAGCTACTCAGACTTATCCACTTCATTTAAAGACTGTCTTATCAAAGATGCACTGTCTTTCCAATTGTTATTTTCTCTTGATTTCTCTTTAAGTGGATGGTAACCAAAGAGAGGAGACGGTAGCTTTAGGGAAAAGGAGAAACCTGACTTAAATAGTCTCTTCCAAAATGCCTTGGCATCGTCTGTCCTAGAAATCATATATGTTGGGACTGGGGAGAAGGTGTTTCCAATCTGAAACCTTCATTTTAAATATTAACTCTTTTCACTCTTGGTTTTAACATAGCGAAATACTTGCTCCTAAAGCATGCCTCAACTTAAAATGCTAAAATGGCTACAACAGAGGACATGACTTCCTGACCTCAGAAGGCACAGTTTCTCTTAATGATTTTTGCAGGGGAACCTGAATATTAAACGCCACTCCACCATCAGACTTAATTTTAAAAAATCTAAATATGTTTCTGAAGTTCGTGTATGAGCATAATCCAAATGCCTTCTCGGAGCTCTCACCCCAACTCTAATAGTTGTGAAGTGGAAGAGCATTCTGGGTAACAGTTTGCAAGAACACTTTGAAGACTGTTTTGTCTCAGAGTTTCTATGCACAGCACTGCCATCTCAGCCTTCAGAACTGGAGCAGAATTAGCACAGGCCAGGTGTTCTCATACAAAACATTGGCAGCTCTCAGCCAAACTGGTTATTGTCCAAACTAATGATGATGCCAGGACAAAAGGATCTGTCAGAACAATAGGCTTTCCTGATCTTACAGTATTATTAGAATACAGACTAACAGTCATGCAGCTAAAACCTACTGGCCATCTGGGCACGTGTGTTCAGTGATACAGGTCCTCTGGGAAAAGTGGCAGCCGTGTGTCACTGTTAGTTTTGAACAGTGATGAACCATAAAAATCAGCTCTGTGGCAGTTTGTATACAGTGGCAGGACATAAGCATGCCCTATGTGAATCCTGGTGGCTTAATCTATCTTGATAGGCCAGTGGCATCACGCTTTTGAAAAGGTTCTGTTGTCTTTTTAGTTCAGGTGCATTGCAGTGCTGCACATATAGCCCTGCTATCCAAAAAATGCTCATTGGTATTAATTTCCCAGCTGTGGTGTTGGCCGCTGATCTTATTCCAATAAGTTGAATAAAGCACAAAGCCATTGACTGTAATGGGGCTGAGCAGCAGTTAGACAGTGTACCCAGGATAACAGGAAACGGCCTGAGTAATGGGAGGGAAACGGCCTTTATGGCCATGTTTGGAGATACGACTTAGAAATAAATAATTGAGGGGAGGAGGTGGGATTGAGTGTCTGGTAAGAGAGCCAGAATTCCTGCTGAGAGACCAAACCGCTTTGGAACTTGTGCTTCTCTCTTTAATTCTCTGCCAGTAAAGGATCCCTTTATTTCATGGGCAGCGTCTCTTTGAGTTGTAGTTGGTTGAGTGGCATCTGTCTACCTGTATCCTCTTCCTAGAAAAGAGAACTTTGTTAAGACAGCCAGAGCAATAAATCTCCATTAACCCTAACACCATTGGAATAAATACTATAGCAGAAGATATTTCAGAGAACACTTGTGGCTAACATTCCACAGCCAACTTCTCAGCAGTTGTCAACTGCTTTAATAGACCAGATACCAGCTTGTATGTTTCTGGTTGGTCTACGTATAGTAGCTAGCTGTCACCTGTCATCCACAGAGCATCCTCCAGTATACTGTCTGTGCTGCGCCAGGCACACATCTTAGCTCCTAGCTTCCAAGCCTCTCCATTCCAGTTTCCCCACTATGCTCAACAGATTGGAGAATAAAGTACTTACACAGGTAGGAAACATCGTTTCTACCCACTGTCTCCAACCCACTAGTCAACTATCAGACACGAGGACCAGTCTACCTCCCCGTCGACCCAGCTTGGACTCTAACTGCAAAAATACACATTCACCATTGGACGTACCAGCAGTACTAGCTTCCTCTTGTACGTCTTTCCTTACCTGGACGGACCAGACCCGAGACCGAGAGATTTCAGCATCTGTCTATGGCTCAGTCTGAGACAGTGAACAATGAACCGTTCCGATGATGTGGATTTTGAGATGTGGGCACGCCTGCCTTCACTTTCTGTTGGCTAATCTATTAATTTGCAGTGGCTTCTCAAAATATTTTGCCTCTCCTTCCAGTGTTTTACCTGGTGGTGGACCAAATGTCACAGGCTGGTGCAGGCCAGCAACAAAGAAGATCTGAGGATCCCAGATATGCTGCACAGGCCATCTAAATTGAACTGAGTTCCCACTGGGCAAGATCTTGCTTTTCTGGAATTGGTGGCAATAGTGACTAGCAGGAATGGAGGTTTTCAGAATTGCCTAGTGAATGCAGCAGGCAGAGAGGGCTGACAGCTGATCCAGCCCATTAGGCTGCTCTCTGTAGAGAAAAATCATCTATATCCAGATCTTAAACAGGTCAGTGGCCTCTGTTCTAAATCTTTGAAAAACTTAGTGACCACTGAAATGCCTTCCAACAGATGACTTATCAAGAATAACAGCAGCAGCAAGATTTCTTAGGACAGACTGTGCCGTTCTGTTTCTGGCCAGGTACTGTTGACCCTTGAGTGTAGTAAGCAGTAGAGCCCTAGGAAATGCAATTTACTGTATTTGGTAATTCATATTCTCAGGACTTTTATACCATTGAGTCTGCTCTCAAAGCTGTATTTAGAAATTCTGAAATAACTGAGAAATGTAGTCACTTTGTGGTTCTGCTGACATCCACGCTCTGCTGGACTCTTATGTCTACACAGTCCCCTTTACTTAAGCAAACTCCGCTTAAAGAATAAGGCTGGGATAAGCACTCTCTTGGAGGACAGAAGTGTGACAATCCTTCTTTCCTCACGTGATTGGAGGGGCGGAAGTGAGTAATGCGTCCCAGGCAGCCCTCAAACCTCCTCTACCACTGGGCTGAGACAAATATTTAGTTGCAGATGGTATCAATTTTGAAGCTCTTGTGCAGCAACTTATTTACAATGGTTTTTAAGTGACAGCTTCAGAACTAGTCCACATTATCAGATATTTACAGGTCTCAATTAGTTTTCTAGGTTAGGATACTGATTTCTATCTCTTTTTGTTAATTTTTCCAGTTTGAAAGTTTCACGTCTGTTTCAGCAGAGTTCCATCTATGTATTTCTGAGCAAAGGTATCTTGAATCCAACCATAACATGCCCAATCCTAACCATTAAGGCAGAAATTTTCCTGTTCTCTTTACTAAAATCAAATGTAGATGATCTATTTGGATGGATTCTGTCCTTCCCTTTTAGCAAAAGGGACTCAATTTAATTGGAACACAGGAGTAGCTAGGCTGGATCAAACTCATGGTCCCTCTAGTGTGATGCCCTGTCACTAACATTGACCAGAATCCTGTTTCTTACATCTCTGTGATCTTGTTCTAACAACTCTTTGTGACTGTATTGGCACCTGCATGCCAAGCTGAAGATAAATGTTGGGGGTTTTTTCCCCTCTGCAAAGTTTTTCAGTCTTTGATTCCAGCAAGGACATGGAAAATCTCAACCCTGTTTTTACCTTGCCTAATCTATTCTGTACTTAGGCCATGAGCCTTTGGGCCCAGAGGAATGAGAAGGAACTTGCCACAGAACAAGTCAATACCACTTCTTGATCAACCAGAGATATGGTATTATGTGCCGTTCTACCACTGGGGCTGAGCTTGCTGCGGATGGCATAGATGATTGATAATGGTATTGGAGGTGCCAGTTTGAATTTGGCCTTGGTTGAAACTGACTTGAGTCAGCATTGTTTGGTTTGTACAACACAAGTTGCAAAGTCTCAGTCCAGTTCTTAGTAGACAGGTGTCAATGTTGCAAAAACAATCACACGTGAGGGGTTGGTGGGGATCTCTGCAGAGGGGCCAACATTTCTTAGATCTTAAGGCCAGAAAGGATTGCAAGTCTGACCTTCTGTGTAACACAGTCCATAGGACAAAGAGTCTTTGATGGTGAAATACCATCTTGCTCTGGAACGGCTCTCTTCAATATAGATCTGAGGCACACACATGGGTGGGGTGGCTCAGGGTATCTGATGCCATCTGTGCTTTGTGGATACAGAGACCTTCTGGCTTCCTGGGCTGTCTTCAGCGTTATGGAATTCCCCTTCATGAAGAAAAATTCACTAAAAACATTGATTTGTCTCTTGTCCTTTTAATGATGCTTAGTGATCAGAGCTCGGTTGTTTAAAACAACTATCTTTGAGCAATGCTTGGAAATGGCACTGGGGAATGTTGATGTGTTGGATACATGTGAACAACAACTCCATGTTGAAGCAGCAGAACTTGATCTCTGTGACTCACTTGGTGAGCTGTTTTTGGCATGTTGCTTGCTCTTGAGTATAAAAGCTTCGTTGAATTTCTAGCCACCACCCATACTGGCTCAGCCAACTGGCTTCTGCCATGTGGAAAGGTTAAAGAGTTACAGATAATGCCACACTTAACTTATGGGAGCTGATATGAAACTGACTGCCTGCTGAACCTCATTGCCTGGGTCAAACTTACCACTGGCTCCTTATCAATGGCTGGATCTCTCACTTGGCCCATTTATCTGCCCGCTTTCCCACAGGCTTTCTGAGAAAGCCACGCCCCCTATGGGTTTAGAATAGAGTTTACAGTATTCTCAAAGTATGTTTAAGCATTTAAGGGGCCACACCTCAATTAGTGATGAATATTAGGCTTGTAGTTACAGGACAAACATTGTATAACTAGATTTCTGAGGTAAAATAAAGGTGTCCTCTTTCATAGAGTTGAATAGCTTTAATCTGTTTCTTGTTTTTCAGGATACGCAGGAGAAGGAAGCAGTTGTCCCTGAGAGAGCAGAAGAAGCAAAACTAAAGGCCAAATATCCTAATTTAGGACAGAAACCAGGAGGGTCAGACTTCCTAATGAAAAGACTGCAGAAAGGGGTACTTACTGCTCAAATACCCTTGTCTTGGAAGCTAATGTTGTCACCACTAGATGTGTAAAGAAAAGTGTGTATGATACAGACAGTAGTATAGATATTGTTAGTAAAGACTGTATTGAATGAGAGAGTTGGGTTCAGTATGTACATAGAAATATAAGCACTCTATGTATTGACTACACCAGACCAGTGACCTGAACTTGTTATAATGCCATTTGTATCTAATACGTTTCTATTCATTACTGTTGCTGGCCTGGGGATATATCAGGCATGAAATAAGTCGGACATGACCACTTGAAAAGTATTCAAATGTATGAAAAAACATAATTTTGATGTAGCTGTCCAGAATGAATGAGTTTACTTGTACCTTGAGTGACTTTGTGCTTATGAATGTTATTGATAATGCGAGCTTCTGCCAGGTCTGTAGGACCTGATTAAAGCTCTTTGGGATTGGCCCCATCCAAAGCCCACTGAAGTCACCATAGTAGAGGTTTCTGTGGCACATTCCCCCGTTTCCTAAGCTCCTGATCGAGACCATCCCAGGCTGTTCTTGTGTTGGGCTGTCTTTTGTGTGGTGGGTTTTGCTATGTGGATATTCTTTACTGAATTCCCAGTTCTCCACCTTGTGACCTGTCATGATTTGGACTCTGATACTTAGAAACTAGTGCACTGGTCTCCCTGTGCCATCTGGGCCTCTCCCTGGGATCTACCTTAACGCTTTGGAGCTGGTCCTGCACCAGCCGGTGATCTGGCAGATCAGATGTTCCAAATCTCACATGTGGGTTCAAAGTAGAACTCTTAAAGAATAATGATGCAAAATTAGAAACTGTGGGCTTGATTTTTTTTCCGCTGCCCTGCACCTTGTGCAGTCACTTAGACTGGTGCAAAGTGGGTGTAGAAATGCCACCAGCTCAGAATGGCAGCATATTATACCCACTCTGTACTGGTCTACGACTGGCCAAGGTTCAAGGCAATGGTGTATCAAGCCTCGTGACTCCTCTGTCTGAGGAATTAGTTAAAGCCCACACTGAAAACCAGTAAAGCAAAGCCTGGCATCTTGTTTATAGCTGTAATATTTTACATAGCCATTGTAAAGCAGTCTGGTACAGTATATGAGCCTCTTACCCCTTCAGATTGTATAAAAATCCAATGAGAAGTTGGGAAAATGCAACTGTTTTGCTGTTTTTCCCATTTAGAACCACAGGGATTCTGCCCACTGCCTCTGCTTTGCTTCACTGGAATTAACATCGTTTTCCTTTTATAGCTTTTATTTATAGCCTTTCATCCTGCCAAAACATCACTGTGTGCCAGCATTATCTCTTGCTGTTGATGTTACTCTGGTAATGTTTTAGGTAACAGCCTGCAGAGCAAGCACAACAATAATGGTTATTTAATTTCTTGGCATGGAAGCAATAAGGGTTTTTGGTTTTGAATCTGATATTTAGAGGAGAATCAGGCCCTAACTCAAATCAGTGGGACAGCAAAATCAGGCCCTTCTCATTTATACCAAAGCCCCTGTATGGTGCTCTGGAAGACATGTCATTTATACCCACTTTAAGGCCTCTTTTATGCTGCCAGAATGGGGTAAATGAAAATTGTGTCCTAGGGTCTTTCTCCATTATGGTAACAGCCATGTGGCAGTAGGCAAGTGTTTGGGCTTTAAAAGTCACTCTAAGGAACTCAGTAAACACAACTGAGGGCTTGTTTACATTACCTGCTGGATCGAGGGGCAGTGATCGATCCAGCATGGGTCGATTTATCATGTCTAGTCTAGATGCAATAAATCAACTGCCGAGCGCTCATCTGTCGACCCTGGTACTCCACCAGGGTGAGAGGCGCAGGCGGAGTTGACAGGAGAGCATCAGCCATCAACTTACCGCAGTGAAGACACTGCGGTAAGTAGATCTAAGTACGTCGACTTCAGCTACGTTATTTATGTAGCAGAAGTTAGGTAACTTAGATCAATTTCTCCCCCACACTCCACCAGTGTAGACCAGTCCTGAGATTCCATGTTATAAAGTTTTATCAACTGCTGTTATACTTGGTGAATTGTTTGTTTACCGTACACCTTGGTAAAGGAAGTAAATGATCATGGTTATCCTTTCAAATAAGTATACAGAAAGGCCGAAAATTTGTTGGGGGCAACTGGTTGTGTTACAAACTTAAAAGTATGTGCATAAAACGGGAAGGTGCATTTCCTTGTGTGGAAGAAGCCTGCTTGTCTGGCTTCCAGTCTTCTGTAACTGCTTCTTTAAAGTGAAGATTTAGTGTCTGTTCTTAGGCCGGGGCTGTATAAATCTTGTTGGCATAGCTTTGCCCGATAGGGGTGTGAGAGTTATTTTGCTTGGGTTTGTTTGTTTATGACACTGTGCCAGCAAAAACCCGAGTGTAGATGCAGTTCTAACAGCACAAAAGCGCTTTTGCTGGGATAGTTTATTTCGTTCACCGAACCTGAATGAACTATACCAGCAAAAGCCCTCCGCTGCTAGTATAACTGTCTGTGCTAGCAGGATTCTGCTGGGGTAGCTATAGTTCTATGGCTATACTGGAACTTCTAAGTGCAGGCTAGGCTTATCTAACGAGTCTGCAAATTCAGTGACACAAGGCGGTACATTGACCAAGCTACTTCTTAAATCAAGAAAACATTCATGGTTAGATATGTTCACAATATTCCAACAAGTCTTTGGGCAGTATGTTTTCTTAAGACTTTGCCAAAGTAACCTGAAATCTGTCCCTCTTTCAGCAAAAGTATTTTGACTCGGGTGACTACAATATGGCCAAGGCAAAGATGAAGAACAAGCAGTTGCCAACAACCGGGCCTGACAATAACTTGGTGACAGGAGACCATATCCCGACACCACAAGATCTTCCACCGAGAAAGTCATCACTTGTAACCAGCAAGCTGGCAGGGTAAACCTGCACTTCTGATTTTTTTTTTTTTTTTTTTAATTATTATTTTTTGTGTGTGTCAAACTGATTGAACTTCACTGTATTATAGGGCTGGGATGATCGGAATTCATGTAATCATTCATATACTTACAGTAATCAAACAAAAGGAAAGGAAGTGAGATGTGTTTATAGTCCTGGGTGTGTGTGTGCAGATTTTTACAACTGGTGATCAGTCAGCTGAGTGGATCCTTTCCATGCACAGTCAGTTTGCTGCCTTAGTTTGCATGCAGCAGAAACCCCTCAGGTACTGGAGGAGTCATATCAGAAGTGTTTGAACTTTGCCACCTCACTATCTGAGCAAGGAAGCTTATAAAAGCAGAATACTGCACCAGAGGATTGGCCCGCTGTTGGTTCTCAGCTTGGCTGCACAACTGGAGTGCAGATCCTGGGACTCTGGGGGCCTCTTGCTGTTCAGCTACTAGGTTCAAGGTGCTGAGAGGTGTAGAAAGAATTGGGCAGGACTAGGAGGTCCACAAACAGGTGGCCCATGGGTATGTGTGTTATGCTTGAGCTAAATGAATAGTGGAACTCTTGAACAAGAAATTAGCGAGAAAACAAAATAATTCGACAAAATGTGTTTTTAAAGAAGTGTCAAGATTTGCTGTTCTGCATGGCTGAGCAAATTGGGAACTATTCCATACTCACAGGTACCAATGTGCTTTGGCAAAATTAAAGCCCTCTTGACAGAAGACTCTCTTCAGTTCTACCTCCTGGAATCAGCAGGTTTTTAATCTTTGATTTCCTCTTTGAAAATCCAGTGTTCTTACTTGTCAACATTTAAAACAACCTACTTACCTTCAGTCAGAACTTGTACCTGTGACTAAATTGCTCTGTCTCAAGAACTCATATGGCCCTGATCACCGTAATATCTGAGCACCTCACAATCCTCATAGCACCCCTGTGAGCACAGCACTTATCCCACTTTTACAGGTGGAGAACCAAGGCACAGAGAGATGAAGTGATTTGCACACAGTCACAAAGTGGCCGAGCAAGGAACTGAACCTGTATCTCCCAAGTTTCAGACCGGAAATAAGGTGTAAATTTTTAACAGTGAGAGTAATTAACCATTGGAACAGTTTACCAAAGGTTATGGTGGATTCTCCATCACTGGCCATTCTTAAATAGAGATTAGATGTTTTTCTAAAGGACCTGCTCTGGGAAGTATTATGGCTTATGTTTTATATAGGAGGTCAGACTAGATGATCACAGTCATCTCTTCTGGCCTTAGATTCGTTCATAAATTCCATGAGTCTTAAGTCCCAGGCTAGCTCCTTAAATAATTGCTGAAATTACAGAATAGTTAGCTCTGCACTGCAGCCTGTTACTGATTGAAAATAAATAAGTCTGTTGGAAAGGATTAGGAAGAGTGTAAAGCAAACATGGCTTACTGTATTGTAGTTCAGACAAATGGGACAATAATTATGATCTTTCTGAGCCCATGAGGATGCGTGGGGAAGAGGAAATTCTCTTTGAAGGTAGAGGATCACCAGCCTGCTTTTTTTGTTTGTTTTTTGTTTTTAAACTGAGAACCTGGGAGGATGGAGTGGAAAGAAGCATAAAAGCAAACTTGCATTAATGGCATAACACATTTGTAGCTTGGTCTTTTTTTGTGTTGCTGCCTATGTTTGTTTCAGGTCTGAAAACCATGTTGATTCAGTGAATGCAGCCTGTGGAATGCAAGATCACAACTGATAATGCATGTCAAATATGGTCTTTGTGTGGCATAGAAAATACAGCATTTCACCTGGAACACAGGATCGAACTGCGTTTATAATCTTGAGGAATATTTTAGCAGCGATGCATCAGTGTGTTGGGTTAAAAGGTGTTTCACTGGAATGATAATTTTAAGATTTCAGCATGCAGCTTGCTGTGCTGAAAGTAAACATGAATCTCTGTTTTAAGTCCAGAATTTAAACAGATTCCCTCCCCTGTCCCCAAAAAACAAACAAACCCCCAAATCTTTAATCAGTTCATTCTGTAGGATACCATATCAAGGTCAAGAAGACCCAATGAAAGGTAACACTTGAAACTCCACAACTGATGTAGCTTTGTCTACATACATTCTCTGCTATGCCTTACTTGGTCATTTTTAGTCCCTAAAGTAATTCGTACAAAAGTCTGTTTCAGTTGACTGTGTTTTGCTGCTGCTGATTCTAAATGGAAAACATGATATTGCATCTAGCTAATCAGGGTATTTCTAAGAGTCATGCTTCAAAAAAGAAGTAAAAAGCCAAGCCTGACGTATCGTACAAATCACCATCCACGTTTCTGAGATTGTAAGGAACCATTTTTTTTGTCTTTTCATAGAGACTGGTCAATAAAAAATCAATTTCAGCAGAGTGAAAAGGAGACAAGGTTTGGCAGGGAGTAGGGAATTCCTTCTTTGTAAATGTGTAATTTCATTCTTTAGTCTCCGTCTCCTCATGCCTTATCGCCAGGTTCCAGTCTGAGAAGGTTGGGGGAAAAGCTACTGGTGTCTTGTATAATCGCCTCAAATGTCTTGCTGTTTGTCCCAGCCACATTGTAAATAGATGTGAATCATATATATAAAAATATATATAATTTTTTACATCTTCATCTCTATCTTCTATTGTTCTATGCTTTTTTCTTAAAACAAAACAAAAAAAACCCTGCTCTTGCACTACTGAGTACCTGTCAGCTGTTGGCTACACCTTCATGGTGTTGATGTCAGTGACATCTGATTCACAGGGAGAACAGAGAGGAATTAACATGTCGAACCATTCCCCCCACTCCCTCCAGGATTCAGGAACTACCAAGTCTATTTATATAGAAAGGAGGAAGAAATTACCTTCAAAATACTGAGTGAGAAATATCAGGAGAGATGATTATTTTAAAAAATAAACTTGTCTCAAACACGTACTGGAGTCAATTTTTGTTCAGTCATGAACACTAAACCAGTGGGGAAAGATGCACCCTAAAAAGAGGGAGTTGTGTATTTCACAGTGGCTTCCTTCCAGTTCCACTCCATTGTTTGGCATTTGCAGCTCAGTTTCTTGGTGTGCCGCCTTAAATGTGGAAATGGAATGAGTGATCTTCATTGGACGGTTGCACTACGTACAACTTTAGGATACAAATATTTTGTCCTTGGAATGATTTCTCCTTAGTGGAAACAGACTTCTGGGAAAAACTGAAGCATGTTTATAATTTTTTTTCTATATATTCCCTCTTCTGGGAAATAATTGTAAGTGGAAACTTCTTTTGTTTGCTTGTGAAAGGATGAAGCTAACTATTATTAATTACAGGTTTCAGAGTAGCAGCTGTGTTAGTCTGTATCCGCAAAAAGAACAGGAGTACTTGTTGCACGTTAGAGACTAACAAATTTATTTGAGCATAAGCTTTCGTGGGCTATGAATGAATCCATTCTATGCATCCGAAGAAGTGAGCTGTAGCCCCGAAAGCTTATGCTTAAATAAATTTGTTAGTCTCTAGAGGTGCCACAAGTACTCCTGTTGTTAACCAGAACTAGGAGCCCTGACAGCAAAACAGTAAATGGCCTTTGCACATTTAATGAGCTAACATGTTTGGATTTATGTTTTTCTTCATGGGCCAAGCTTAGTGATACTTTCCTAGCCCCAAATGCCAGGATCCCAGCAAAGAGCTGACTTTTCATCCCAAACAGTTCCTTGCTGCCAAGTCCTAGGGAATTGTGTTTCCTGGACAGAGGGTGGCATCCAGATCAGGCACAATTATAATAAACCAACACGTGCATTGTCTACTCCAGGACTACAGTGTAGAAGAGATCTTAAAGGTTGAATCTGTTGATACCTTACGTATCCCCCAATAGTATTTCGATGCCATGGTACAAACCCTAGGTAAAATGGCTGAGTAGTCTTTTGTTTCTACTGGCTGGGGAAAAAAACAAATAATGCTTATGTCCAGTTGAAATTTTGATAGATGAGTAGCGTCTGAGCTAATAGAAATATTATAAATCTTGATTTTTAACTGCAAAGGAAACTTTCAGTTCTCCTCTAAAAAGCAACAGTTAGTAGGATTTCAACAAAGCTTGTTGAGCAAAGTGGCTGTATTTACAGGGTGGTGCTATGCGACAGTTTGAGTGAATAGGCATTGCAGAAATGTGTAAATGGTAGCGCCACAGAGTCACTCATACTTCTCTGGGAGTGGGCAACTTTCAATATTTGAAATGCATTCTTTTGCTTTGGCGTACTTTATCTTGTTGCACAGGCAGGAAATGCAAACTAGACAAGAGCAAACTAGATTAGTTAGTCTCAATATGATTAAATCGTTCAGGTTTTTTAAGACTGCTCAGGGGTTTGAGCATTGGCCTGCTAAACCCAGGGTTGAGTTCAGTCCTTGAGGGGGCCATTCGGGGATTGCTCCTTCGTTGAGCAGGGGGTTGGACTAGAGGGTCCCCTGAAGTCCCTTCCAATCCTGATAATCTATGATTCTATGACTGGGATGCAAGATTTGTCCTGAAGATTTTGTCTCTTGCATTGGTGCAAAACACCATCTTTCCGATTTAAACGATTGTACAAGGTACAGGCTGATGGAGAATTGAGCCCACTAGCTTTTAAAGGGAGCTATAGCATTACTTTTTGTGAGCAGCAGAGGGCAGAAGAAATTTTACTTCTCTAGCGATTTGGATTTTTTTCTTAAATCTTCCCTCCCCACTTCTCTCCTTCTAAGCAAAACTTACTTACAACACTTCTAAAATCATGTGATTTTTTTTCTCCATCAAAACTATTTTCCTATTTCCGCTGTAACAATTAACTGCACTGAAAGAAACTCCTTTGGTGGTGGTTTATTTTTAAGAAGCTGATGTATAAAAGCATTTTCCGTGGGGATGCGTGTTCCCTTATTAAATTTGTTTGTTGCCATGGTATTTCTTAATGCCCTGTTCCTTTTGGGGTGGGAAGGAAGGAACATTCAGTACCAAATCACTGTAAAAATAAAACCACATGACAGCTCTGTATTCTTTTTGGCTAAGCTGCAGTTTCCCAAGGACCTGTGCACGTTGAGCTCTTATGCCTAGGGTAGGTCCAAGGGAACAGTGAAACAGATGCGGGGTCATAACTGTATAGCAATTTCATTTAAGGAGGCTGGTCAGTGGTTGTGCTAGCCCCTTAGGGGCCCTAAGCAGAAATATTCCACCACCACCACATAATAATAAGCAAACAGGAGGCCTCGTTGTGCTGCTCTGGGCCCTAAACAATTGCTTAGTCTGCTTATGCCTAATGCTGACTCTAAGGGTTGTATGCCCACTGCAGCCTAGTCTGCAAAGTGTCGTTTAGCAGGCCCTCCCAAGGAAGGGGCCTTGCATAGTGCAGGTTCCCATAGTATACTGGGACAGTAGACTACGGGGCCCCTATGCTACAGTTAAATCACAGTGGGCTGAGGCAGTATCTTCAGTCTCCCCTCTCCATCACACTTGAGACATGCAGTGGTTAAATTTTCCATCCGCGTGCAGTGTTCCAGCACCATATCTGGCCAAAAGTTCAGATTTTTGCAGTGGACCAAGAACAAGCTACCTGTGGGGCCCAGGGTTGAGTCAGGAGGCCAGACAGCCTCATTTTAGGCTATTGGGGCTTTTGAGGATGGTTTTTCTCCACTCGTTCTTTTGTGGCCCTTCCAGTGGTACATGGAGAAAAAGGTGGGCTGAGCCTTGTGTTTCCTTGTATATGAAGACTGAGCTTGTAGGAATATAACTACCATGGACAAGGATCTGATCCAAAACCCACTGGAGACTCCTATTGACGTCAATGGTTCCAAAGCAGAACTTAATGGAGCACCCACCTGCAGCCTACTACCTTACCTCTCTTGTTTTGGACGTAAGATCCGTTCTTCAGCTTGAGTCTAGGGAGAAGACACAGAATGAGACGAGGATACCACCAGTGTCCTGGCTAATAATTTCCTTCTCAGTGGAATAATCTCCAGTTCTTCTTCGAGTGCTTGCTCATATCCATTCCAGTAGGTGTACGCGCCGCGCGTGCATGTTCGTCGGAAAACTTTTACCCTAGCAACTCCAGCGGGCCGGCAGGTCGCCCCCTAGAGTGGCGCCACTATGGCGGGTGATATATCTACCCTGCCGGCCGCACGCTCTCAGTCCTTCTTACCGCCCGTGTCGGTCCGTTGGACTGTGGGAGCGCGGCATAGCTGACCTCACTCCCTAGCTTCTTTTCAATCGTTACTGTCTTTAGTTTAGTTTACTCATAGTTACTTAGCATACTGTACGTTGTGGTTAATAGGTTAGTTGTGTATAGTATATATTTATACTTCGTTATTGGGTTCGGGCTCTAGCCCTCTCCCGCGCCCCGGCGCCGGGCTGATGCCTGGTTCGCCGGGATTCAAGGCGTGCTCGACTTGTAAGAAGCCGATGCCCACCAGTGATCCCCACGACGCCTGCCTGAAGTGCCTGGGGGAATCACACATCTCAGATAAGTGCCGCATCTGTAAATCTTTCCGTCCGCGAACGAAAAGGGAGCGAGGCCAGCGCCTCAGGACGCTCCTTATGGAAGCGGCACTTCACCCCGCGCCTTCGGCACCGAGCGCGCTCCGGCACCGGACCCTCCGGCACGCGAAGACGCACCGGCACGGACCTTCTCCGGCACCGGCTCCCGCGAAGAGGCCCTCCACGTCCTCAACCCCGGCTAAGCGGCCCCGTAAGGAGCACCCGGCTGCCGACGCCAGGCTGTGCTGGCTGTGCAAGGGCTTCGTTGACTCCGGGCCCGGCGGTCCGTCGAGTCCGATCCCTCCCAGCTCCCCGCCAAGATCTGGGGTAGAGCTGATACCTCCGTCCACGCCCGAGACTTTCTCGTCGGCACGGGACCTGATTGCTTTAACGGAGCCTGGGCTGCCCCAACCCCCGGCACCGCCGGTGCGGGTTGTGCTCTCCAAGGGCAAGCCAACCCTATGAGGGCACCGTCCCCGGATTCTCCGACCCGCGCCGCTCAAGATCCCGGCACCGGTCGCGATCCCGGCACCGATCCGAGGAGGTCTCCCTCGCGACGCCGCTCGCAGTCCCGGCACCGCTCTCCTAGGCGGCACCGGTCGTACTCGCGGCACCGGTCATCATCGCGCCGATCCAGATACTCCCGGCACCGCTCCGGGGTCCCAGCCACCGCTACCCGGCACCGCAACTCCAGAGCCGCTCACGGCACCGCAGGTCCGCAGATCCGGCGACCTCCCCGGCACCACGCTGGTGCAGGTCCCGGTCCCGATCCCGGCACCGGTACGACTCACGGCACCGATCTCCGGCACCGCGGAGGTCGTCGCCATCAAGGGCGCTGGATTCGCGCTATCCTCCTTCGGCCCCCCCATGGCCCTCCCGACAAGGCTCTGTATCCTCCGGACTGACAGCATCTATTTGGACTCTGAAAGACCTGCCGCTATCTTTCCCAGAAGGTCACCAGGAGCAGGGCCACCACAGCACTGGGGCTTCTGGACCCCCTGGGCATACCATCAAGCCCAGGGCCTCAGCACGTTCCCTCACGTGCGCCTGACCCAGAGCGGAGGGCTCCAGAGGCTGCAGCGTCACGGCCCCCACCATCCCTGAGGAAGGCCGACCGTCCCATTCGCTGCTGCGGAAATCCCTCAGGAGCCTGAACCGGTACTCCAAGCTGCGGAGCTACCAGACCCACTCTTGCCAGGACTCTCTTCATCTTTCCTCCCTGATGAAGCAGTAGCGGAACGACATCCACGGGTCACCCCCCCTGGACTGAGGGCGCACCAAGACCTCCTCAGGCGAGTGGCACTGAACATGAACATTCAGGCCGAGGAGGTCTCCTGAGATTGAGGACCCTGTGTGCAGTATTCTCACGTCTGACGCACCCACTCGTGTTGCCCTGCCCTTTATAAAAACGATACAGAGCAACGCCAACACCATCTGGCAGTCACCGGCCTCCGTTCCCCCCACTGCCCGAGGGGTAGAACGTAAATACATGGTCCCATCTAAGACTACGACTACCTATATGTCCACCCGCGCCCATGCTCCCTCGTCGTTCAATCTGTGAACGAGAGGGAACGTCCATGGGCAAGAAGCGCCAGCCCCCAAGTCCAAGGAGGCAAGAAGGATGGACCTACTGGGCCGCAAGGTCTATTCTGCGGAGCATTGCAGCTGCGAGTTTCTAACCAGCAAGCTCTACTCAGCCGCCGCTACTCCTTTAACACCTGGACAGCGGGCTGATAAATTCAAAGAGCTCCTCCCGCAAGACGCTCGTCAGGAGTTCGTCACCCTTCTGGACGAAGGAAAGAAAGTTGCACGCACTTCCTTGCAGGCGGCACTGGACGCGGCCGACTCTGCCGCCAGAACTCTGGCCTCCGGGTCACGATGCGTCGTATCTCCTGGCTGCAGGTCTCTGGCCTTCCTCCGGAACTCCAACATACCATCCAGGATCTTCCGTTTGAGGGCCAGGGCCTGTTCTCTGATAAGACCGACCCGCGGCTGCAAAGCCTGAAAGATAACAGGGTCATTATGCGGGCTCTTGGAATGCATACGCCCGTGACACAGCGTAGACCCTTCCGCCCGCAACTACAACAACATCGTAGGCCTTTCCCCCCGGCCAGACAGAGACAAGACTCTTTCAGGCGCCGCAATAGAAAATGGCAGGCGCAGACAGTCGGGTAACAAGGGGTCAGGGCCAAGGGCCTACCAAGCCTTCTTCCGGCTCGAAGCCCTCATTTTGAAGATACGCCCGAGGGCGATGTACCAGTTTCCTCCGTGAACCCCTCTCCACCCTTCTCCGACCGCCTCTCCTACTTCCTCCCGCGTGGCGCCGGCTCACTTCAGACCGTTGGGTCCTCCGCACGCTGCGGTTTGGATACCACTGCAGTTTGCCTCGTACCCGCCTTCCCGCCCCCCTCCCTCGTCCCTCTTCAGGGACCCCTCTCACGAGCAGATCCTCCTCCAGGAGGTGCAAACGCTCCTCGACAAAGGTGCCATTCAGGAGGTTCCGCAAAACGAGAAGGGCAGAGGGTTCTACTCCCGCTACTTCTTGATTCCCAAGGCCAAGGGAGGTCTGCGACCCATCCTCGACCTCCGCGGACTCACAAATATTTACTGAAGTTGAAATTCCGCATGGTTTTCCTTGGGGACCATTATCCCATCCCTGGATCCTGGAGACTGGTACGCCGCCCTCGACATGCAAGACGCCTATTTTCATGTCGCCATTTTCCCGCCCCATCGGAGATTCTTGCGCTTTCTCATAGGCAGCCGTCATTATCAGTTCACGTCCTCCCGTTCGGCCTCTCGTCGGCCCCGAGAGTGTTCACGAAGTGCATGGCCGTAGTCGTCGCCTTCCTTCGTCGCAGCCGGTGCACGTATTTCCCTACCTCGACGACTGGCTTATCCGAGGCCGTCAGCAGCCAGGTGCTCTCCCACGTCCGCATGATCAGCCGCCTTTTCGCGAAACCTAGGCCTGATGCTAAACGTGGAGAAGTCCATTCTATCCCCTACCCAGAGGATAGAATTTATCGGCGCCGTCCTGGACTCTACCACGGCCACGGCCACTCTTCCCTTGTCCCGATTCCAGGCTTTGACGGACATCATCCGGAGGTTACAGGCAGCACCTCTAACTTCTACTCGCACCTGCCTGACACTCTTGGGCCACATGGCGGCCTGCAACTTTCGTGGAACGAGACAGCCAGCTCCGGCTCAGACCTCTGCAGTCGTGGCTCATTCCCAGCTCCGCTTAGCCAGCGCGACCGTTGGTCATCCGTGTCAAAGTCCCACGGGAGTTACATCTCTCCTCCCAATGGTGGCTGGAGGAGTCCAGTCGTCTGTGCGGGGCGCCCATTTCCATCATCCAACCGCCCCTCGATTTGTCTCCTCACTAACGGACGCATCGGACTTGGGATGGGGAGTCACCTGGGACGTTAGGACGCAGGGGTTTGCTTGGTTCTCCGATCTTGTTCTCCTATCACGTCGAGATTGGAGAGCGTCGCCTTGCTTGTCAAGCCTTCCTATCGGCAGATTCGAGGCCGTTGTGTTTCTCTGTTTTATAACACATCAACGCGGTGTTACTATGTCACAAGCAGGGGCGGCGAGATCTCTCTTCTGTTGTTCGGGAGGCCTAATGTGTGGGGACTTTTGCATAGCCCACCAGTCCACCTAGTCGCTTTCCTTTCTCCCGCGCGGCACGCAATTACCTTGCGAATCTCAGTCGGTCTTTTCAGCCCCACCGAATGGTCCGTCGCCGGAGTTGCCTACACTTTTCCGCAGGTGGGGGCTCCCACATGGACCTTTTTGCATCTCGCACGAACAGGACATAGTACGTCCGATTTCTTGACTCCTTCCAAGGCGGCGAGCGGGGTCGGTAGCGATGACCTTCCTGATTCCAGGGGGAATGCACCTCTTTTATGCCTTCCCTCCGGTCCCGTTGATCCTCAAGGTTCCTTCTGAAGGCGCGCAGGGCAGGGCCCGCTTATCTCTTGCTCTCGCATGGCACGTCACGCATTGGTTACTCTCTGCTCCTGGACCTGTCGTAAGTGGACCTGTCCCTGCTCTTTCACCTGGACTGATTCACGCAGGACCACGGCCGGCTCTGTCACCCGGACCTTCAATCCCTGCATCTCTCGGCGTGGCTCCTGCGCATGCGCTAAACCATGACCCCGGTCCGAATTGCACCTTCCCAGTGGAGCGCAGTACTTCTGGAAGTCGAAAAGCCATTCTACGAGGACGACGTTACATAGCCAAGTGGACAGGTACGTGCTGGTGTGCGCGAAAGCCTTCCACCCGACGTTGTTTGACAATCCCGATCGTCTTGGACTACATGTGGTATCGCTCAACAATAAGGCCTGGCTATAAGCCTCTCTCGGTGTCACTTGTGCGGCCATCTCCACTATTCACCAAGGGGCGGACGGCCATTCCGTCTTTCACAGCCACTGCGTTTGACAGTTTCCTCAAGGGCTGGAGGCGCCTTTCACCCCAAGTCGTCATCCAGCTCCCTCCAGATCTCAACGTGTGTGTGGTCCTCGTCATTAGTGTCCTCCGTTGACCGCTGGTTACATGGTCCCTCTCCTTTATGTCCTGGAACGGTTCTGGGCCATCACATCCGCTAGGCGCGTAATCAAGACTGCACAGCACTCGTCGTGGACCCTCCGTACACGGTGTTCCATCGACGACAGGTGCAACTGGCACACCCTGCCAATTCCTTCCCCAAGGTTGTCTCTGCCTTCCACGTAACAGGGACATATTCCTCCCGTATCTTCCCAAACCTCATTTCATTCTCAGGGAACAACATACAATGCTAGACGTGCGGAGGGCGCCGCCCTTTTATATAGAAAGACTAAGCTCATTCGCAAGTCCACTCAGCTCTTTGTCGCATTTAGCTGAGCGGCTCAGGGGTTGCTAGTCTCTCAACAGGGATCTCTTTGTGGGGTAAGTCCTGCATAAGAAACATGTTCGACCTGGCCATTCTCCTTCGGGGGTTGGTAACTCCGACTCTACCTAGACCCAGAGCGTCGTCAATGGCGTTCTTCGCGACGTTCCGTCCAGAAATCTGCAGAGCCGGCGACCTGGTCCTCCGTCACACGTTTACTAAGCATTTTGCCCTGGTCCACGTTCCCAGGATGATGCGGGCTTTCGGTTCTGCTGTGTGTGCCGCACATAGTGACTCTCAACTTCCGACCCACCGGCTAGGGTAAGCTTCGGGAATCACCTACTGAATGGATATGAGCAAGCAACTCGAAGAAGGAAAACACGAGTTCTCACCTTGTAACTCTTGTTCTTCGGAGATGTGTTGCTATATCCATTCCAACACACGCCCTCTTCCCACTGTGTGAGTCCGGCAAGAAGGAACTGAGGAGCAGGCGGGCGCGCAGCATATAATCCCCCATAAGGGGCCACTCTAGGGGCGACCTGCCGGCCCGCTGCAGTTGCTAGGGTAAAAGTTTTCCGACGAACGTGCACGCGCGGCGCGTACACCTACTGGAATGGATATGAGCAACACATCTCGAAGAACAAGAGTTACAAGGTGAGTAACCGTGTTTTCCAGGGTATCTGTATGAGGTAATGTTGATCCCACCAACACCTGCCTTCTTTACCTGTGCTCTTTTTAGGCTACATCCTATGTTTGTTTAGCACTTGGAGATAAATGAGTATAGAAACAGAAAACAAAAGCAGAGCTGAAAGCAAATGAGACTTTCCAATCTCCATAACTGTAATATAGCTTTTCTGGTAAGAGTCCTCTTTTGGCAAATATTAGTGCAAGTGATTAGAGTGCCCCCTCCCTACCCACTTTACTGATTGTGGGGGGAAAATAGCCAATCAATAATAAGAGATCAAGTGAGCTAAGCGGCAGATGCTAATCAAGCATTTGGAAATCAACACTCATCTGGGTTCTGACTGAAGTCAGCACAAAGCTGTTCCCTCAGCCAGTGTTTTAACTGAAGTATTTAGTTTTACACAGATTACCCCAAAAACCAGACACAGTCCATCTGGTCCCCCTGAAATGGAGCTGCGTGTTGGGCGAGGGCATAACCAGCAATGATGTTGGGGGAGATGTTGGTCAAGAACTCTGGGGCAACATCTATTGACCATGATTAAATCTAGGTTCTGTAAAAGTGTGTGTGGTTAAAGGTAACTCAGTATTTAAAGTCTCCTTTGAAAGACTTCTGTTAACAGAAAACAAACTCATTTTATCTGCTGTGTAAGGGCAGAGCGTGGAGTTGATTTCCACTGGGATTTTGAACTGTGATCCTAGGGAATGCAAACTTTTCTAACCCAGAGCTTAGTCTAGGCAGCCATCTCCAGTGGTTCAGCAGCGCTATGCATCTGAACCTAGACATGTGGATCACCTTAAACTTATTTTGAAAAGTCAATTTAATACAAGGGTGATGGAATTTGAGGTTATGACTGGAAAATAAGCTCCTGCATTTAGAATATACCGCTCAGATTTGCTTTAAGGTTTAATATCTGTTGTCTTTCTCCTTGCAGTTAGATCCTATTATTAAATCACAGCATTTTATTTCACTGACATCACTTATTGAAACCAGACTCGCTCTAAGGGTTTACATTTCATTTGTAGGGAATATGCAGTAATACTAGCATACCATGGGAAGAGGCACCTTAGAAAAGCTTAACACAGATCCTGTGTCTAGCAGCGTGCATGTGTTTAACTGGTTGCTTACAATGGGGCCCAATCCTGCCCCTGTTAAAATCCTGGCAAAATTCCTATTGATTTCAGTGAGAGAAGGTTAGGCCTAACCTAACTTTCCTGCTAGAAAGAGAAATGAATGAAAACTCTGCCTGTCTTCCCACCACATTTATAATTGATGCTGAAACACATCTCAGTTTTATAGCCACTTTGAAATATCTGCGTCTGAATTAAAAACCCATCAAACAGCCATAAAAGGGACTTGACATTTTGTAGATCAGTCTTCTATTAAAATGTGTTCGATCCTTGTTAGATGTTTCAAAACTCAAGTTCATCTGTTCCCCGGCCAGGCCATGAGGGCAAGTTTCTGTACTGTGCCCGGGATAGGAACATATTGTTCTGTGTCTCATGCCAAGTATGTGCTTTGCCCGTGTTTCCATGTGTACTCAAGGTTCAGCACTTGAAGGGAAATATGTGCTAGGTCTTACCCTGTGGTGCTTGAGTGATCTCTGAGCAGCCCCTAAATCTGTGTTGGTTTCAGTGGCAAGAATTCAATACCCAGCAAGGATAGAGTCCTCAGAGCTGAAGAATGGACCTTGCAAGGCCTGACACTTTGTTTGTTGGTCCAGTAAAAGGAAATGCTTTGATCAACTGAATCAAAAATAACTTGCCTGGAATGCATGGTTCAGTGCCAAACTTTAGTTTGTTATGTAAAGATTGTCCATGTGTAAACTGTAAACGGGCTGGTGAACTAGATCAGCACAAGAAGAATTATGTAAGGTAGGTGTAACTTCACATTTACCCTGGGTGGGGGAGAGGAGCCCCCCAGGCCAAGAAGAACATTGTTTCTCGGTTAAAAAATAAGTGACTAGGGTCAGGTCTATGTTACAGACTTTTGCTGGCATAGTTGTATCAGTCAGAGGTGTGATTTGTGACCGACACAGCTGGGCTGGCACAACCCCCTAGTCTGAACAGAGTTCTATATACTCAATTGGCTTCAGAAGGGAGCCAACCCAATGCAGCTTCCTCAATTAATTTTTAACTAAAAGAAATATTTAGTTTTACACTGGCTAGTATCTTTCATCTCAGACACCTGTAGATGCAGTCTGGCCCACAGAAATGCAGCTGTGTCTGGGGTAGGAGGAAGAGGTTGGTCAAGAATTTTCTTGGCTCATGTTTTTGTTGATGTTGGCCAAAAATTATGCTTTGGCTAGTATCATGTGTTTCACTTGGAAGCAGGAATAAGCTACACTGCCAAAGCACCGTTTTGCTCTGTCCACCTGGCCTAGGGGGCTCAAAGAACAGCTCAAGGTTATCTTCCCAAGGTGCAGGTTGTTTGTCTAACTGACTCATTCTGACAAAGAAGCTTGAAGCTCCTATAGAGTGGATGGTAGCAGCATGTACTCCTAATAAGAAACAGAGAGATTAAAAGACCCCAAAGAGAATTAAGTGCATCCTCTGCTCTAGCCTATCACAGAATTGTTCCCTGCAAAACATTCCAGAGTGCTTTGTCACTCTAGCTTAAAGGTGGAGAACTTAATGAGCAGGATTCCCATTGCTCCCCCCTGTATTTTTCCATAGCTTCAGCAGTAGCCAGCTCTTGGTTTCCAGCCTAACATTTTTTCTGGCTCTGTTTTATCTCGTTACTTTAATAGCTTTTTTTCTCCTTGTTGCTGATGTCCTTCAAATCATATTGCCTCTTGGCCTTCCTTTAACCAGTCTGGATGCAAGTAATTGGTTCTGCCATGTAACTTTTATTAGACACCTATCAACCTTGTTGCTTCAACAACTTCAGGATCCTAGAACCAATGCTGCTTCCCTGCAACGTTCTGCTTGCAGTGCAGTTGAGAAAAAGCAGGAGGTGCTGTGGTCTCCTTCCTTTCCCAACCCCTTGGCAGGATGTTGCCAGTTTGGTATCTTTTTTTTGAGCTGGGCTGCAATATCCTGAATGCAGTCATCACTGCTATCAAAATAGGGGCTGTCCCCTGCTAGATCTAGCACAGTGGTAGGCAACCTATGGCGCGGGTGCCAAAGGCAGCACGCGAGCTGATTTTCAGTAGCACTCAGACTGCCTGGGTTCTGGCCACGAGTCCAAGGGGGTCTGCATTTTAATTTAATTTTAAATGAACCTTCTTAAACATTTTAAAAACCTTATTTACTTTACATACAATAGTTTAGTTATATATTATAGACTTACAGAAAGAGATCGGCTTGTTGTCAGTAGCTACCGGTATGGTGCGCTGCTCTTGTTCGATGATGATAACAGTCGGCTGCGTGCGTATCTTACTACACTTCTAAAAACATTAAAATGTATTACTGGCACGTGAAACCTTGAATTAGAGTGAATAAATTGGCACCCCACATCTGAAAGGTTGCCAACCCCTGGTCTAGAACACAGGCAGTGCCAGACCAGACCAGACTTTAGGACTGTGTAGGCCAGTATCCTGTCTCTGATGGTCTGTGAGTTACAGGTCTCACTTTCAGCACTGCTGAGTGCTTGCAACTCTGGTTGACATCAGTGGGATGTACTGGTGCTCAATCCATATGAAAATCAGGCCCAAAGGGATGTGTATGCAGCTCAGTTGCAGGTGCTATGCATTTTTCTCCCTTCCACCATAGGGAGTCTACTACCCACTTGCTACACACAGTGTTACTGCTTTCCAAGGATCTCATTCTCTCTTCCATTTTCTGACTGGGCACTTGAGAGGCCACTCTTCCGCCTGTGCTATTTTTATCCAGAAATCCTGCCCCTCTCACTTCAAGGCATTGGAGCTGATTCTCCTCTCAGGCATTAATGTAAATCCGAGGTCATTTAATTGATTTCAGTGGAGTTGGAGTGGTTCCGGTGTTCTCAGGCAAATCTCCTGCTGTCCGGCTTCACTGCAGGTAGTAATGGTGAAGAAGCACATGCGTAGACGGGGTTACCATTACTGTGTTTTCCATTGATTTCAATGCAGTTACACTGATGTAAAACCCAGTGTCAGAGGCAAATCAGGCTTAGAGTCATTTCCTTTACAGATCTCACCTTCAAATGCTCCCTTTCTTGTGCTTCTGTGGAGCATTGTGTATGTGCGACATGCCCTATAGAACGGCCTCTTGCATGTTAGGGTACAGCACAATTCCAGGCATAGGATTTCCTACAGACACTAACCCTGAAGTTTTATTGCTAGTATGAAAAGTGTGATACAGCATGGCCAGAGGGCAGCATAAGAGTGTTAGCAGGGGGCCTTATTCCCTGCCAAGGGAGGAAGGTTTGCTTTAGATTAACTAGAACAGCTGGTGGCCAAATTAGAGCACTCTTGACTCCAGTTAGAGCATCCTGACTCCAGGTGATGGGATATAAACCTCCTGCTTCAGTCATGACAGGGTGTGGTAGTTGAAGAGAAGGTTGGAATTGGAGCAGATTGCAGAAGAGAAGAGTTGTCCAGAGAGAAATAGAAGGTTTGGACGAGGTGCTGCGGTGGATTGGGAAGCCCAACAGAAACCCTAAGTAAGGGGGCACCCAGGCTTGTATAGAAGAGAGGACAGAAGCCTTCACAAGCTGACGGGTCATGAGGAGGGAAGTAACCCAGGGGAATGACACCGTAGTCACGTGGTTCACACAAACCCCAGGGCCCCTGGGTTGGACTGGAGTAGAGGCGCGGGCCAGGTCCCTCCATCTCCACTCCCTCCTCCCAGGAACTAGGGAGTGATTAAGAAACTAGGTTTTCAGGGGCAAGCAATATCGCCCCTGAACCTCCCCAGAGAAGAGAAAGCGCGAGACGCAGAGAACAATACCGGCAATTTGCCACACGTGTGTCAGGGGTGGATCTGCGCGCTGGGGAATATAGTCCAGGGGGAGACATAACCCCTCACCACCCTTAAATGGACGAACGTGGTCAAGGCCCTTATACATGCCACCACGGCCCAGCAGGAAGGCTACGCAGGGTCCAGGGCAAACCGCCCAACAAGAGGCGACTAGATTGCAGCAAGAGCCTAATCAGCTGCTGCTTGGAGTCCAGGCCTGCTCAGACCGAGCCCTGCTTGAGAGACTAATAAGCAGATGAAAGACCCTTATGGAAGCAGAATCACCACGCGGGAAGGGACCCGGACCATACGGGCTAGCCATTACGTTATACAAAAAATGACCAGGAGGTGATAGTGGAAGCCATACCTCCTGGCTTTTGAGAGAACAGCCCTGCGGGAGCCTGGCCCCGGAACCATGTTCTGGTATCCTTGCCCCATTCCTATGTGGGGAAGCCCAGAAGGTCTATTACGATATGTCTGCAGAAGCTGCAGCAAACTATTCAGCTAAAGGAGAGATCCTGGCCAAGGTCGGAGTGACAACAGGCAC
>NC_133779.1:50273873-50547952 GCF_003597395.2 Chelonoidis abingdonii | reverse complement strand
CACAACCCCAGGGCCCCTGGGTTGGGACCTGGAGTAGAGGGCGGGCCCAGGTCCCTCCCTCTCCACTCCCCTCCTCCCAGGACACTAGGGGAGTGATTAAGAACTGGTTCAGGGGCAAGCAATATCGCCCTGAACCTACCCCAGAGAAGAGAAAGCGCGAGACCCAGAGAACAATACCGGCAATTTGCCACAAAAGGAAATGATTAATATATAGGCAAAGAGTCACTTGGCCATCCACCTGTCAGGGACATGTCATCAATCCCACTGCCTCAGAGTTGTAAAGCTACTTTCATGTTGTCCTCTATGACACAATGATTTGAGTGTTTTTACTTTCAGTTGTATCTGTTCTACTCTTTCCCACCTATTGACCTGCCCTGTAATCAAGAGGATTACTCAACACCAGCTGACGGCATTAGTTTGATCACATGATGATTGACGTTACATTGTTGTATGCAGTGTAGCTGCAACCCTGTCATAGGGATCACCCTGCCTGTGTGACGAATTGTGGATTCTGTCTGGACCACTTCTGAATTTTGGACGATAGTATGAAATTGTATCATGGAAGGCCTCTATGAATATGACTCCCTAGTGAGTTTGCAGGGTTGTGTCATGTCTCTGCCAGGCCAGAAACAATGGTGAACAATCAGCACTCAAGGGCCTATTCAGAGTGAAAGAGCTTGGGATAACAGGTTTGCTCTAGGGGGGAGAAGTCAATTCCTGTTCCAGGTGGGGTTGGGATGAATGAAAAATGACCAAAAGGCAGAACAAAAGAAGCAAGTGACCTTAGCAGGACTCTATAAAGGGGCTTGGTGGAACTCCAGAGGGAAACAACTTACACCAGATTCAGATGGAGGCTGCTGCAGGGGCAGGGTAGGCAATAGGGTGGAGGACCCTGCCTGCCTGAACATAAACTATCTCCCAAGAGAAGAGTGAGCTAGTGAGGGACTTTAAGTTTAGGATGCTTTTGGGGTTTGTATGATATGTGCTTTACGTGATTAAATATAAAGAGCATAAATCTGATGGATTGAACAAAGTGTGTGTTGGGGGAACCAGAAGCTTTCACAGCTTTGAGATGGAGTTTGGGGGGGGGCGGGGGTTCCAGGAAGAAGGTCTGTGCCCTCAGAGTGTGCCCAGGGACTCTAAGATTGTGGTAGTGGCTGGACTCCATTCAGGCTCCAGGAGCTTGAAACACCCTTAGGAACCCTGATTACAGAGGCTTGAATTCCTCTCACAGAAATCCTAATGTGTGGCCAGGAAGGGGTGCTTACTAGGATCTGAGACACCTGATGCTCCCTAAGCGCCCTTACCACAGTACCCTTTGGCCCGACTACCCTTCCTCCAGGAAGCCTACTTCCTCTGCTGTGTCTAGTGGAGTTGGTTGAAACACTTCCTACTCCGTGTTTTTTGTCAAAATACATGGTTCCATCAAAGCTGAGACATTTTGCAGAGACATATCTGTTTTGATGACATTTTCGATGTGAAGATTCCTGAACTCTGCTCTCACTGAGAGAGACTCAATTGGAAAACCTAAGCATTTGGTTACCAACAGACATTTGGACACATCTTGTAAAAATATTTGGTTTTGGTCCATTGTGAAATGAAAACATATATTGAAACCTCAAAAGTTTGTCTCACAATGGAATTGTTGTTCTCTGACTAGCTCTGGTCTCTCAGGCTAAATCATCCTTCCCACAGAGACAGATCAAGCCACCTCAGGTATGCCAGTTCGTTCAGCCATAATTACATGAGAGACGGGAAGACGAAAGACAGAAGGAACATCAGGTTGCTGCAGAGCTCTGTGTGACCCAATCCATTCTCCTCCTGGTTTCTTTCTTAAATCTCACTCAACCATGGGGGAACTAGAGTTCACCCACTTAATGGCAGACAGGCCTTTTCATTGGGATAGGACCAGATCATTTAGACTAGACTATTTATATCCTTTGCTCATAGAATTAAGGAGCAACCTATAGCCACAGAGAGGTTATCCGAGTGCATCTCCAACTGTATAAGGACGTGTTATGAGTTAGCCAGGGTAGCTCCACTCTAGAGCTCAGGCAGCTTCTGCGGCCTGTTTGAGGAATATTGCTGCATCTGAAATGTATAGGAGCTCGAGTCACACCTTTACAAGGCCCTGTACTTGAGCAGGGGCAGACAATACAGGGCTAGTGGGTAGCTCCCGAGCCCTGTCTACCATTGCTACCTGTAGCGAAGCTGCAACAGCCCCAAGATCACAGAAAAAAGAAGGGTTACTGACCCTACTTGAGCCTTCCAGGTTGGATGCCAGTTTTGGTAGCTGGTCTTGCAGGCATTTTTTAGGTAGGACACCACATACTCATCCCCAAGCAATTAGCAGCTTGTTAGTCACCAAAAGTGGAATCCATTTGGACAACCACTCAAAGAAGAAAACACTTCTCCTACAGCAGTGGTTTTCAACCTTTTTTCATTTGCAGACCCCTAAACATTTTCAAATGGAGGCGTGGACCCCTTTGGAAATCTTAAATGCAGTCTATGCACCCCCAGAGGTTTGTGGACCACAAGTTGAAAACCATTGCCCTACAATGACTATAATTATTCGAGATGGATTCTATGGCCTGCCTCTATTCCCCCTACCACAGCATCCTGCTCCGAGCAGATTCTATACTGGAGAAGGAATTGATGGACTGTGGGGTTCTTTATGCCCTCAGGCTGGGGCACAAAGGGACATAAGGGACAGGTGTGGCCCCCAGACACTGGATTTCTTTGGCGAGCAATCTGGACCAGCTGGGGGATTTGCACATCAAGAGAAGGATCTGTGTAGACAGCACACGTCAAAGAACCCCCATTACTGTAGGGTCAGTAACCCTTCTTTCTTCTGTGATCTTGGGGCTGTTGCAGCTTCGCTACAGGTAGCAATGGTAGACAGGGCTTGGGAGCTACCCACTAGCCCTGTGTTGTCTGCCCCTGCTCAGGAAAGTGCTATCGCAGACACAGCCTGTGTGTATGTGGCTCACTTGCATTGGGTCATTCTAAAGCAAAGGCTTTTGACCAGGCAGTTGCCTCAAAGTCAAAAGTGGGGATTTGCCCCAGTTACAGCCAGTGAACTAGCTGCAGCAGTGCAAACCCCTAATGTAGGCTGACTGAGCCATGATCTCCTTTGATATTTATGTGCACTACAGCACTGTCTGAAGGCTCCAACTGAGATCAGGGCCCCACTTTGCAATAATTATACACATAGTGAGAGACCGTCCCTGCCCTGAAGAATCTAAAAGAGACAAAAAAAAGAAGAACAAAGATGCGAAATGACTTACCCAACCACAAGCAGGCCTGTGGTAGAGTCAGAAATAGAATGCAACTCTGGAGTCCTGAGCCACTTTACTAGCCACTAGATGACAAACTGCCTCCTGGTATCAAGCAGGAATGAGTTGCATCACTGTGAATTGTGGATGAAAACAGTTTTGCATTTCTACATCAGAGGTTTGTACGGCTGCAGTTACTGCAGTGGTTGGTCACTGATAGCTAAAATCCCCAGGTATCAAGGCTTAGCTTCCATTATCTGGCCTCTTCTGCTATCTATCAGAGAACATCTGGCATTGATAGAGCACTTTTCATTCATCCTGCTCCTACAGCATTGGACAAGAGTCATCATGGACCCCCTAAAATATGCCAGCTGTTTAAGAGCATGCCTCAGCACCATTCGAGAGATTAGGGCAGGAAGTGAAGAATACTGCATTCAACCAAAACAGCAGGGCACACCTGTGCCACACAGCTGTGTCCAAGAAGCAAATCCTTACTGCCAATAATAAATACAGACCAGAAGTGAGCAGACAGGGACAAACTAAACAAGATGATCTGTCAATCCACGGGATGCTGATTTGATGCTCTGCACCCTGTACTGGTTCTAGTCAGGGCTTTTGAAGGGCTCTCCCTCCAAACTGGTGGAGACGCAGGGGTGAAGGGAAGTTGGTAGCTTCCTATTGATTTTGCTCATTCACAGAAGTGCTGTCTTGAACCCTACTGTGCTCCCCCATTAGGCCATCCTTGCAAACGAAGTGATTTGGGCCAAAGAAAGAGAGCCTGTGACTGCTTAATCTACTTTGATTTCACCAGTGATTAACTACCCCTTCCGTGAGTGAGAGATTTCCCCCTCCATTTGCAGAGGAATGTGAGCTATGTTAGATACAGATCTGAGACGTGCTGTTTTCTTCAGAATTCAGGCATCCTATCATATCCTCCAGGCTCAAAGCTTAAGTACAAAGCCAATGCGTGTTATTGCATAGCAGCATTTTCCTCGCTTAAGTATTTTCCTAGCTTAATCTTAACATCTGCTGAAGGGGGAAGAACAAAACCGTTATTTCACTCATGTTAAATTGCACATGGCTGTGTAGCTGGAGGCAGTGTGGTCTAGCGGTCAGAGAAAGCAAGGGATTGGGCATTAGGACGCTGGGCTCTACTCCTGACTCTGCTGCTGATGTTTGTGCAAGTCACTTCTCCTCTCTGGACTTGTTCTCCGATCCATAAAATGGAGACAATAAAACATATTCACCCTTGTAAAGTGTGCTCGGACTATCAAATGGAAGTATTATTAATGACATCGTTCACAGCCCATTCCCTGGCCCCATGGCAGGCTTCTTCCAGTTGCAAGGTTCCCCTTTTTTCACCTCCCTGTTGGCCTATGAATCCTCTTCATTTCAGACATCAGCTTCACTTCCTTCAACCAGTTCCATTCCTGTGTTTAGTCTTCTTTTCCCTCTGGATTGGGCACACCTCCCAGAACCTGTGTGCTGAGTCTCAGGACTCTTTTAGCTTGGGATTTACCTCAATGACAGACACTGGTGAAAAGAACAAGGAGTATGTATGGCACCTTAGAGACTAAAAAATTTATTTGAGCATAAGCTTTCGTGGGCTAAAACCCACTTCATCAGATGCATGCAGTGGAAAATACAGTAGGAAGATAGATATATACACACAGAGAACATGAAACAATGGGTGTTACCATAACGAGAGTGATCAGTTAAGATGAGCTATTACCAGCAGGAGAGAGAAGAAGAAAAAACAAACCCCCCCCCCCACACACACTTTTTGTAGTGGTAATCAAAATGGCCTATTTCCAGCAGTTGATGATCCATCAGGGCAAATCTCCTTGCCTAGATGCACTGGGGCATAAAATAAGCTGTGATCTGTAGCAGTACAGTTTACTGTGGGGTTTCAAGATGGGATGAACTACATCAGTGTCGCTCCCAGCTTCCTTTGTCTACACCTGGGGTTTGCTCCAGTCCAGCTACACTTAGATTTAACTTCACTTTCTGTTCCCCTGTAAACATGTCCTAAGTGACTTGCCCAAGGTCAGAGCTCGAGCTTGTGCCTGAACGCTGCACTAGTTTACACACATGGACCTGTCTCCTGCTTACTTGGTGCTTTTATAATGCCCCATGGGGAATGGCAGCTTGGGGGATGTGTAAGGCCTTTTAGGAACTTCTCCCACTGATACAGCAACTGTCGCTCGTTGGGGGTGGTTTAATTTTGTTGATGGAAGAACTCTTTCCCAGAGGTACAGCGGTGCCACAGCAAGGTCTCTTGTGTAGATGTAACCAAAGTAACAACCGTGGATGGCCACTTCCCATGCCCTCATCTCACGTGTTAAGTTCAAAGCCTACTTCAAAGCCTTTCTGAATGCTCGCAACCATGCAAAGGGGGGGCAGGAAACAGTCATCTGGAGTAAATCCCCTCCCCACAGCCTGTTTTCATTTCACTTCCCCATTCCCCACCCCAGACCAGAAAGGTGGATTTCTCCCCATTGCTGTGGTGAGGAGCTAGTATAGACAGGACTGCATATTACCTGTGTAACTCAAGGACAAGTAGGTCTCCATGATGTGGTGTTCATATCTGTGGGCTTCATTATGTGGTATACCCATGGGTGGCAGGTATAAAAGCCTTCCCTGGTGCAGCTGCCCCCTCCCCATCCAGGACTGTGGTGGCCTCACCCCTTCCCAGAGGCCCTCCACCCCGGCTTCCTGCTTCTGCTGCCGGCTGCCTCCACCTCCTGCCCCCCAGGTCCCCACTGCTCCTCAGGGGTGGGGGAGTGAGGAGAGACACAGAGTGGGGGTCTGGCAGGGGAGTGAGGTGGCTTGGTTAAGCACTGGGACCGCTGGCTCAGATGGGGAGGGGGGGGCACAGGCTCTGCATGGCACGAGGGTGGGGGGAAACTCAGCCTGGTGTTCAGGCAGGAGGGAGTGGCTCAGCGTCGTGCTCTGGCAAGCGACTCAACCCAGCACTGGGGTTAGCCTGAACCAGCACTTGGGGGGCTGGGAGGAGTGATGGCTGAGGGGCGCTCAGGGCTACTCCTGTTAGCAGGCGGCAGGTTTCAGGGGTCTGGCATACAGTGGTTGGGGCCTTGGGTGGAAGGGGCAGGGCTGGCAGGTTAGCCTCCTGCAAATTGGGGGTTCACCTGCCACTCATGGGTATATCCCACTGCCAAGTGACTGTAGCCGGCCAGGGAATAACATACGAGCATCAGAACAGCCACACTAGGTCAGGCCAATGGTCCATCCAGTTCAGTGTCCTTTCCTTGGACAGTGGCCAATGTCAGGGGCTTCAGAAGGAATGAACAGATGTGACAGATTTCCCCTTCACACCCCATTGTTGTCGTCCACTCCCAGTTTCTGGCAGTCAGAGGCTAGGGACACCCAGACCATGGAGTTGCATCCCTGACCATCTTGGCTAATAGCCATTGATGGACCTATCCTCCAGGAACTTATCTAGTTCTTTTTTTGAACCCAGTTGTAGTTTTGGCCTTCACAACATCCCATGCTCGGGCTCTGTGGCTCCTGGGAGTGTGAGCCACTGCCACTGCTGCCCCTCCTGGAGCAAGCTCAGGGCCCCACGCCCCAGCGACAGCTCACATTCCCGGGAGCTGCAGAGCCCAAGCATGGCGAGTGGGGAGATGGGGGGGTGCATGGGGGCCGGTGCCCGCATGCATCTGCTGCAGCCTGAAGGAGCCCCCAGGGGGGATGCCAGGCTGCACCCTGGGCAGGAGGGGTGGGGGAAAGGCTGGGAGAAATGGATGGACAGAAAGGACAGGAATACTTTGGAAGTAAGTTTTTTACTATAGTAATTAAAATGTGTATTTTAGATAAGGGTGGTCTTTTGAAGAATTTATTTAAAAAACCATATGTCTGAAGATCCAAACATTTAAGGCTAAAGATGATTGTGGCAGCCAAAAATCTATGCAAGGGTTTTTTAGAGATGTGATTTTATAATCTTCACCAACTCACTAATGAAATATTTTTAAAGCAAATTTTAAACTAAGGTCTGTAGAGTAACATGTTCTGAGTAGGTTTCAGAGTAGCAGCCGTATTAGTCTGTATCTGCAAAAAGAACAAGAGCACTTGTGGCACCTTAGAGACAACAAATTTATTTCAGCATGAGCTTTCGTGAGCTACAGCTCACTTCTTTGGATGCACAGACAGGAGATATTTATACATACAGAGAACATGAAAAGGTGCAAGTATGCATACCAACAGGAACAGTCTAATCATTTGAGATAAGTTATCGTCAGTAGGAGAAAAAAAACTTTTGAAGTGATAATTAAGACGACCCATAGAAGGTGGTGAGGAGAACTTAACATAGGGAAATAGATTCATTAGTGTAATGACCCAGCCATTCCCAGTCTCTGTTAAGGCCTGAGTTAATTGTGTCTAATTTGCATATTAATTCGAGTTCAGCAGTCTCTCTTTGGAGCCTGTTTTTGAAGTTTTTTTGTTGCAAAACTGCCACCTTCAAGTTTGTCACTGAGTGGTTAGAGAGGTTGAAGTGTTCTCCCTGGTTTTTGAATTATTATGATTCCTGATGTCAGATTTGTGTCCATTTATTCTTTTGTGAAAAGACTGTCCAGTTTGGCCAGGTACATGGCAGAGGGGCACTGCTGGCACATGATGGCATATATCACGTTGGTAAATGTGCAGGTGACGAACCCCTGATGGCGTGGCTGATGTGATTAGGTCCTATGATGGTGTCACTTGAATCGATATTTGGACAGAGCTGGCATTGGGTTTTGTTGCAAGAATAGGTTCTTGGTTAGTGTTTATGTTGTATGGTGTGCGGCTGCTGGTGAGTATTGTTTCAGGTTGCAAGGCTGTCTATAAGCGAGGACTGGCCTGTCTCCCAGGATCTGTGAGAGTGAGGGATCATCTTAAGGATAGGTGTAGATTTTGATGATGCGCTGGAGAGGTTTTAGTTGGGGCTGTAGGTGATGGCTAGTGGCGTTCTATTATTTTCTTTGTTGGGCCTGTCTGTAGTAGGTGGCTTCTGGGTACTCTTCTGGCTCTCTCAATCTGTTTTTTTTACTTCAGCAGGTGGGTATTGTAGTTTTAAGATGCTTGATAGAGATCTTGTAGGTGTTTATCTCTGTCTGAGGATTGGAGCAAATACGGTTGTATCTTAGAGCTTGGCTGTAGACAATGGATCGTGTGGTATGTCCTGGATGGAAGCTGGAGGCATGTAGGTAAGTACAGCGGTCAGTGGGTTTCCTGTATAGGGTGGTGTTTATGTGACCATCGCTTATTAGCACAGTAGTATCTAGGAAATGGACCGCTTGTGTGGATTGATCTAGGCTGAGGCTGATGGTGGGATGGAAATTGTTAAAATCACGGTGGAATTCCTTGACAGCTTTCTTTCCATGAGTCCAGATGATGAAGATGTCATCAATGTAGCGCAAGTAGGGTAGGGGCGTTAGGGAACGAGAGCTAAGGAAGCGTTGTTCTAAGTCAGCCATAAAGATGTTGGCATACTGTGGGCATGCGGGTACCCATAGCGTGCCACCGACTTGAAGGTATATATTGTCCCCAAATGTGAAATAGTTGTGGGGTGAGGACAAAGTCACAAAGTTCAGCCACTAGGTTAGCTATGATGTTATCGGGGATACTATTCTTGATGACTTGTAATCCATCTTTGTGTGGAATATTGGTGTAGAGGGCTTCCACATCCATAGTGGCCAGGATGGTGTTTTCTGGAAGATCACCGATGGATTGTAGTTTCCTCAGGAAGTCAGTGGTGTCTCGAAGATAGCTGGGAGTGCTGGTAGCGTAGGCCCTGAGGAGAGAGTCCACATAGCCACACAATCCTGCTGTTAAGGTACCAATGCTTGAGATGATGGGGCGTCCAGGATTTCCAGGTTTATGGATCTTGGGTAGCAAATAGAATACACCTGGTCGGGGTTCTAGGCATGTGTCTGCACAGATCTGTTCCTGTGCTTTCTCAGGGAGTTTTTTGAGCAGATGGTGTTCTGAGTAAATATTACAGTCATGCACAACTGTTTTTGTCAGTACATTCAGAAACTGACAGATACCTGAGGGTTGGCAAATGCCTGTTAAATGGCTTCATTACCCCTTGAATGGCTCTTTAACAGTTTCACTGTTGTGCTAATAAGTCTGGCAGGCTGGAGGCTCTTTCTCTTTTAACTACTAGGTCCCCTTCCCAGGAAGACTCTTAGGCCTTGGCTACATTGGCAGTTTACAGCGCTGCAACTTTCTCGCTCAGGGGTGTGAAAAAACACCCCCCTGAGTGCAGCAAGTTACAGCGCTACAAAGCGCCAGTGTAAACAGTGCCCCAGCGCTGGAAGTGCGGCTCCCAGTGCTGCAAGCTAATCCCCATGGGAAGGTGGAGTACGTGCAGCGCTGGGAGAGCTCTCTCCCAGCGCTGGTGCCGCGACCACACTCACACTTCAAAGCGCTGCCGCGGGAGCACTCCTGCGGCAGCGCTTTGGAGTTTTGAGTGTAGCCAAGCCCTTAGCCTGCAAGAAGGGTCAGAACAGGGATAGGCAAACCAGATGGGTGGACACTAAAACTCACTGGTGCCCCAAATTTTCAGGTGTCCTACCCAGCTGCCTATGTCTAAAGATGGCCCTGTGCGCCCCCATCCACTTGGCGCCCTACGCGACCGCCTAGTTTGCCTAGTGGTTGCACCGGCCCTGACTCCTTTTCCAAACTGAAAAGTCCCAGTCTTTTTAATCTCTCCTCATATGGAAGCTGTTCCATACCCTTAATCATTTTTGCTGCCCTTCTTTGTACCTTTTCCAAGTCTAATTTTTCTTTTTTGAGATGGGATGACCACAACTGCACACAGCATTCAAGGTGTAGGCATACCATGGATTTATATAGTGGCATATAGTGGATTTATACAGTGACTTCAAGATTTCTTTCTTGAGTGGTAAGAGCTAGTTTAGATCCCATTATTTTGCATATATAATTGGGTTATTTGCCAGTGTGCATTATTCTGCATTTATCAACATTGAATTTCATCTCCCATTTTGTCACCAGTCACCCAGTTTTGTGAGATCCTTCGTAACTCTTTGCAGTCTGCTTTGGATTTAACTATCCTGAGTAATTTGTATCATCTTAAATTTTGCTACCTCTGTTTACCCCTTTTTTCAGATCATTTATGAACATATTGAACAGTACTGGTCCCAGTACAGACCCCTGGTGGACACCACTAGTTACCTCTTTCCATTCTAAAAACTGGCCATTTAATTCTACCCTCTGTTTCCTGTCTTTTAACCAGTTATTGATCCATGAGAGGACCTTCCCTCTTATCCCATGTCTGCTTACTTTGTTTAGGAATCTTTAGTGAGGGGCCTTGTCAAAGGCTTTCTGAAAATCCAGGTACAGTCCAATGGATCACCTTGTCCACATTTGCTGACCCCCTCCAGGAATTCTAATAGATTGATGAGGCATGATTTCTCTTTACAGAAGTTGTGTTGACTCTTCCCCAACAAATCATGTTCATTTATGCGTTTGCTAATTCTGTTCTTTACTATAGTTTCAACCAATTTGTCTGGTACTGAAGTTGGGCTTACCGGCCTGGAATTGCCAGGATCACCTCTGGAGCCTTTTAAAAAAAGTAGTGTCTTATTAGCTCTCCTCCAGTCATTTGGTACAGAAGCTGATTTAAGTGATAGCTTGCATATCACACATAGAATCCAGGACAGTCCAGTCCACACCAGTAGCGATGCACCATTACTTAGATTGTCAGTTCTTTGGGCCAGGGATCACCTTTTTGTCCTGTGCACAGCACAGCATCTATTACCTACTGCAATAGAGGTAATTAATGATAATGATGGTTGCAATGGTGGAAATTGTTTGGGGAAATGTTCCAGTGTAGACAAGAGCAAACAGCATAAGGTTTGCACAATAATCCTTCCCATGAAATCACAGACACTGGAAAAGATGTATTTGGGCTGGTCTAGCCACGCAAGAGCCATGTTATTCCATAAACCATATTTTCTAGTGTTTTGTCCAGCGGAGCTGTAACTGACATTTCCAGCACATCGCTTGGGATGCTATTCCACCATCTGTTAGATCTAGCTCAATTTCACCACCTCTCTCATTGTAATTATACCTCTAAACAATTCATTCCCCCTACTCGGTATAGTCCACCTTGGCAATACTGTATTGTGAGCTATTGCTTAGGGCAGTGGTTCTCAACTTTTTTAGGCTCACAACCTATTGGTAGACCTTGATGGCCTATGTTGACCTAGTAAATTGCTTTTTGCGAAAAACATCTGGCTTACTGAATATTTCTTACCCATAACATACACATATTAACATCATACGTATGTAGCTGTGCTGCTGTAGTGGCTGTTAGGTAGACATATCCTCAGCGTGTTATCCCTGGTGTCTCCATCATATTCCTAATTTGGCATTTATATCTTGCATAGTTCCCTCATTTTCCATTGGCTACAATGCTTTCATTCACTTCCTGTCCTGAAATGGGGTAGGATGTTGCTGTGCGCTGTTAAGCAGCTTGCAGGATTCATTACATATAGGGTGACAAGATAGCACATGTGAAAAATCAGGACGAGGGTGGGGGTTAATAGGGGCCTATATAAGAAAAAGCCCTGAATATCAGGACTGTCCCTATAAAATCGGGACATCCGGTCACCTCCCAGAGGAGGCTGCAATTCCCTGAGGGATGGTTTGAAGCGAGGCCTGTAAGTAGGCCATTCGCATATCACCCTGTAAAGTGGGCTTGTTTGGGACCAAACCTACAAAGCTGTTAACAAGAACACAGGCGTCGCCTACCAGTTTGGTGCTGTTTTTGGTTCTAAATCCTGTTTCTTCCCTCCCACCCCCACAAGTGGAACATTTTATGAGCTGGGTTTCTCCTCCCTTCTCCTTTTTTTCTTTCTTTTTTTTAGTTTCAGGATTGATAGATCTGCAGCCAGAACAATTGGAAATTCCATAATTGCCTCCCCCCCTCTTTAAAATACGCCCCCTGTCCTGGTGCAGCGTGGGGAAACCCACAGGCATCCAGAAAATCGCTCCCCACGCCAGGATTTTTCCATCGCTTCGGATCCCCGCCCCCCCCTTTCTCTCCTGCCCCGCCCCGCCCTCCCCCTACCAGACCCTCCTGCTTTCACCCCCTGCCGCCTTCCCACCCCCGACTGTCCCTGCCCCGTGCTCCCCTGCACGCCGCCCCCCCCCCCTTACAGTGACGTCGAACCCCAGCCCACCTCATTTCCTCTCGGCCCCACCCCCCCGATAAGCCACCATTCATTCACTTCCGCTTCGGCGCGCGGGCCCGCCCCCCACCGCTGCGCTGTCTATATAGCGAGCGCCCCGCCCACCTGCCTTGATTGTCCGACCTAGGAGCACAGGCGCCATGTTGGCGTTAAAGCGGAACGCGGTGATCGCCTCAACTTGTACTGCGGGGGCGGCCACGCTGCCCCCTCCGCGCCGGCCTCCCCAGCGGCGCGGGGACCCCTCCGCCCCGGCCCTGCGGAGGAGGGCGTCCGGCCGGCGACGCTGATTGGCGGAGCCTCTTGGGGTTCCACGGTCATTCTGAGGGGGCCCGGGCGCTGATGGGCTCCCCCGCAACCGCCCTTCTCTGGTGGCCGGGGGCCCCGGCCCGGCCCGCTGTGGCGGCGGAAGAGGACTGGACGGCTGGACCCCGACGCCGAGAGAGGGCCCGCCGGGCGCCGCCGGCGGCTCCCTGCCAGCACCCCGCCGCGGAGGACGACGACGACCTGGACGGGCTGTACCAGGACTCGCTGGAGCTCATCAGCCGCTACTGCGGGAGGCCGCGGAGCTCGGCGGCCCGGCGCAAGAAGCTCTTCAAGCGGCTGCTGAGCGGGCCGCGGGGAGCGGGCCCCGCGCATGGAGAAGGCGCTGGAGACGCTGCGGAGGGTCGGCGACGGCGTCATTGAGAAGCACCAGATCGCCTTCCAAGGTAGGGGCGGGGCCGGCACCCGGGAGCGGTGGGGGCGGGCAAAGGGCGGCCGGGTGGTGGGGTCTCCCTTCCGAGTTGGGGCTGGGGGAGGCGGGCGCCTTCCCGGTTGAGGGGAGTTGTGCTTGGCACGGGGGGGGGGGCGTACACGTGTTGTGCGCCCCCCCACTGCGGAGGCGGGGGGGACCCTGCTGGCGGCCTGTAGAAGGCAGTGGGTGTTGAGTCACGCTGGGCCCTGGGGCGGCTTTCGGCCTGATCACGGGCGGTGCCCTCCGGACCCCTGGAGCGTTGCAGACTATGTCTAAAGGCTCATCGCAAGGTTGGCATTTCCCTGGACCCCGTGGTTTTCAGCCTGTGCCCCACAGCTGGGCGCCATGCGGGATTTCCAGAGGGGTCTGCGCCTCCGTTTGACATTGGTTTAGGGGGCCCGCAGCTGGGAGGAGGGTTGCAAACTGCCGATCTAGGGAGTGGAGAGCGAGCCCCGAGAAGCAGGCCCGGGAGTGGGGCTCTCCAGCTGAATGCAGCAGGCGGGGCTGCAAGGCTCTTGGCACCAGTTAGAGGGCATTCTTTACAAAGCTGTTTGGAAAGAACAACCTTCGTTTCTTCAAAAACGAAACTAAACGTTGTTTATCGAGACAGTGGGGAAAACCCTTTGACTTCTGCAAAACTAGATTGTCACATTAACCATAGCAGGGTGCAAGAAGTGAGTAAACATGCAAATATATTGTAAATCTTGTCCAAAGGTTATCTTAGCCAGTTATGGATTAGACCTTTTATCTTCTAGGCTGCAGTAAAACAAAAGTACCAGCAAGGATTTATTCAGACCTCTATTTCTGTTCTGTTTTAGCATTTTACACCAGCTTCATCCTTTAATGCTGCACAATAGTCTTAAAATAGCTACAGAAACTTGAATGCTAAAGTCCATGCCCATAGATGGGTGTCCCGAATCTTCTTGACTTGTAATATTCCAATCTGCAGTTTCTGGCAACCTTTGAAGGTCACAGTTTCTTCAGTTCTCTTCTAGTGTCTCAAACTTGATTAGTAATAGCAAAAGAGAATTTCAGTACTACATTAAGCCCTGAGTTTCAGGTTCTATTGAAATGCCAAGCTTTGAAAACTTTTTCATGTAATTTGTGTAAGTCACATGTTACAGTAGTTGCCGTAATATGAAGTCTCAAAACTCCCACTTTTGAGCAATGCTGTAACTTTTTTCTTTTTTGAAGAGAAATCTCAAATAACTTACAAAATTTTATGAGTCTAAAGTATTTGAGATACTGTAGACTTTCCACGGGTTATATTGTCCTTAGTCAAAGAAGATAAGGACTTTCTGTGGGTTTAGTTCCTTGGGGAATGGAATTCATTAGCCTTTACAGTTGGCATTAAGCCACCTGAATAAATTACCTCTTTCATGAGTTTGAGTATATTGCTGGTATAAACAGTATTTTTGGGTAACTAATCTTAACTCCTGGTGCTGGATAGGGAACTAATATTGGAGGAGAATCCTGTAAATTTTAACTAAAAACAAGAAGTAGTTTCAAATGTCTGATGTTTGTTTGTTATTCGTCAAGAGGGCCCTGGGGCCAGAATGGTTGGACTTCCTTTTAATAAGTAAACTAAAATGATAAAGGAGTTACCATTTTCATAATTGTTCTAACTCACCTCGCCTGTTCAAGGAGTGGCCAAAAGACAGGCTGAAGAGAAACTGGTTTTGTTGTTTGGTGGTCTGTCATTTTATATCCAGTGGGGAGGAGGGTACTGTGATTTGGCTAATACAGAGCTTTTTCCCAAAGCTTAAGTGCAGTGTCACAGCACTTTCATTTTAGGTCCCTGTCTCAAAGGCTTTAACAAATTAAAATAGCTCATGCTAATATAATTGTGTACTAACACTTCCAAACTTAATGCCTGCATGCCTGGAGATAATGGCTTTCCCATCTTCCTCTATTCCACTTGGGAGGAAGGATATACCATACTTGTCTAGCCTCTAAGGAGGCTATTTTGCTGGTGTTTATACTACCTATTGTATAGTGTTTGCGGTCACTTAGTGAGTTACTTTTGTAGTCTCAGTGTGTTTTTCTGCTAATCTTTTACTTCAGGGATGCTTCGGAAGCTAGACATCAAGAATGAGGATGATCTGAAGTCAGTGACTGCCGTTGCAACCCATGTTTTCAGTGATGGAGTAACAAACTGGGGTAGAATTGTGACACTCATCTCTTTTGGTGCCTTTGTTGCAAAACACCTGAAGAGCATAAACCAGGAGAATTGCATCAACACACTAGCAGGGATCATCACAGATGTGCTTGTCACAGGCAAACGAGATTGGCTAGTTAACCAAAGAGGCTGGGTAAGTGAGAGATTGCAGGGACTGAATGTGGCTAACAAAGTTGTTCATCAGTCTAATATTTACCTATATCTGGCTGACACTCGTTGACACCTATGCTTGTGCATGCCTAAGGTATACAGAGTGATTTACCAGTCCAGTTAAAACTACTGGTTGGAGCAGTGCAAGCAGATTATGAATCACTTAATTGGTGTAGTAAAAATATGTGGTGCTTTATGGTGTTACTCTGTACTTGGAGCACTTTCATCTATATATCTGAAAGCCCCATGGACATATCTCCAAATTAAAGATAGGAAACAAAGTGCAAAGGTGAATTTACTTGCTCTGTCATACCATGAGTATTCTGCAATTAGATCCAAATTCCACACTCAACCCACGAGACAGGTTCCCTTAATCAGGTAGAATGTACTGAATTGTTTCTGTATTTGGTACAAGTTTGTCATAATTAGTCCCCAGTTGGTGTGCAGGGATGCTGCTGTTATGAGAACTTCATAAAGGCAAACTACATTGTGTGACTCTCTTCCCTTCCCCTCTGGAAAAATGGCTAATGTTAGACATTAATAATTCACTTTTTTTTTCCAGGAGGGATTTGTTGAATTCTTCCGTGTAGAGGATCTAGAAGGTAGCATCAGGAATGTTCTGGTGGCTTTTGCAGGCTTTGCTGGACTGGGAGCAAGCTTAGCCTACATGATGCGATGAGCCAGGAGTGGTATAAATGACCTAAATGCCAGGTGGGCTAGCTCTCCTTTGCATCTGGAGTTACTGAACTGCACACTGCCTACTGGGAAAGAATACCTATGACACTGTACTTCGCAGGAACATAGAGAATAACATCTGGAAATCTCGTTGAGTGATTTCCCCGCAGAAAGGATAGCATGGTGCAGTCTGACTGAGAGTACCAACAAGAGGATTTTTGCTAATGAGAACAGAAAATGAAGCAAGTAATACTGCTTCCTTGAAGAGCCCTGTGAGAGGATGCTAAGAGTATTATTTCCAAATGCAGCCTTGTCACCTAAGGGGAACAGCTCCTGTTCTGCAAATCAACAAAAGCACCAGTGGCTCTTACTCTGGACTACCTAGAAGCTTTTATTAGTTTGGGATGATGGCTGTATGTGGAATGAGTTTCATTTCCTTAGCTCTGAGTTGTGATCATAGCTCACTGGAAATGTGGACTAGGGTCCTGTGGACCCACTGAGGCTAAGTTTGTAGCTTGTGTCTTGAGTTAGAAGTGCAAAAAGGTTTATTCTGGGTATAACCAGATATACCAGCTATGAGTGGAACTTTTGCTGAAATATACCGACATTCCATCAGCAGTAAAAAGGGTACAGTCAATCTTGAAAGCTGAGAAACCTGACTTTACTGTAGCTATCCAACTTTAACAGGCTGTGAGTAGAGCTCCTTAGGCCATTATTTGCCCCCTTTGTTATGACTCCCAAAGAACACATCCAACTAGAAAGAGGGAGTGCAGTTGTAAGTATGTAAAAACTTCTCAGGGGGTGAGGAGGCTGTACAGAGAACTTTGTAAATGTCTGTAAAACTGTAAAATATGTACATTTTTACAGAGATCTCTTGAGAAAGATGGCTTGAGTGAGTCCAGATCACTTTATTGAAATACTATACTTCAGCCCATTGCACACATCTTATTTTTTGCTTCTTTTACCCAACTTCCACAAAATGTCTCTTCCTCATGTACTCTAGTAAAACTGCTAGGCTTCTCTGGCAAAGATCAGCTATGTAACTGATTATTGTGTTCCCCATGATGTGCTGGCAACAGCACAAGTGTTCTTTTTATTATTTTGTTTTAATCTTTGGGCTATTCCTGACTCTGTAATGGGTGGGTGAGTGTTCTGGAAGCCACTGTTGGCTATTTCCTAGTCACGTTTTATTTTGACCTATTTTTTTAGTCTTGATTCGAAACTAAGCTAATTTGAATGTAAGCATTTTCTCAAACTAAATAAAACTAAATTGGATTGAATCTGCAGTTAGCACCATGAATCCATTAATTTGACATAATTCAATCCTTCAGTAGCTACTTCTGGACAGGCTTGCAGGGATTAATCTGGTTTTTTAACTATGAGCTAGTTGATTCCCTCTTTGGGTGCACAATAGTTTCACATTGAATTTGGTTTTCAGCAAAATTAGGTATTGGACTTCACTGTATAAAATCTTGTTCAGACTGAATTAGAGTTGAAGTGGAAGCTAATGTAAAACAAAGCCTAGACTTTAAACATGGTGCTAGTGTCAGGCTTGCTTGTTTACATAATAAATGAGCATCCTACTCTTGTCAATAAAGTGGTTTTTGTTCACTTCTGCACAATTAAATCTTGCTGCTGTTCCTCTGCCTGGAAGTTAAGGCAGTAGCACCACATAACAGTATTCTCCCTATACTTTTCTCCCTAATGTGCATGTAATTTCCAGCCTGCTGCTACAGTGGTAGTGGAAGTCTTCAGTTTTCATATGAATATACTGTATATGCCCAAAGTGTTCTATGCGCCTGGGGTAGCTCATAGCCCTTGCACAGGGCTTGGAGCTCCCTCTTACCATAGTGCTATCTCTTATTTACATCCAGCTGTTGCATCAAGTCACACAGATGACAAAGCATTATAGCTTTTCTGGTACTCTCTGTAAGCAGCTGCTCTGGCTGTCTTAGCAGTAGTTTCCATCTGTGAATGAGGGGGTGTCAAGACAGATCCCTAACATCCTGTCCATAATACAGAAGTTGTGAGAACCCTTGCTCCATGATCATGTTCAGTTGACCCAAAATTGTGTTAGTAAGGAAACACTCACATTCCTCTCCAACACTTTAAATCTCAAGTTGTTCAACAGATTACAACTATCTTTAAAAGGAGAAGGGGGAAATCTTTCTTCACTGAGCAGCTCAATTTACCTCTTCAACAGTCACATACAAAAGTTCAGCTAAACATCACACAGGACTACATAAAAAGTGCTAACAGCTGCACTCAGAGGCTCAACCACAAAGGGAGAGGCTAATTCAACAGTTGCAGTAACATTTCACAAATAGCCTTTAATCTTTAGAACTTTTGTTTAAGCTTGGGGTGGGTTAGTCTCTTCAGCCCTGCCCTGACATTAAGGCAGGGTCTAGACAATGTGTACAACTGAAATACTTGTTCCTTTTCCTTTCCCCTCTGCCCAGCCCCCAGATGTGCAACAGCCTTCACCAAACAAGTGTAGCTTTTCAAGGGTGTATTAGATTCCAACTACTCTGCAGTTGTGCCTGCCTGCTTTTCTGTAGACTGTTCCCTCCTAAAACCATGCAAATATATAAATATATCTGTATTTAAACCACACATGCTTTTTATAACCTAGTACGGGTTTACTATTAATTACAGCCACTCTGTAAACTAACAGTGCAATTTTAGCTATACCCAGAGCCTACTTTCTTGCCTGAGGCAAGAAAACATCAATTGATGTTCAAGTATTGTCCCTGACTGCGGCAGCTACCCAGGATTGACTGTCCCATACAAGCTTCTTTAGAAACAAGTACCTCTCCATGGCAGCTTCGTTCCTCCATGAGGGCAACGGGCCTGATGCATCTTGCTGCAGAAGCAATTCGGCCTGACCTGCTGATCTGTTACCTTACCAAAGGTTCCTCTTGACAATGGGATATGTGCTAGAGCTGCCAGCTTTTGACCTACCCAGAGTCATGCCCTCCCTCACTGCAAGCTGAGGGTGTTAGGTAGGACTGTTTTTAAGGGTACAGTGATACGGGGCAGGGGGTTCTTCAGTATGAATGCTGGCATTGAAAGGTGCAAACAGCTGTATATTACAGTAGAGTGAAGTGCAGGGTATGTATAATGAAGTGTACTATGTACCCAAGAATCATGCTTGCTCATCCTCTCAAAAGAGCTTTAGACTGGCTCTGTGTATATTGGTGATAATGACAAATTGCTTATGGGGGAGGTAGGGTACTTGGAACCATGGCAAATAGCTGTTTCATAGGCCTGTCTGAAAAGGCAAAAGCTGTATTGTGTGTAGCGTGGGATGGTCGTGATCCTAACTGATGGGGTCTTCTCCCTGCTGTTTCTATGTCTTCAGCCCTTGCTTGGGAGGCAGAATTCTTGGCAGCCTTGTTAAAAATGAAACCTTTTCACGATTAAACTAGAAAATGCTTAGTGTAATAATGATGTGCCTCCCTTCTCGTCACCTCCACTTTGTATGAACAGTCTGTCAGCTTTCATGTAACAACGAGGCAGATGGCCACCTTCTACAGTAGCAGCTAGTCACTGGCCCAATCCTCAAAGGTATTTGGGCTCCAACTTCCATAGGAATCAATGGAAGTTAGGGGCCTCAGTACCTTTGCAAAGGTGGGGCTGTGCTATGGAAATATGCAAATATGGAATTTTTAGAGTGATTTCCCCTTCCTGCTCTGTTTCTAGGTAGTGGGTGTAAAGTGCGTCAAAGCTCTCTTGCTTCCTGGTAACCATGTCTGTACTGTGAAGGCTATCTATTCACCACAGACTATCTCGGCTTTGGTAAAAGGGTGGTAACTTCCTTTCCCTTTCAAAGAAGGGCTTTCAGAGAGCAGAAAATGTGCCAGTAATCACACTCCATACTCTCCCCCCCCCCCCCTTTCTGAAGCCGTTAGTTAATAAAGGTTCATGCTCTAAACAAGAGTTTCCTCCAATTTTTGAACAAGGTCAGTGCCTTCATTTGTCCTTTCTGAGAATGATCCTGCAGTTCCTGGAACCAGCTGAACTGATCAGCTAAGAAACCCTCCTTGCCCTGTTAGCTATTAAGTTATCAGAACACTAAGACAGAGGAACGTCCATCAAACCCAAGCCTAAAGACGTGCAGCAGTAGCATTTCTGTAGTACCTAGAGGTCTCATTGAGGTCTCTGTGGTTCCATACGGACCTATCTAATGCACACTATAGAGGGGCTGATTGATATAGCAGGGCTTCTTATAGATTTCATTTAAAAAGAAGTTTGGGGCTTGCTTATGCAATATATCCTACTATGAAAAGTAGTTCCTGGTAACAAAACACAGTAGAAGGAACGTGTTATGAATGCCTGCTCTATCATCTTGAACATCTCTCATCCCCCATTCCCAAGCCTTTTTCTCTCTTTTTAATAAAGATTCCCTGGACTATTTGAATCCCTTACTCCCCCATCTGTGATGGGGTTTGTGGCCCACCAGCCAATCTCAGCTCACTTTTATTAGAAACTGGCTGAGATTTTCAACACTGGCTCTGGGATTTGGACATCAGAGGAGGGTGTCCAGTCCCTTCCCCCCCACTTCAAGAAGCTTTGCAACTCAGTCAAAAACCAGACTATTGAATATAGTCACAGGATGCTAATAAGAGAATTAAAAGTGACTGCAGTCTCCTCAAACTGCTGCTGCAATGGCAGCCTGCCACTTCGAGGATAATTCAAAACTCACCTTCAAAACTTCACCGCTCTTCCCCTGGCCCTGCCCCAAATCCCTATGGGGCAACCATTATTTTCAGTCTGTACCCCACTGACATTTCTCTGCATTTAACACCCTTGGCAGCAGGATTTACTGTGCACCATGGGGTGTTGGTATGTGGCTGGAATACCAAAAAGGTCTGACTTTGGAGCTTTTAAAATCAAGTCATCCTGCTTACCAGCTTGCATCCACCACACACAGGCTGATGCTAGTTGTTGCTCAGACATAAATGTTTCATACCCTTTGAAGGGCAAGGAGGGAGGGGATTGTGCTGTACCTTTACAAAGAATTAGTTTCTGTCACAAATGGTTGTTAGATCCCTGGGCCTAGCCCTCAAAGGTATTAAGGCTCGGGAGTTAGGAGTCTGAATACCTTTTGAGGAGCTGGGCCCTGACTACAACTTTCAGGTCAGAACTGAAGTGGGGAAAGGAGCAAAATGGTAATCAGAAGTGATGTTTAAAGGTCAAGCTCGTGCCACCTGCTATGGCTAGAAACATACTTTTATAGCACTGCAAAAGTAGAAACCTCAGCACTAATGGAGGGTTAATTTAGTGCTCTCTTTGTCTAGCAGTGCTTTTATACTACTGGTTTGGGGCAAAACCTTGTGAGTTCTCAAGCTAACAAATGTACTTTTCAGTCCCCCAGTTGTAATGCTCAGGGCATGATGTAATAGTTTCTATAGTGACAGACAGACGCCATAAACAGAGGACTGTCTTTGCCAGCTATTCACTGCTCCTCCCACCTAAAATCCCATAGCTTGGCTCCATGTACCAAAGTTACACTGTACCAAAGTATAACACACTGAACACTCAGCAATGTGGTTTTTTGCATTCTTGCTAAAGAGCTTACTTCATACTGTGGCATGAGGCTAGGCCTGTTTCCTTTAATGGATGCAAGCTGAAGTTTTTCTGAAATACCGTGCAAACAGCAATGTGCAAATCATGCCTGAGATTTTTTGGTGTTGCGGTGTTGTGCAAATCTCTCTTGGCATGCATGCTTCCGCAGGTAGCAGACCGGTGCTGTGACAAAAATAGACAACCTAGGGCTTTCATAGAAATTTGAGATGGAGACAACCTGTTGCGTGATCTAATCCAGCAATTTCCAGAACCCTACCAGCCCCATTTTCCTGGTTTCTGTGTGTCCCAAACAATAGTTTTTCCATTATTTCTCTTGGGAGGCTACTCCAAGTCCTTGTCGATGGTTATATTCACCTTTTCATTAGGCTCAATTAAATAGCTCCCATCCATCACCATAATATCTGAACGTCTCCTGACTCCCAATCAGGTATCGACGTATTAGCCCCGTTTTAGAGATAGGAAACAAGGCACATAGATGAAGTGATGTGATTGAGATCACAAACTATGGGTATGTCTACATAGCCGACGTCAGAGCGCTGCCGAATGTGGCTGTGGAGTCGCGGCTCCAGTGCTGGGAGAGCAGCACTGTAATAAAACCACCTCCGCAAGGGGAATAGCTCCCAGCGCGGGGAGTAGCACTGTCTACACTGCCACTTTACAGTGCTGAAACTTGCATTGCGCGGGGGGGGTGTTTTTTCACACTCCTAAGCGAAGAAGTAAGTGGTAGTGGTATACCAGGCTTGAGTCTGTAGCAGAACCAGATCTCCTGAATCTCAACGCAACGCACAGCTTCAACTTCCTCTTCTAAAGTGCTCCACTTTGAGTCTTCCCTTAGACAAACTCACATCAGTTTTCTTCTCAGAAGTAGTCATCAAAGGAAAGGTACTTTATCTAAGTGCTTGCTCTCCATCCTTCTACTGTGGATATTTTAGATACTTATCACATTACTGTAGTATCTGAACAATTAAAAATGTTCGAAGTATTTATTCTCACCCCTGTGAGGCAGGCCTGTGATCCCCATTTACAGATCTTTAGCGATAGCTGAGCAGATAAAGCATTGAGCCAACCCACCCCAACAGCTGGTTGCGCGCAGTGTTCTCAGTTCACATCGTGGTCCCGACTGTTGGATTGGCATCTGGTTTTCAAGTCCCTTTGCCAGCCCGCCGGCTCCAGGCGGGACATTCTGTTTGCCTTTCAAAGCTGCCATTTGGGAAGCGCGTTCTTAGAAAGTCCCTTTGCTCTTTTCTCTTGCCAGTGAGCAGATGCCAGTGTCCCAGAAATCCCCGGCACGTTGGCCAGCACACCAGCCTCCCTTTCTTGGAGGACTCAGTAGAAAGAGAAAGGCTAGAGGAAGCCATAACCATGACTAATGGGGTTCGTGCAAAGCTTCTGCGACGGATGCTCTTCAGCACTGCCACAGGGCTTTACACCTAAGCATAGTCCTGTGGACAAAGCTGACTTATATGGGATCTTCGCAAGGGAGCCTCTTTTAACTTTCCATCCTGGGAACAAACACTTGAATGCTGCCCATCTGTTAACACCATTGCTTTCCGATGAGATCATTGCCTTGGCTCCTACTGTAATAAGAGACCCCAGGGCCTTGCAACAACAAAGGGAATCCTGCCAAGAAGAAGGAGAAATCATCGTGAGAGATTGAGGGTGGGGGTATTCTGTCCCCCAACAAGTTTAAACGGGTTCACGGTTGCGTGACTCCTGGAGTTACATTGATGTAAAACTGGCATGAGTTGCCCTGAGGACGTTTCATGCCACCTTGGCTGCACTGAGCTGCCTTGAAGTGGGTGTGAATAACCCTCTGGAGTCCGCTTAAGGCAGGGGGCCTCCCTAGCTGATCTATCGCTGCACCGGGCCTGCTCCCAGGCTCTCAGCACAGGGTGCCAGGCCAGAGCCCACTGTACTGTGACTACTCTGTGCTTCTCAGTGGCCCATGGAACAGAATAGAGTAGAGAGTATGGATACTTCCACACAGCTGCTGGGAGGTGTGATTCCTAGCTCAGGTAGACATGAGCTAGTGCCTAAAGACAGCAGCGTGGCATGAGCCAGCCACCTGAATACACCCCCGCCTGATCCCCGAAGCATATCCTTGGGCGGTTTGCCTCCTGCAGCAGCTATGCCACTTTTGCTAGCTAGTGAAAGCTCATCTACCCGAGCTGGGCGTCACTCGTCCTAGCGGCTGTGTGGATGTACCCTATGTACCCTGCATGGCGCCTGATGCAGGAAGTGCTGCCTTCTCTCTCCACCCCAAGTGCAGAGTCTAAGGCCAAAGTGCTCAAGGACGGACATAGAAGCAAGCGTGGGAGGCATTCCATCAGGGTGAATTCATGCCTGGATCCCAGCCAGGGCTGGAATGTGGATGGCTCCCATTTTAATTTATTTCTCGAGTGTAATTAGTGCACTGAACAGCCTGGGTTGCTTTTAAACCAGGTTCATTTCCTACTTTCCCCAGGGAGCAGAGGTGACTTTGAGCATTTCAGGTTGAGTTCCTCTGGCTGTCACATTTTTGTTTACCAAACAGACAGTATTTTACACAACATATTCCCCTTGAAAATGCCCAAGGACAGTCCCTTCCAGTGGGTATAAACTGGCAGAGCTCCCTCAAAGTCAATGGAGCTGAGCCAGTTTACACCTGCTGGGCATCTGGCCCCATTGACTCCCATAGAACCATGCCATTTACACTCACGGGGGTTTTGGCCCCACTGACTCCCATGGAGCTACACCCATTGATGCCAGCTGGGGGCCTGCCTCCCTGATTCCACATTGCACGCCTGGCCCCATTTCGCAAATGGGTGAGGGCTGGACACACCTGAGCTCCAAGCCAAGAGGCTGGCCTGGCTGAGGGTAGCTATTTCAGTTGCCCCTCAAAGTGTAATAAAAGAAATCCCAGGTCACCCCCACTTACTTTCATAGATTCAAAGGCCAATAGGAACCATTTGAATCATTTCGGACATGGGTTCCACACAGTCAGTCGGTACCAGCTGCTGGCTGTTTGACAACGTCTGTGCAGTGTGCCAGAGGCTCTCAGCCTGGTCACAAAATCTAGGCAAGGACCATAACAACAGGGTCCTTGGCTGGTGATCTTAGAGGAGAGGCTCCAGGCTGAATGAGCTGCACAGCCCCTGCTCTAGTTCACCCCCTCCAGGGCAGGATTAAGGTATTTTGGTGGGAGGCTTAAATGCCTTCTGCCTGTTGTGAAGCAAACTGGGACACAAGCCACCTGTGTTCTAGCTCGGATAATGCATTCCTCCCGTGCTGCCCCTGCATTCCCGAGAACATCCTCCTCTCCCTCCCACGGTGGGATGGAGTTCCAAGGATGTCCCTGAAACTAGAAATGCTATGGTAAGGCGGTAGCATAGAGAGTCCCTGCAGTGCCAGGAGGGGTTCTTCCCTCGCTGTAGTTAACCCACCTCCCCAGAGTTCTGCCGTTGACCTGGCAGCATCCACACCTTAAGGGTGTAAGTGCATCGCATGAAATCTTTCACAGCTGATGTAGTTAGATTGATCTCACTTCATGGTGTAGACCAGGCCTGAGTCAACAAACAAAAGCAAGCCCAGGGGCTTGGAGAAATCGGGGGCCAGAAAACACATTTCGGGCCCTGAGTCCGATCCATGGACCATCCGGGGGATGTTCCACTGTTTTGTCCTTGGCCTGATGCCACAGATATGTCTACTGCGATTCCCAGGCTTTAGCACTGGATGTTCATCTCTCCTGTTCCAAATGCAGAGCCCGTTTCTCGCTACGTAGCTGGGAACTGGGCAGCTTTGCGTACTCTAGGTCAGTGGCAGGGGAGCTTCACCGAGGGAACTGGGTTAGCTGCCGAGGAAGGACGAATGAGTTGGAATAGTTAATGCTAAAGTACGTTTTGGTAGAGATATTAAACCTCATGCTTCAGGGTCTAAACCAATCGAACTAAAGGGACCAGGAGGAAACCTAATATGAGACGCAGATTATTCCTCATCTGCCTGATGAGAAGTTTCTTGCACCTTCTGCTGAAGCATCTGGTGCTACTCAAGGTCAGAGACAGGATATTGAGCTCGATGGACGATGGGGCTGTACCAGCAATTTCTATGGGTTTGTGGGTAAGGCACTGGGCTGGAACTCAGGAGATTTGTCTGCTAGTCCTGGCTGTGCCACTGTGGGTAAACCAGATAATTTCTCTAGGCCTCAGTTCCCAGGTGCAAAATGGGGTAATGAGATTGTGAGCTCTCTGGGGCAGGGACTGGCCCTCACTGTGTGCCTACAGGACCTAGTACAATGTGGCCATCTCTACAGCTGAGTCAGTTTCACTTTAAGCACGCTTGGGGCCGGCCCAGCTGAACCTGCTTTCTCAGAATTCAGAAGCCTCTTGCTAAGAATAAAGTGAGATGTTTCAGTTTTACTAAGAAATCTGAAGGAAAGGGCACAGAGCTAACTGGGGCCCTGGGCAGAAGACGAGCATGCACAAGAGATCAGGGCCTGCTTCCTGGAACAGCAAAGGACCAGGAGAGATAAAATGCCAGCTGCAGCTTATCGCTTCCCCATGAGCAGGGGTAGGGGTTAGAGACAGGACTGTGCGTCAGATGCAAGTGGCTGAGACTAGCTCACATTCAAAGGGGCTTGGCTCCCCGTGGCGCACAACAAAGCCCCAGCGCTGGAGCAGGGCTCCATTCTACATTCAGGCCCCAATGATTTCCAATTGGACGTTTGTCCCTCCCAAGGGCTGGCAGAACCTAGCTCTTTTCATCCATTGGTTTGAAAGTATTTCGTGACGCAGGGGAAGTAGCACCAAGCCCTGTTTTACAGGTGGGGAAACTGAGGCACAGAGCACTAGAAATGACATTCCCTAGATCAGAGACAGAACCCAGGGATCTGGAGCCCAAAGCCCACATGGGGTAAGGCGGCCATGGAGGCACATCCAGGAAGCCAGCTGAGCTGAATTTATCTCACTGGACTTCCTGCCTGCTTTCTCGGGCTAGAATTCCCCTCCCTGATGCGATTTCCGGTTCCAGCCCCTTTCTCCCCAGCCGAGCCCAGCCCCATCACCTTTGAGAAGGTTCACCTGATCCCTGCAAAGGGAAAAGAAAGGAGTTGGCAAATGAACAGCCTGGGGGAGGAGATCGAAGGGGACAAGAAAGCAACTGGGGCCTGGGCCGGCAGGTAAACATCAAACGGAACCGAGAACAATGCAGCGGTTGAGAGCCAGCTGCGTCTGGGTGGCAGCTGGTGCTGCAGGCCTGGCCTGCCATCTGTTCCCAAACAGCGGCCACCCGTCCTGGCTGGCGACAGCTGCCTCTTTTGTCTTCCCCTTTGCGACGAGCAGCCTGGCTCCCACTTCCCCGGGCCAATCGACAGCAAGTTAATTAGCCCATCTCGCTTTGTTCCTTCCAAGCTGCAGAACCCAGGGGCTCAAGGAAAATCCGCTTCGCCTTGGAAATCCTGAGCTGTCCAGCCGGCAAGTGGAGAGATCCCATCCCCCTCCCCACTTGCACAGGGTGAGGCTCCACCTGGGAGGCAGCTAATCCCCCTCACACACACCCCGTGGGTGCCGCATGCTCTCTCTGCATGTGAGCTCAGCATCATGGGATCTCCTGCTTTCCCCATCCCTGCACCTCGTGCAGTGTGTACGCCTCCACTCAGCCCTTTGCAGGGTCCAGGAGAGAGTCACGTTCTCCGCTCATCGCACCTCCTGCCCCCCACTGGGTGTGAGCAAAGGGGCTAGAGCCCAGCCAGCTGGAGGCCACCTGCAGCCTGGGGGGGGGGTGTCAGCCCCCCTGCCCCAGCCCATCTCTGGGGGATCCAGCCTGCACCATCTCGGCTGTACTTGGACACAGAAATCAGGCTCTCCCAGCTGGATATAGATTACACGCACCACGGGTGGGGCCCGATGGGCTAGGCACTGCACACACACACATACACCCACACAGAACACTCCCCTCCCTGAAAACACAATCGCACACACACAACCCCCGTCACACTGCTCCTTCCCCATGTACAACCCATGCAACCTCCTCTGTGTACCACACAAACCCCTCCTGCGCACACAGCCTCCCTATACACAGCCCCCATGCAGACCCAACCCCCGCTATACACCACACAACTTGCTACACACACACAGCCTGCATACAAAATCAACGCAACCCCCTCTGTGTACCACACAAACCCCTCCCGCACACACAACCCCCTTACACACAGCCCTCATGCAGACCCAACCCCCGCTATGCACCACACAACCTGCTACACACACACACCCTGCAACAAAATCCACACAACCCCCTCTGTATACCACAGCCCACTCCCCCCAACTCCCTACATATAACCTTCTGCATACACAACCCCCTCTGTATACCACACAGCCCACCCCCCCACAACTCCCTACATATAACCTTCTGCATACACAACCCCCTCTGTATACCACACAGCCCACCCCCCCACAACTCCCTACATATAACCCTCTGCATACACAACCCCCTCTGTATACCACACAGCCCACCCCCCCACAACTCCCTACGTATAACCCTCTGCATACACAGCCCCCTCTGTATACCACACACAACCCCCCTACACACAGCCCACACAATCCCTTGTACACACATGCACACAACCCCCATCTCCACAGCTTCTTGCTACACACAGCACCTTCCCCCAAGCCTAACCCTCCCACTTCATGCGCACACACAACCTCCTTCCAGCACAAACACACACACCCCTTGACAGGCACAGAGCAGAACACACCGCACCCACTCATAGCAACACACCCGTGTCCCATTTCCACGGCTGAGCGATCCCTCTGTGATTCTCCCACTGGGAAGCAGCCCCTGCTGCCAGTTATCACAGAGGCAATCCCAGCCCAAGACCCCAGCCCCTGTGCCCAGAGGCTCTCCTGCCTTCTGACCCAATTAAACGCACCCTGCGCCCTGCTCTCAAAGCCGCATGGAGTACAGGGGGACCCTGGGTTGCTTAGATCCAAGGTGCGCCTTGTTCTGAGCTTCCACTCAGAGTCCCTGTTGCAGCTAATTAAACTAGGAGCCGTTTCCATTAGGCACCCTGCAGCTGCTAGGCCTGGACCCCCATGCTAGGCCTGGCCACTACCCAGAAACCCTGGCGTGCTTAACAGCCTCAAGCTGGGCTTCTGCACAGGGCCGGGCCCTCCCACACCTTCTGCAAACTGGCTGAGTCCCTGCTGAGGGCAAAGGGCGTTATTCCTGCACAGGGAGGAGAAGTGTGTGACAGCGGCTGGCTGAGGGGAGGGGAAAGAAATGGAAGCAGATCCCGGTGCATGCTGGAAGCGGATGAGGGTAGTCACTTAGCCCTCACAAGAGATGGACCCTTGAATGTAGCTTGAATCTAGCCAGCTCGGGTGCCAGACAGACTTGTCCAGAGCCGCCTGGGGGCGGGCGGAGGGCAAGTGGGGCAATTTGCCATGGTCCCCACAGGGGCCCCCAAGAGAGTTTTTCGGGGCCTCTGGAGCGGGGTCCTTCACTTGCTCCAGGGGCCTCGGAAAACTCTCGCGGGGCCCAGGCCCCCGGAGCTTCTTCCTTTCCAGGTCTTTGGCAGGAATTCGGCGGTGCAGGGTCCTTCTGCTCCGGGACTTGCCGCCAAAGACCACAGGCCCCCTGAATCCTCTGGGTGGCCCTGGACTTGTCCAGCCCCTGGTGAGGTCTGAACTACTGCAGGTGGGATCCGAGGTAGCTAGATTAACAGTGATATTTCCCATGCGGTTTGCTCCCTTGGGGGGTGGGGGTCATGCAGTTTGAGGCATCAGGAACCAAGGTCTGGGCTCCACACATCGCAGGGCATTATCCATGGGAGCTGGGAGGGTGTCCTTGTCCTGAGGTGGGTGTTTGGGGAAGAGGAAATCTGCTAGATCATCCCTTATGTGGTTTGTTTCAATAGAGCCAAACATTCCCCCGTCCCCGCCAGTGTCCCTGCTAGCCGCTCTCTCCTGCAGCATGGGACTGCCTGGACATGGCTGGTCCCCCATCCCAGTTTAAAGTAGTGGGGAGGGAAGGTGCTCTTCTGGATAAGGCTCACGCCAAGAAGCCTGGATTCCCCATGCCGTGTGAGCTCAGGCATGTCAGCTCCCCTCTCTGCATCTCAGTTTCACTCTCTGGAAAATGGGGGTTGTGATACCAACCTGGCTTTGGTGAAAGCGCTTTGGGATCCTTGGATGGAAGCTGCCTGGTGCTGAATATAAAGGGCGAGGGAGGATGGCAGTCTCAGCCCCAGCAAGGCCTCAGCAGGATCCATCTCGCCATGGTTCAAGGGGAAACTGGTCAGTTTCCTGAACATTAACGCCAGGTTGAGGGTTGACGCTGGGCTCAGATGGGGACTGGTGAGACTGGATGGTGGAGGTGGTGGAATCTCCTTCCTTAAAGATTTTTAAGGTCAGGCTTGAAAAAGCCCTGGCTGGGATGATTTAGTTGGGGTTGGTCCTGCTTTGAGCAGGGGGTTGGACTAGATGCCTCCTGAGGTCCCTTCCAGCCCTGATATTCTATGATGGGCATATGGGGGTTATTGCTGGGTCGGATGTGGGTCAGATGAGCATTGTGGGAGCGTAGTGAGTCTCTTGGAAGAACCAATGGAACTAGATGAATATCTTGGGAAGTATCATTGAGTCCCCTGGAAATGTCCGTGGGATCACAGGGTATCTTGGGGGCGTCTGTGGAGTCAGATAAGCATCTTGGACGGACCAGTTTGATCAGCTGATTCTCACATGCCCCACTTTGAATGCTTTTCTCACCAGCGACCTCCCAGGGGTTGGGCTTCATCTTTTGAGGCATTATGCTGGGAACCCCTTGTGGTAGGATGCAGGTGGGCTTATCCCACTCACAATCAATCCCCTGGCATTGCTCGGTGGCATCCGGAAGCTTCTAAGGGGCAGGTCAGTGGTCTGGCGGAGCGTATGCCAGCTGAGCCCTGTAATTTCCCCGCCCTCGCTAGGGAAGCGACTTTGCTTTGTATCTGGTTTCCCTATTAGTCATCCGGCCCCCTGACATGCAGATGGAACGTTGAAAGCCAGCGGGTGTATTTCACCTCAGGGCGGCCGGGGGAGGCTGACCTTTTCACGGGCCCGTGACTAAGCCAAACTGGGTTAGAAACAAGAGTTTCCACAGAGCACAAATATTTTGGTTGTTACCGGCAGTGGTGGCCAGGCAAAGAGTAGAGGAAACCATCTGCTCAGAGGACAGAACTGGGCACATTTTGCCCCATTACACACATGGCCCCCAGCCAACGTGTGGGTCCTCCGCCGACTGTCACGGACGTGCTTCGAGGTTCCATTGCGGCAGGTGTCGCACAGCCACGGAGTGCGAGACAGGGGAAGAAAGGGAAGGGGGAGAAACTGAGGCACAAAAAGGGGAAATGACTTGCCCACGGTCACTGGTGGAGATGGGAGTAGAGCCCAGGTGTCTGAGCCCCCAGCTGTATTAGCCCATCTTTCTGCACAGCTCTTCTATGGCACCTGAGGACCTTAAACCACTTTGTAGACAGGGATTATTAGCTCCCTTGTGTCAATGGGGAAATTGAGGCATGGCAAGCAGGCCACTTGCCCAAAGCTACTGGCTAGCCTTTTGCTCTAACTGCTAGACCCTACTTACTCCTCAGCTCTGGAGGAATCACATGTAGGCAGTAAGACTCTCAATGACTCGCCAGGGACCATTCAATTCTAGCATTGTCCATTAAGGGGTGTCCTCCACCATCCCTGCCCAAGCAGCCAGCACACAGCCACTCTCAGAGGCAGGCTACAGAGCCAGCTGAGCCACGCTCTGATCCAGCCACCATGGAAACCAAATCTCTGCCCCACTCTTAACCCCAAGAGCCGTCTGCTACTCCTGATGCCTGTGAGCCAGTTTAATAGAGCTGGAGAAATGTGCTCCCCACTCTCTAGGGTTGCTTGCAGCCGGTGGAGCTGACAAGGCCAGCTGCAGAGCCCATTCTGGACCTGTTCCCACGAGCTCCATTAGGCCCTGGACCCCCAAACCGTGCAGGCTGGAGCCCCATGCCAGGTTGCAGCCTGTGTTCTTCAGCGCTTGACTAAGCTTTTCGCCTTGGCAGCTCAGCGTGTTTCTGTCTGCCTCGGTGACAGCACAGCAGGGCCATGACTAAAACAACGCTCTGCTCAGCTCGAGCCTGCGGAAAGGGTCTTTGAGTCCCACTGGGCTCAACGGTTCCTGGGCTGCTGACCCCGGAAGCTGCGATTACAGAGCACAGCGCTACATGGCTCACACTGTTATGGGCCCAGGTTAGGAGGGCCAGGCTGCAGCATACTGCGCATTGAAGAAACTAGACAGGAGCCCGTCACAGTGGGGGCCCTGGCTTAGATGATCTACAGATCTTCCCAGGGCAATATGCCACACAACAGTACCTAGCCCTAATATGGCACCTTTCAGCAGTACATCCCTAAGGAGGTCAGGATCATTAGACCCATTTTAAAGATGGGGAAATGGAGGCACAAAGAGATGACAATCGCTCACCCAAGATTAACCAGCAGCATTTAACCCAGGGTCTCCTGCCCTGGGGACATGCTCTCTAGAGGTGCCCTTTGGGAGAAATCTTAGCAGCTGCAGACCTGTCAGATCTAAGTAAATATTAAAGTTCCTTAGTGTTTTCCATCTGTTGGCCATGATTTCTGCTCTCTCCCTGGCTGTGTGCTGGTTGGCTGCTCTCCTCCACCCCAGAGGTGGGTGCATTACCCTGGTGCTGTTTGAATCCACAGCTTGAGAAGCCCTTTGAGGGAAGCCTTCAAAGTGCTATTGAAATGTGAGCTCAAGAATATTGCTTTTTTAACACCCTCCGAGCTGCACCGCAGGCTAATGGTGCCTGCTTCCAGATGGTGCCTGAGATTTTTACTGGAGTTGTTCCAGGGGAACTCGGTGAAACTGGCCTCTGAATCCGAACTAATGGCTACCTCCTTCACCAGTCAGAGCAAACGTCCAGCCCTGGGCTGAATGTGCTGTGGGTTGTCAGCATCTCCAGCCTGTTGCCAGATTCTAGCTCCTGTGTCGAGTTTGCCGGGTCTCAACTGAACGCAAAAGGGGAAGTTTATCGGCCTCACACACGCACCACAATGTCCAATGGGATTGGAAGCCCCTTTCCCAGGGTCCCCTGAGGTGTAGCCACTGATTTTTGGTTTGCCCTGTGAGTGCTCCACCCCGACTCCGCCTTGAGGCCCCACCCTCACTCCACCCCTTCCCCCAAGACCCTGCCCTCACTCCGCCTTTTCTTACCCCTCCCTTAGGCCACTGCTGGCTCCTCTCCAGAGTCCCCTCCCCTTCCGCCTCCCTGAACCCCTGATTGTCGGCCCACCCAACAACTGTGACTGGTGCCTGCCAAGCACCTCCTATTTTTCTTCTGTGGGTGCTCGAGCCCCAAAGCACCCATGGAGTCAGTGCCTCTGGCCCAAGGGGTGCAGCGGACAGGCCCAGAGGTGCCATGGGAAAAATGCGTGACAGGGCCCTGGGCTAATACCCAGCAGTCGGAGCTCAGCAGAGCAGCATGCGGTCACCAGGCCCTGCAGTGCTGTAGCCGAGGTCTGGAGAGCAGCGGAGGGCTCTGGGCTGGAATAGCAGGGCAGGAGTGCTGGAAGCCGGGACCGAGATGCATTGGCAGGGCTGAGGGAAGCCCAGGCCTGATGAAGCCGTGGGCAGAGACGTGAGTGGAGCGATTGGGACAGGATTCGCCAGGTGGGGCCGGGGGTTGGACGTGAGGTGCATTAGCAGAGCAATCCCAGGCTATGGAACAGCAGGGGCAGCTGCAGTGCAAGGCTGACATGCACCGAACAAGCTGGGAATAAAGGGGAATTTACACAGCTGCAGCCCTTGCTGTATCGCCCCCTCTTCAGTGCTTAGCAGTATCCCATTGAGCGGCTTTCTGCTCCTTCCCTAGGGTTTGGAGCTGGGCGGATGCCCAGGGCCGCTCTCCCATCTGCACTCTTTAGCTCCCAGTCAGGGGAAGGGGGCCGGCAGGGAGTCAGCCAGGGCACATCCTTAGCAATTGAGCTTGGAAAACAGCTTCGGTTGGATTTGGGGCAGATCTGGTTTTATCTGAGCTGGTTCACACATACTCCACTTACCTGAAGCCCTCTGTGTACAAAACGCCCGAGGCTGAGCGGAGCCCCTCCACCCCCAATCCCCTCCACCAGACCCAAGGTGCCATCCCTGTGATGCAGGGAGATCACCCATCTGGTGTCTGCAGATGTTGCCGGGGCAGGGGCTGGGGTCAAAGAAAGGCACTTCAGTGAGCGCCGCCCCATTCATTCCTCTTCCTGGGGTAGCTGTTCTCCAGCCAATGAAGCCGGGACATCACACCGGCTGAGTTTGTGCTGTGGGTGCACAGGGCAGGCTGGGCTCATTCAGAACACAGCTTGGGTGGGATGAGTTCCGCTCACTGAGGGTTATGCTCAGCAGACGCTGGAGCCAGATCACGGCACATTGGAAAGAAAAATGAGGGTGAGTAACCATTGGAACAAACTGCCAAGGGTTTGCCATGTCTTGATGTTTTCAGATCCAGACTGGAGGCCTCCCTGTTTTAGCCAAGCATAAAATATTGGATTCAATTTCACCCAGGAGATGCTGGGCGAAGTCTCTGGCCTGTTATACAGGAGGTCAGACTAGGTGCTTTAATGGTTCTTTCTGGCCTAAAAAATCTGTAAAGCGACTTGTTTTTGTTCATGCAGATCTGGGAATAGAAGCCAGGAATCCTGACAGCTACTTGTCCTCTAACCACTAGACAAAACTGCCTTTTAGAGATGCCTACCTTTCCTGGACCCTGGTGTTTTTATCTGCTGACCTTCGTGTTGGTTTAACTTTGGTTGTGTCTGTTACCAATGTGAAGTATTTAGTAAATTAGATGTTGGTCTGAGCAACGACTGGCACCAGTGCCGACAGAGATTTGAAGGCCCGACAATCCTCATGCTTCAGGGCATAAGGTGACAGCCAGCAGGGAGGTCAGGAAGGAATTCCTCCTGGTACCATTGTATTGCACAGTGCAGGGGTCAGTGGGTGGGTCATGCATCCATCTCTGGCTGCCATTGGAGATGGGGTTGTCCATCCTGGTTTGCCAGCTCATAGCTTCCTATTTGAGATGCCCCTCTAGTTCCCCCGTCTTGTCTTGCTGAGCCTGTTGCAGCTTTAAACCGCACTAGTGCTGCCATTTGACAGTCCTGCGGGGCTGTGTCTTGTACCACTTTAGGTCTGTTTCTCCTTATGTCCTGCGGGTGCTAAGCCCAGACAGTTGAGGTCTTCCACCCAGGACAGCGGGAGAGGATCTTGCAGCTGTCTGTCCCTGTGGCTGGAAGAGTAGCTGCAACGGTGGTATCCGAAGAGCCCAGGCCGTAGGACACGAAGGCAGCCCTTAGTGGTTCTGCAGCCCGGCACTCCTGCAGATGTATTTCCCCCGGTACTTTTTGCTTCACCGTGGTTTCTATACAGGGGACTGTCCCTCCAGCCACAAGCAAAGTTAATTTTGAGCATCCGTTAAAGGCTTGATGTCTGGCTGGGCTTTGCAAGCGAGAGCATCTCAGCATCATTAACTATTGATTATTTCTTTTCACGAGGCAATGTGATAGGACAATGACTGGGTGTCAGAATTGCTGGGTCTTTTCCTAGCTCTGCCACTGACTGGCTGTGCAACCCTGGACAAGTCACCTCTACCCTCTTTGTGCCTCAGTTTCCCCTGTCTGCAAAATGAGGGGCATGACCCTGACCCGCCTTTCCAAAGCATATTAAGCCCAATGGATGAAAAGCTCTGTAGAAGCGCTAAGAGTTATTTATTAGTAGCCAAACATGCTAAAGCAAAGTTGAGAAGCTTATTGTTGAAACGAAGCCACTCTCGAGGGCAGCAGAGCAGCTGATACAATGCACCACAACACCACACAGCAATCGCTCACCCAAGGTGGAAATGTGGCCACTTCTGGGGCGGAATGCAGGCAGCTTTCTAACAATTCACAGCAATGCCCCACAAAAGGTTAGTGGAGGCAGAGACATGAACCTTAGCCAGTTGAAACCGTGGAGGGGAATTTAAGGACACTAAAGGGTAATTACACAGATCGGAATTTACCCTGGGCTGTGGAAGATACCATGGGATTTACAATGACTAGGTGGCCAACACCCTGACTTTATGCTTCATCTGAAAACTGGGGACATGCGTCTCCCTTACCCAACCTCTTGTGCCATCATTTGCATGAGTGTGAAATGGGCTGGAAAGCACTGGCAGCGAGAATGCTGCGGCTAGCGCTTGCGAGTCATGCGTAGCTGGGGAAGAAGGAAGTGACCACAGGTAAGAGCCAATTCCTGGTTCTCTGAAACCCTAGGGGGGGCATTTCTTAGAAACTCATCACGCAACGTCATCTCTCGCGTGGCCCTGCTGCAACTTGCCATCATAAAGTGTGTTGGTAGCCGCCTTTCCCTGCCTGTTGCGGGATACTGGACACAATACAGAGGTAAATGGGTGTTCAGGAGCTCAGACTTGAGGATCTAATGGTCCTTCTGGCCTTAGAATCAGAGAATATTAGGGTTGGAAGGGACCTCAGGAGGTCATCTAGTCCAACCTCCTGCTCAAAGCAGGACCAATCCCCAGACAGATTTTTACCCCAGTTTCCTAAGTGGCCCCCTCAAGGATTGAATTCACAACCCTGAGTTTAGCAGGCCAATGCTCAAACCACTGAAGCTGTGATTACAAGCAACATATAGGAGTTGCTTCACCTGGCATTGAAATGCAACCACCTCTGGGATGGAGCAGAGCAGCTGATACTGCTCACCATGACACTGCACAGGGATTGCTCATCCATCTTGAAATACTACCATCTCTGGGGCAGAGGAGAGCAGCTGATACATTGCATCATGACACTGCACAGGGATTGTTCATCCAGCCTTGAAATAATGCCACCTCTGGGTGGAGCAGAACAGCTGATAATCACACCATGACACGACACAGGGATCGTTCATCCAGTGTAGAAATGCAGCCACCTCTGGAGTGGAGCAGAACAGCTGATACAGTGCACCGTTCCACTGCACAGGAATGGCTCACCCAGCTGCATATAGAAGCTCCTTCAGCTATCACACAACCGAGATAGGTGAAAATGCGTGAAAGGGCTCATCCGCCTTGGTGGAGGCACTGAATGATAATGAAATGCAACACGGCGTGCTCAGCTATTAATATATTACCACAGACACACTCGTGTCCCCGGGATCATGGGATATGGTGCTGAGAACTTCCCTCTCAGCTATATTTGGAAAGGTTATTTACAGCAGCAATTCCATCAGTCCCTGCGGTATCTAGTGCCTTTCCCACGGCGACTCAGGACTTTTTTGGAGGAATCAGCGGCATATTTTCCCAAGGGGGTACTTAATGTGCAGTTTTCACACACGTGTGCGTGCGTGCGTGCGCACACACACACACACAGAGTTGTGAAGATGCACTACCAAATGCTCTCAGATGAGACTTACATCCTCACATGTCATTTCAGGTATGCATCGCCTGCACGCGCGCGCGCACACACACACACAGAGTTTGCTCAGCCCAGCAACATGCTCCCCGACATGCCCACTCTGTTCCCACTCTCTTGTGCTCCCAGACACTTGCACTCACAATCCAGGTGCAGTCATATGGACCCACGTGGCCAGGGACACTGAGAGGCACACATCCCTGTGCACTCTCGTTCGCCCCCTGCACACACGCCAACACTAGCGGACATGTGTGCTCCAATTCATTTTCTTTCAGGTCAGGGCTGGTGCTTGGGCACCTGTGCCAAAAGCGCAGCTCATCTGGGACACACGACGCACCACCGGTCATGCCTAGGCACTGGCGTTTAGCTCCCCCCAAGGGCTCGTCCTGGTGAACAGTCCCATGGGAGGTTCATCCCGCATAAGGACTAGCTAGGATCACGCTGTGTGTTGAATCAGTGCAAGTTTTGCCCCAGAGGCTGCCTTTAGCTGCAATATCCATCAGGGGCCATCGCACCAGATTAACCAGACATCCAATGTGCTTTTTCCAGGGAGAAAACCGAAGCTGGGGAGAGGACCCAGGAGTCCTGACTCCCAGTTTCTCCTGAGGTAACCTGCTAGATCCCCCTCCTCTAGGGTGACCAGATGTCCCGGTTTTATAGGGACAGTACCTATATTTGGGGCTTTTTCTTATATAGGCTTCTATTACCCCCCACCCCCATCCCGATTTTTCACACTTGCTGTCTAGTCACCCTACCCTCCTCTCTCACATCTCGGAACAGAACCCAGGAGTCCTGATTTCCAGCCTCCCCTGCGCTAACCACTAGATCCCACTGCTCTCCCAGAGCTAGAGGCAGAACTCAGGCATCCTGACTGCCAGCCCCTGTCCCGCTCTAACCACTAGCCCCCACTCCCTGCTCAGTCCCAGTGCAAAGGGAAGATCCCACCCCACAGGGATAGGGTGTTGCTTTGCAGCAACCGGGGAGCGGCCGGGGCTGCTTCCGCTCCGATTGGCCCATTTCGAACATACACAGACACGCCTGTGCACACACACAGGCCTGCGCACACACATGCCTATAAGGCAGTTTGCTCTGCCCAGCAACAGCGCTGGTAATAGCATCAGGGGGGGAAATCACATGATCCAGCTTCCAGGAAGCCAGTTCCTGCATCGCGTGGGGGGAGGGGAGCTGCTCTGTGTCCTGCTAGGCAGACAGATTCCCCTGGGCCTGACTCCCCCCTCAGCCTGGTGTAAATCAGGAGTAAATCCCCCGGAAGCCGGTGCCGGGGGGATCACCCGCCATTTGGCCACCTATGGTTGTTTCTCGCCCGGCTGCCCTATCTCTCCCACGTGGCTCTCACACTCCGTCCGTCCTCTCGCATTGTCCGTCAGCAGCCCCCTGCTCACGCAGACATTGCGACAGCAGATCAGGCTTAAAAATCACAAGAGCTGTAAAAAGTCATGACCTTGGGGCACTCTGTGTATCAAGCTGCTGTCAGGGGTCAATATTTTGCAGCAGCTTCAGCTGCATTGATTATTATGGCCACACCGAGTGGCCCAGCTGAGATCAGGGCCCCAGCTGCTGTGCGGGCACAGAGAGACCGTCCCTGCACTAAGCAACCTAAATCAGGAAGGGAAACTGAGGCACGGAGAGGGGAAAGTCCTTGTCCAAGGTGAGAGAGAGCTGGAAATAATAACCATAGCTCCTGGCTCCCAGTCTGATGCTCAAGCCACTAGGTCACACTGGGACCCGCTTACAAAGCCATTCTGGCTCCTCCGGTAAACAGGAATCTCTGTCCCCCAAGGAGTGCTACAGCCCATCGGCTGGGGATCTCAAAGTGCTTTGCAAATATTTATTAGGTCCTCCGCCACTTGCTGTGGTGTACGCATCTCTGAGATGCAGCTGGGGAAACCGAGGCACCGAGCCAGGCGGGAAGCAGTCATCCTATGAGTCAGTGGCAGAACCCAGGAGTCCTGAGTCCTTAGCTCCTGCTCTAGCCCCCAGACCATGCTCCTTCCCAAAGCTGGCAACTAAGAGAACCCAGGAGTCCTGGCTCCCAGCTCTAACCACGAGCCAGACCACGTTGCCACTCGATCAGCCCTGCCTTCCTAGCCTGTCTTGTCCTGCTAACCCCTGGCAGGCGTTGAATACAGGAGCGGCCCTTGGAAACATTGGCGTGGGACGCGGCGGCTGCAGGGCGGGGCTCCGTGCAAGGACACAGCCGTTCTGGCGTGGTGAAATTAGCGGTGGAAATTGAAACAAGGGAGGCCTGTACGGCAGGGGAGGAGGCCAGACAAAAGGCCTTTTGTAGCTCCTATTTATATGTAACCAGATGCACCAGAACTGGGCCTGGCGTGGAATTAAAATGCTCCTGCTGTTAGTGGTGTCAGCGGGAAATAGGCAGAGGACCAAATGGATCCCTGGTGTAGCGAATGCCTTTGCAGCCAGCGGGGTCCCCCCATGGAAGGGATCAGGCCTCCAGGGGGCTTGGGGACAGGCTGGGTGAGCTCAGTGGGGGCACAGACAAGGATTTGTGATTCCCTGGCAGCCCTCCCAGCAGGCTCTAGGTCCAATGAGAGCAGAGAATGCCTCAGCCTGTCTAATTCCACTGGCCTCCACCCCTGGAGGCCTGTTCATCCAATGGCTTCCATCACACGTGGCACGAGTTTTGGCCATTCTCAGTCCAGCTCCTGTTAGACACTGGCCCAGAGGCAGTTCCCCAGCTGTGCGGAGACAAGGGTCAGGACTGAACAGCAGGGCCAGGGCCAGGGCTTGGGGGGCAGCAGACGAGCTGTATGGGGGAAGCCCAGGGCTGAAACAGCAGGGGGGTGGGTTGAGCCGGAGGAGCATGGGAGCACTGTGTGGGAGGAGGACTGGAGGGCTGCGTGCATGGAGCTCCAGGCTGGAATAGCCATGGGGGATGAGTGATAGTCAGCACCGAGGGACGTTGGCGGGGTTGTGTGGGACCCCAGGTCTGGAAGAGCAGAGGGAGCTGCAGAATGCAGCAGAGGGGTCTGTGCAGGGCTGCAGGACTCTGTGTGTGGGGCGGGAGAGGCAGGGAGCATGCACGGTGCACGTTACCCCCGCTTGCCCTCATGTGCTTGGGACCCCTGGTGGCCCTGATGAGTTCAGTGCATTGTAGGAGTGTGTGAAGCCTCACGTACACCCAGCTGGGGGGTGGGGAAGGGGGACATTGGTCAATCATCACTTGCTCCTGGACGTCAGTTGCATACGTGGCAGAGAACTGACCCCTGAGCCTGGCCTGGGGCGAGGTCAGGGAGCTACTCCCAGCAGCCAGGAAGGAAGCCCCTATCCCCGCCCCTCTCTGGCTCCAGCTGGAAGGGTGGGGAAGGAGCCCCCATGAGCCTCGCTGCAGGGCAGCGGGGGCCCGGGCAGTGTGGGCTCTTGCAGTGGAGGTCTCTGACCCAGTCACTGCCCTTCCCCATCCTCCCCTGTCTATAATCAACATCCTTGCAGCTTCCTGGCGCTGCCTGCAACACATGCTAATAATGCAACCAACTGGCTACAGAGTGTGTGCGTGTGTATGTACATGTACTTGCGTGCCCACACACACACACACACACACACACAAGTGGCACTGCCCTCTATTGGATGCAATGAGACCTTCTCAACTGTGTACCATAGGCTCTCTACTACTGACAGCACCTGGGGATTCTCCTTTAGGTGCTGGGAATGTAGCGGCTTTTGGGAACCAGGGGTCCCCTGTTGTTGCCATAATCTTCCAAGTAACCCCCAGTTGTGTTACAATGCTCACGGCTTCCCGCTGAAACAGTTTGCGGATGGTTTGCTAATTAACCTTCGCGATCCAGGGTTATTGTCCCTGTTGTGCAGGTGGAGATGCTGAGGCACGGACAGCCAGGCAGAGTCGCTGCCTGCCTGCCTGCACTTAAATTTGGCTGGTGCTGGGGCAAAACACCTCCCCTTTCTTCAGCAGGGTTTTCAGCGTCTACTCTCAACTACCCCTGTGCAGCCCAGGCATGGTGGTGGAGCTGGTTCCTAGGTCCAGATCTCCAAAAGTATTTAGGCACAAATCTCCAGTGGGAGTTGGATGCCTAAACTGCGTTTGAAGATCTAGGCCATAGTCACTAATGCTGGGGACCACTCACGAGCCCCTCCCAGAGCTGGGCTAGCCCTGCTCGGCTGATGAGAGGGGACGAGTATGACAGAGCGGTTCTGCCTGCAGGGTCCCTTTTAACCCTGCCTGTCCTAGAAGCCCCCAGCTGCATTTTACCAAGCTCAGGGGGCTTTTGGTCTCTGTCATAAACAGATAGTTAAGGGTTAATGTCTCTTTTACCTGTAAAGGGTTAAGAAGCTCAGTAAACCTGGCTGGCACCTGACCAGAGGACCAACAGGGGGACAAGATACTTTCAGATCTTGGTGGAGGGAAGTCTTTTGTTTGTGCTGTTTGTGTTGTTGTTGTTCCCTCTTGGGACTAAGAGGAACCAGACGTCCATCCAGGTTCTCCAAACCTTTCTGAATCAGTCTCTCGTGTTTCAAACTTGTAAGTAAGAGCCAGGCAAGGCGTGTTAGTCTTATGTTTGTTTTCTCAACTTGTAAATGTTTCTTTTTCCTGGAAGGATTTTACCTCTGTTTGCTGTAACTTTGAACCTAAGGCTAGGGGGCGTCCCTCTGGTCTATAGGAATCTGATTACCCTGTAAAGCATTTTCCATCCTGATTTTACAGAGATAATTTTTACCTTTTCTTTCTTTAATTAAAAGCCTTCTTTTTGCAAACCTGAGTGATTTTTCCTTGTTTTAATATCCAAGGGGACTGGATCTGGACTCACCAGGGATTGGTGGGGGAAAGGGGCGGGGATAGTTAATTTCCCCTTGTGTTAAGATCCAAGGGGATTGGATCTGGACTTACCAGGGATTGGTGGGGGGAAAGAAGGGGGTGGTAAATTTCTCCTTGTTTTAAGATCCAAGGGGTTTGGATCTGTGTTCACCAGGGAATTGGTGAAGTCCCTCAAGGCAACCCAGGGAGAGGACGAAGTTTTGGGGGAACAGAGAGTGCCTCAGACACTGGAATTCTGGATGGTGGCAGTGTACTAAAGCTAAGCTAGTAATTAGACTTAGAAGTGTCCATGCAGGTCCCCACATCTGTACCCTAAAGTTCAGAGTGGGAAAAGAAACCTTGACAGTCTCACAATAGCTGCAAATGCTTTGGAAGGCTGCAGAACCCATCACAGTAAATCCTGAGGGAGTGGGAGAGCTCTGGCATGAAGCACTAGGCAGGGGATGTTAGCAAAGCGACTCCCAACTCAAGTTGCAAACAGTGCGGAGGAAATTCAGAGCTCTCTGTTATTCCATCCTGGGGCACTGCAGAGTTACTAACCCGGGCCCAAATTCTCCTCTCAGTCACACCAACGCAAACTCACTGCACGGCTACTAACGGACGCGACACCCAGGCCATGCACCAGCAAAGTGCCGTTGCACTTGTGTTAGCGAGAGTCAGGGCTGATCCCTTGTGAAACAAAATGACACCGGTAATTCTGCCACCTCAGTGTAAGCGCGAGGCGAATTCCCCCTCTTGCAGGGAGCTGGGAAAAGTGTCCCAGCTGCAAAGCTGGGGTCGCGATCCAGCTGCAAAATTTCCCAGTGTTTGGGTGGCAGGATCTCAATCTTCCGTCCAGGCATACGCAGTCGAACGCTAAAGGAGAAAGAGCTGAGAATCTCCCCAAATGCCGTTGGGTGCTGCTAGGAGCCCCGTGGGTCCAGCCCTGTTGACATGGCAGGCGGATGGGCTTGGCACTGAACCTGGGCAGATGCTGGCCAAAGCGATGCAGGACCCGGCCATGCCACTGAGGTAGTCCTGGGAGGGTGAGAGGATGGTGGGGCAGGGGCTGCAAGGATTGGAAGGAGAAGAGGTGGTGAGAGGGAGATGAAGGGGGTAGGGGTTAGAAGGGGGGGGACTGAAAATGAGGCAGTTGGGGGAGGCGAGGGAAGGAGACTGGGTGGGGGCGCTGGGGAGGTGATGGGAGGACGCCAGGGGCAGGGGCGGCTCTAGGTATCTTGCCACCCCAAGCACAGCAGGCAGGCTGCCTTCGGCGGCTTGCCTGTGGGAGGTCCCCGGTCCCACGGTTTCAGCGGCAGCCTGCGGGAGGTCCACCGAAGCCGTGGGACCAGCAGACCCTCGGCAGGCATGCCACCGAAGGCAACCTGTCTGCCGCCCTCACGGCGACCAGCCGAGCGCCCCCTGCGGCTTGCCGCCCCAGGCACACGCTTGGCGTGCTGGTGCCTGGAGCTGCCCCTGGCCAGGGGGACAGGATGGGCGGGGAGGCCTGGTCTGGAGCCCCACCCTGCTGGGCCCTGGGGTGGGATCGGGGGAGCCCCGCACGGCCTGACGTCACACAGCCAGACGGCCGGCGTGTCTCCCAGCCACGGAGCCGGACACACGCCATTGTGCAGGCAGGAAGAGCTGTCATGGCCCAGCGGGTTCTCTGCTGGCAATTTTTAGTAACCTTGGCACGCGTCATGTCACACGGGCATTGCTAGCTTGTATCAGCCCCTGGGTGGGGACGTGGGCCCGAGGGGCTCACTCGGCTCTGCTGACACAAAGGGATTAGGCCCCACAAGCCGCCCCAGGGGCCGGCCCCCAGTATCAGTCACCCCATGGAGAGCCTGAGGCACAGAGAGGGCAGGACTTGCCCAAGGTCACGCAGCGAGTCGGTGTCAGAAGGGGAACCCAGGAGTCCCGAACTGCCAGTCCCCTGGTGTAACCATAGACACCCTCCCCCACCTGAGCTGGAGAAAGAACCCAGGAGTCCTGACTCCCAGTCCTACTCCCTCCACTGTTCTCATCACTAGACGTCACGGCGTTTGAAGGTCACCGTACTTTGCCACTCGCTAGCTGAGCTGGCGCATTTCACATAGGCAGGGGGCGGGTGAGCAGAGCTGGCAGCGAGCTCTCGTCTGCCCGCACGCTTCCGGTCCTGGCCTGCACCCAGCTCTCTGGGGGGCCCCATGGTTGCCAGCGGCAGGTACGGGCTCGTTCTGGAATGCCCGGGAGCCGCAGGGGGTCCCTGGGCTGCAAAAGAATGCAGTCCCCCCCTTCCCTTTCCACCCCCTACCCCCATAAACACCAGAACACTGAGTCAGAGCCAGCAGGAAGCTTCTGGGCCTGGATAACCACATTGCAAAGCAAGAGGCAGAGTAGCTGTCTGGGTTACCCCAGAAACTTCCTGCCCAGAAGGTGCAGATCTGGCCAGCTGCCCGCCATTAAAGCCTTTGTGGCCAGTCACTGTGAGCGCAGGACTCCTGGGTTCCAAGCCCAGCTCTGCCGCCACCTTCCTGGCTGATTTTCATCTTACGGTTTGTATTAACACCGTGAGTCATGGCCCCTGCGCCAGGTGCAGTACAAATGCAGAGCAAAGAGCCAGCCCCTGGGCCAAACAGCTTCCCGTTTCAGGACACGAGAAGAGGCACCAGCTGGATACAGGTGGACGGAGGTGTCTCTTAGCCTAGTCACAGGCAGGGTGGGGAGGGGGTCATAGCATACAAGCAGAGCGAACACTACGCTAGCAGTCAACAGCATGTCAGCCTCACAGGGTTTTTTGGTTTCGCTTTAAAGGTTTTTTTTAGATTTTGTTTTGGAGCTGTAGCTTCTGCTCTCCGGCTCTCAGTTTCCTCTTCTATCGAGAGGCGATCATGCTGGAGGGGGTGGGGTGGCTGGGTGTAATTCATTGGAGAAGTTCTGGTGTTACAGAGACAGATGTCCCCGGGGGTCGTTATCTCAATAATTCAGTCCCCCGGTGCCCCTCTGGTGTGTGGCTTGGGCCTGGCTCTGCTCTCACCTACCCCAGGAATATATGACCCCCCCCCCTAATTCCCCTGTGCTGTGGGTCAGGATCATTAGCCCCATTTTAGAGGGGGCGGAAACTGAGGCATGGGCAGGTGAAAATTGCTCAAGGTCATGCAGCCAGCCAGGGTAAGATATGAAAGCAAAATCCAAGAGTCCTGACTCCTTGTCCCAGCTCAGAAGTGGGAATGGGACCCAGGCGTCCTGACACCCAGCCTCACCTTTGCCAACCACTAGAAACCAGTCCCCTCCCCGAGCTGGACGAGCACGCAGGACTCCTGATTCCCAGCCCTCCTGCTCCGACCACTAGACCCCTACTCCATCCAGCATATTACACCCATTCCCCAGGGACTTGTACACTGGCTTTACTGGCTACACCCACGAAACCCCTGGCGGGGGAGGAGGAGAGCCCGCACCAGATTCCTGGCCTAGCCAGTAACAAACAGCAGGGGATGAATCACTCGCGTTGGCTGCAGAAATATGTACAGCAGCTTGTTAGGCTTCCAGCCTGCTAGACAAGCTTTGCTGTCCAGCGGGGCCATGCCTGGCACAAGCCAGTGCTGAGAATCCCTGACTCCCGGGCAGCGGCTTGTCAAGTCCTTGACGCTGGCTGCCAACTTGCCTGTGAACAAGCCACTTGCTTCCTTGAGCTCAGAACAAGCCCCAGGACCCAAATGAAGCTTTGGGCTTTTCCAAAGCAGCTCGGCACCCAGCAGGGAGCAGCAGGGCTTTGAGTGCATTAGAAAGTAATCCGACCCATAGTGACCAGTGAAATGCAGCCACCTCTGGGGTGTGACATGGCAGCTGTTTCACAGCTGTGCGGCACCATGATATGGGACAGGACATAAGGAAGAACCTGAGCTCAGGGCCTCGAGCTGCACAGACACAAAGGGAAAGCAGGCCGTGCTCAAGGAGCTTCCAAGCTAAATAGCTAAGAGGGGAAACTGAGGCACGGAGCAGGGCTCTGATGTGCTGACCGTCAGTAGTTGAGCTAAGCCTAGAACCTAGCTATCCTGGCTGCTAGACCCCTGCCCTGCCTACTAGACCATGCTGCCTGCCAGAGCATTTGCTGTCTTTACATAGTTGCAAGGTCAAGATGTGGAAGCCGGCCTCAGAGGCTGGCCGGTCATTTCCTGCCCCAAACCTTGGGCCAGCCCATCAGCAGCCACAGATTCTGCTTTTGCTGCCGGGTTCTGCTGAACTGTGCAGCATGGCCCTGCAGAACTGCCTGGCTCAATGAGCCCAGCGCCCTCCGGCCCCCACATGCTCGCTGTCGGGGGAGGGCAGTTCTCCCACGGAGTGCTCCGTGGCCAGCACAGAGCTGACCACTTCCCAGCACCTGCCATCCTAGGACTCACCATGCCCCCGCTTCACTAGCCATGCCCCCTCTGTGGTGGCTCTATGCTACCTGAGGTGCCTCCCCAACCTTTGCAGAGGAGATTCTTGGGGGGCTGTGGCTAGAGCCCATACCCCAAGGCTGTGTCCAGTCCCATGGTGGGTTAAGATTTTCTAAAGTTTTATAAACATTTATGTCCTGCTTTTCAGCCTGAAACCTTTGACCTGGGATTACGTCCCCCCCGCGCTGGAATGTAGCCACTTCTGGGCTAGGGTGCAGCCATGCTGTCACAGGCAAACAGCAGTTTAGGATAGGCAGTGAGGGAGACTCCTCTTTCCTGTTGAGGCCGAAGAAAGGGGAGGAAATTAGACCAGGCCATTGGGGTTCAGGGGATTTTTATTGGCCGGTAACCTCTTGGCTTTTACATCTCAGCTGAGAGACGCGTCTTTAGGGGCATCACAGCCCCGGCTAGCGCTGCTCCGGGGTGTGCGTCTGCCCCAATCAGCTGCTCCCTGGTGGTCTTGCAGCCATGCCTGGCTCCGCCAGAGCCTGCTCGGAGCACTATTGTAACCCGAGGTGGTACGAATCGCAGGGGGTAAACCTGGGACGCCCCCCTCCCGCCCCGCATGCAGTGGTTGGTATGCAACCCTTAGATCCAGCAGGATCCACCCCGGGCCTGGCCACCATGCTGAGCTCCTCACCGTCCCCTGCTGGTGGCGACAGAAGGGGGGTGCTAAGGCGGGGTTCTTGGCTGCAGCCCACTCCTCTAGCTCCAGGGCTGGGTGGGGCTGAGACCCAGCCCCACGCAGTGAGCACTCAGAGTCCAGAGCCACTCCTCGCGGTGGGAGAACCCTAACTCCGGCAGCAGGGTCCCCCCACCCCATTACAGGAGCCGGTCCATAGGGTCGGGGCAGCAGGATGCTTTACCCACACCTGACACTGCCCCCTGCCCCTTCTCTGGGTGGCTTGAATGGGGTGTTGTGGTGACTATGCTCTGTCAAGCACCCCATTGTTCTCTCCCCTCCCACCCCAAGCCCCGAGCAGCAGCCGGGGAACCAGCCATCTCTGCCTCTGGCTCCCATGCACAGAACCCAGCAGACACAAGCAAGACAAAGCCGTGTGTGTCTGCTGCCAGCCATGCCTGGCACGGGGGGGGAGCTCCCAGCCAGCTGCCATCTGGAGAGTGATCTGCACAGGTCCCGCCAGTGGGGAAGACGGGGGCAGGATGCCAGCACAGGAAAGCAGCGAGACAATGCCCGGGCAAGGGGGCTTAGCTCCCCCTTCGTGGGAAACTTGCTCCCGGGGCCCCCCTTTGCAATTGGTCGCCGTTCGGGGCTGGGGACATTCCGGTTGAGAGGAGAACTTGGGGCTAGTTGAGTGTTTGGTGCAACCTCGTTTATTTCCAGGGAACGGATCAAGGCCAGACTCAAGGAGCAGCAAACAGCTGCCTTTGCTCCCTGCGCCAGGGACCCTCTTCCACCCCACACCTCCCGACCCCAGGCTGGGTTTCCTGCGGGGCTGGGCACCGGGCTTTGCCGCTGCTCCTTCGAGTGAGTCTGTGTTCTGCCTTCCCTCTCCCACCCCCACCAAACCAGCCAACAGCAAATTCTCCACACCCACACCCCCCCCCTGGCTTGGCCTTTGCCAGGTGCGTCCACACCTACCAATCGCGAGCAGGTCTGAACTCAGCCCAGAAGGAGGTTACACCCAGCTCATAACAATCCAGATTGGTCAGCCTGGCTCGGACCTGGTCTGGGGAGCAGGGAGAGGACAGGGCCCCTGCCCAGGCAATGAGGCCGGCTGGGGGCAGGGGGTCTCCTCCCCACCTGGTTCAGGAGAGCTGCCCGGCGAGTGGGGGTGGGATGTGGAAGCCGGGATTGTTGCTGTGAATTCCAGCAAATTCCCCCCCACCCCCTCACTCCAACTGCAGCTCAGCTGCAGGGCAAAGGGGAAAGGAAAGCGACAGGATGTGGTGGGCTGAGTGGGGTGAAAAGCCCCAGGCTGTGGTGGAGATAGAGAGGGGAAGCTAGAACGCAGCCAAGCACACAGTCCCCAGCCCCCGGCCAGGAACAGAAAGAGTCCCACGCACAGCTCCTGCTACAGCTCACGGCTCCTGCTACCCCTGGCAATCCCCCTCCCCTGCCAGCTCTGCTGGTGCAACTCACTTCTGACCTGCAGCCCTCAGCTATCCCAGCTCTGCGACCTCCCTGCATGTCATCTGATGCACTTCAGACACCCAGTGCGTGGGTGGGGATTGGCAGCCCAGGGACTCAGGTCCCCACCGTGGAGTGACCCCTCGTGGGCTCTGTTAGTGGCCAGGCTGAGACCTGCCAAACTCATCTCACGTGGGCAGCTAGCAAGCAGCCAATGGGGCTTCATTGAGCCGAGCCGAGAGCTGCCCCTGCCCCCCACTACCTGCCCCATTGGCTCTCCGGTGAAGGGGAGGGCGGCTCAGTCCATGCAACGCTGCGGGGGTGGGGGGTGGGGGCGTTCCACAGTGTGTCTGGGGAAAGTTCCCTTTCGGCTAGTCTGTGATGCAGCACCTGGGCAGCAACCGCAGCCAGAGATGTCCCCAGAGGGCAGGGCCCCGGCAACACAAGCGCAGGTCAGGCCACGCGCAGAGCTCTCAGGGGGCAGCGTGGGTCACTGGCCTCCTCCCTAGTGCAGCAATGGCCCCCCCGCCAGCTCTGCCACCGCCCCCCGACCCCACACAGCCTCCTCCCTACTGCAGCAATGGCCCCCGCCCCGCAGCTCTGCCACTGCCCCCCCACGCCCCACACACAGGTTCCAGGGGTCCCTCAGCTCTGCCTCTGTCTCTCAACCTCGATCTGCAGCACCCCCAACTTCCAGCCCTGGGATCCCCTCCCCCAGCTCTGCCATTGACCCCACACCCGACCCACAGCCCCTGGGCACCTGCACACACAGCTCTGCCGCTGCCCCTCAACCCCCCCTGCAACCTCTCACTATTTAAATGATCAGGCCTAACCCTAGCTAAAAAAATCACCTCACACACCCTCTGACCCCCCGGTGCATGGGGGAGGGCTGCCCCAGGCCCGCCGCCCTCTCACTGTGCATTGGCTGCAATGGGAGCCCCCCCAGGCCCAGCGCCACGGCCTCGGGAAACACCCTGCCAAGGGAGCCTGGCTGGAGCCGGTGGCTGCGTGTTGGCAGCCACATCCAGCCGTGAACCGGGCCAGCACAGGGCACCTTTGGAACCAGCCCTCGGCAGGGAACACCCAGATACTGGCACCAGGGTGTGGCTGGGTGACCCTGAGACGAGCAAACAAAAGGCTCTCGCTTACACCCAGGGGGCCTGTCGGGGCAGCACAGATGGGGGGGTGGCTGGGGAAACGGGGCCTGAGAAGACTCCCAACTGCTGGAATGGTCCCTGGGGAGGAGGAGAGAGGGGAGTAAATTAGCTCCACCTCAAGGCTGCTGTAGCTTGTGCTGGATCAGGCCCCAGGATCAGGAACCCTAAAAAGCCACCGTTGGTCCTCTCCTGCTGGCCTGGTGCTGAACTCGGCCCTAGGCGTCAGCCCCTAGAGTGTGTGTGTGTGTGTGTGTGTGCGTGTGTGCGCGCGCACGCACACACTTGTGCCTAGGCGGGGGTGCATGTGCAAGACGCCAGCCCGTGTTGCCTACATGCAGCTCTGCCTGGAGGTGCCCCTGACAGAGGCCAGCGGCTGCACGGTGCTGGGCTGGGGAAGTGACCCCAGCAGAGGCCGGCAGCTGCGCGGAGCTGAGCTGGGCTGGGAGGTGCCCCTGGCAGAGGTCGGCGGCTGAGCTGAGCTGGGGAGGTGACCCCGGCGGAGGCGACCCCGGCGGAGGCCGGTGGCTGAACTGAGCTGGGCTGGGGAGATGCCTCCAGTGGAGGCTGGTGGCTGAGCTGAGCTGGGCTGCCGGAGGCTCCTGCCATCCCCTCGTTCATCTGTTTCAACGGCCAGGGATTTCCTGCGAAAAATACAAACTCCAGTCGCCCCCCCCAGCGATTCCTGCCCGCCAGCCCAGGTCCCGCCCCGTGCATCGCCGGCTGATGCACCAGCTGGAATCCGGATGCACTTGGGTTATCTCCCTTGACCCTGGGGAGCCTGGGGGGCCCCGGCAGGCGGCCTGAGTCACTGCTCAGGAATGCTGGTTGGCCACACACAGCCTGCAACCAGCATGAGCTGCCAAGTTCCCAGCGGCTCCCCAGCTTGCCAAGTCCCCTTTGCCTGCTTCTCACACCCTCCATCCCTGAGCTTGGGGTGCAGCCTGGTGGAGTGGGGGTTCAGGCAGTGCTAAGCCCCCTTCACGCATGGCTCTGGGGTTGAGCCCTGGGGCTTCGCTACAGCAGCCTCGGGGCTGCTCTACCTTCTAATATGGCCCCTGGGGAGCAGAGACTTGCCACAGCACAGGGCACTCAGGCCATGCCCCTGACCTACCTCCTGCACTGGGAGAAGGCAGGTGCAGAGCCCTCTATGCCAGCTCCACAACACCCTACTTGGCCTCCATCCGGTGCCAGGGCAGTGGAGGCTTCCCAGGGGGCGGCTTCCACCCATTCTAATGCCCCTTAGGCTGCCAGAGGGGCCTCAGCATCCCTGAGCATCAGGAACACAATGAGGGGGAGGGTCCTCCGGGCTTGATCGTGATGAACCTCTCGGCCCTGCCAGCAGAAGCCTCAGCAAAGGGCCCCTGATGTGGGGCGGCCGAGGGAGCAGGGCCGTGTCCATGGGCCTGGGCAAGGGGCGCAGGCAGACGGGCCTAGTTCACCCCGCCAGCAGCAGCTGCTCCCTGCAGGGCGTCAAGGCGCTGCCTGGTGCTGGTGACGTCGCTCCCAAGGCTGCAAAGTCCAGGACAGGGACTGGCGCTGCAAATGCGAAGGAAAAGCAGAGAGCTTTCTAGGAATGCCCGTCCCTGTGCCAACCACATGCCAAGCCCGGCTTCTCCTTTGGACAGGACCTGCCCTGGTCCCGAAGGGTCTCAGGGCCTGATCAGCCCAAATAAAATATCTGTCTCCATAAACCAACCCACCATTCACCCACAGAACCCGTCTACCCATCCAACCTTCCTCGTGTACCCCCTCTAGCCATCCATCCATCAATCCACAGAACCCCTGTCTGGCCATCCAACCTTCCTTGTGTACCCCCTCTATCCATCCATCCATCCATCCATCCATCCATCCATCCACAGAACCCCTGTCTGGCCATCCAACCTTCCTCGTGTACCCTCTCTATCCATCCATCCATCCATCCACCCACAGAACCCGTCTACCCATCCCATCTTCCTCATGTACCCCCTCTATCCATCCATCCATCCATCCATCCATCCACAGAACCCCTGTCTGGCCATCCAACCTTCCTCGTGTACCCTCTCTATCCATCCATCTATCCACAGAACCCGTCTGGCCATCCAACCTTCCTCGTGTGCCCCCTCTATCCATCCATCCACCCACAGAACCCCTGTCTGGCCATCTAGCCTTCCTCATGTACCCCCTCTATCCATCCATCCACCACAGAACCCATCTACCCATCCAACCTTCCTCGTGTACCCCCTCTATCCATCCATCCACCCACAGAGCCCGTCTGGCCATCCAACCTTCCTCACGTACCCCATCTATCCATCCATCCACTCACAGAGCCAGTCTGGCCATCTAACCTTCCTTGTGTACCCCCTCTATCCATCCATCCACCCACCCATCCATCCACAGAACCCCTGTCTGGCCATCCAACCTTCCTCGTGTACCCCCTTTATCCATCCACCCACCCACAGAACCCCTGTCTGGCCATCCAGACTTCCTTGTGTATCCCCTCTATCCATCCATCCACCCACAGAACCCCTGTCTAGCCATCCAACCTTCCTCATGTAGCCCCTCTATCCATCCATCCACCACCCATCCACCCACAGAACCCGTCTGGCCATCCAGCCTTCCTCATGTACCCCCTCTATCCATCCATCCATCCATCCATCCACAGAACCCCTGTCTGGCCATCCAACCTTCCTCGTGTACCCCCTGTAGCCATCCATCCACCCACCCACCCACAGAACCCATCTGGCCGTCCAGTCTTCCTCATGTACCTCCTCTATCCATCCATCCATCCACAGAACGCATCTACCCATCCAGCCTTCCTCATATACCTCCTTTACCCATCCATCCACCCATCCATCCACAGAACCCGTCCACCCATCCAGCCTTTCTCATGTACTCCCTCTATCCATCCATCCATCCATCCATCCACAGAACCCGTCCACCCATTGAGCCTTCCTTGTGTACCCCCTCTATCCAGCCATTCCGCCATCCACAGAACCCCTGTCTAGCCATCCAGCCTTCCTCTCGTACCTCCTTTACCCATCCATCCATCCATCCAACTACCCACAGAACCCCTATCTAGCCATCCAGCCTTCCTCATATATCTCCTTTACCCATCCATCCATCCAACTACCCACAGAACCCCTGTCTAGCCATCCAACCTTCCTCGTGTACCCCCTCTATCCATCCCTCCATTCACAGAACCCGTCTACCCATCCAGCCTTCCTCATGTACCCACTATATCCATCCATCCATCCAGCCATCCATCCACAGAACCCCTGTCTAACTATCCAGCCTTCCTCATGTACCCCCTCTATCCATCCATCCAGTGTTCCCTGTATTTTCACGACCATGTGTGGAATGAATTTTATTATCTGCACCAATATGGTGGTGATATGTGGTGGGAATGGGACTGTGGGGTTTGGAGTGGGGCAGGGGGCTCAGGGCTGAGGCAGACAGTTGGGGTGCAGGGGGCAAGGGCTCTGGATGGTGGTGCGGGCTCTGGGGTGTGACAAGGGCTGAGGGTGTTGGGGTGCGGGAGGGGGCTCAGGGCTGGGGCAGAGGGTTGGGTTGCAGGGGGTGAGGGCTCTGGCTGGCGGTGCAGGCTCTGGGATGGAGCTGGGGATGAGGGGTTTGGGGTGCAGGCTGCCCTGGGGCTGCGGCGGGGAGAGAGGACTTTCCCCCAGCCCTCTCTCACTGCAGCAGTTCGGGCCAGTGAGAGAAAGCCACACAGTTTAGAGAGAACTTAGCCATCCACCCACCCACCCATCCATCCCCAGAAAACCTCTCTCTAGATAATTAGCCCCATATTCACCCCTCACCTTTCTCTGTTCTTTTCATGCTCCCTATGGCTGCAGTATCAGAGGCCTCTCCCATGCTCCTGTGTGGGGGCCACTGTCCTTTCAGCCCTGGCAGCTGATTCCTCAGGCCAGGCCAGGGCTCAGAGGTATCTCAGACCCAGGGCAGGCCCCAGAGCCCAGGCTCCAGCCCAAGGGGGTACAACTACGCTGGTACTTTTAGCACCGCAGCAGGAGCCTGAGCCAGCTGATCCAGGCTCTGAGACTCGCTGCCACAGGGTTTTTTTCAGGGTGGACGTCCGCTGGGTGGCACGCAGCCATCTGGCTGGGTCCTGGGAGGAACTGCAGGGTCTGCCCATGTCCAGCAGCCTCTGTGCATTTATCCCAGCCGAGCTCTCCCTCACCGCAGGGGTAGGGCACATCAGTGGTCAGTCATCGGCCGTCCCCCAGCACCCACCGGGCGGCGCTGCAGGATCTGGGGCCTGGCCAGCAGCTGGGCCGTTCCCACAGCAGGGCGTGGGCGGGTGTTTAGGGTTTTATAGCCGGGAGATTGTCCTTGAATAGCTTCATAACAGGATATTTGAGATAGGGTTGGGCACGTGGACATGTCAGTGCAGCTAGAAAGCAAGGTCTGTGCATCCTGGCCTCGGCACTGCCACACGGGGTACTTCCTACCCTTAACGCTACTGCCCAGAGCTAGGGACAGAACCCAGGCGCCCTGCTCTAACCACTAGCCACCACTCCCCTCCTAGTGCTGGGACTAGACTCCAAAAGACCTGGCTCCCAGCCCTCCCTGCTCCAACCACTAGTCCCCACCCCACTTCTTCCCCAGATACCACACCCCATGTCATCCCAAGTGTCAAAACTTGCTCACACACTACGGCCATGGAAGACTTTGTGTAACAGCGCCACGTGCCTGCTGGGCACTAAGCAGTTCATTACAGCCATGATTTTCAAATGCTTCTAAGGGAGTGAGGTGCTCAGATCCTATGGAAATTCTATGGGAGTTGGGTTCACAATTCATTTAGGCTCCTTTTGGAAGCAGCCTAGTGTTCAGAGCATTGGACTTGGATGCAGGAGACCTCGGTTCTCTTCTATGCCTCGCTCCGCCTGCTGGCTGACCATGAGCAAGGCCTTTCCCCCACCAGGCCTCAGTTTCCCCAGATGTACAATAGGGATAATTGTGACAGAGGGTATTGCCTGCGATATCCTGAGTACCCGTCGCTGAATGACATTTACTACCTTTGATCTCCATTGCATTAAAAAAATGCAGTTGTGGCCGTGTTACTGTCAGGGTGTGTGTAACCTGTCTAGGAGCTGTGACTAATGCAACCTTCGGGAAACTGGTAGGACTGGCAAAGTACTGTTTGGGCCGGGCCGGATGACGTGGGTTTCTTAGGAGCGTCTTGGCTGCGTCAGAGTGACCATTGGTCAGATGCCCCGCCCCATGCTCTGGGACACTCACAGCACATGGATTGAGTCCTCAGCTGGAGGGGCCTGGACCCTGGCTGGAGTGGCTGCACTGCATGCTAGATTCCACCACTGCCCTAGAGCATCCACACTGCACGCTCAACTGGGGCTTACCCTGGCTGGAGCTGAGGCTCCCAGCTGTGCTACGCGCCACACCTCCCTTCTGAAGCGGGTCTGTGGTGTGAGCTGTGTCCACACTGCGCTGCGGCAGAGCTTGGACCCGCTCAGCCCTGCCCCTGGAGGGCCCAAGTGCTTGCTGATCTGAGTCAGGCTGAGCTTTGTGGACGGAAGTGGGGGGGCGTTTAGGGCGCCGTGTAGACAGACTGCGCAGCCCTGGTCGCGGTGTTCTGCTGATGTTGTTATCTGGTGACCCCTGGTGGCTGAAATAAGTAACACACCAGCTGCTGTGGCTCTTTTCGTCACCAGATGTTCACAAGGGCGCTGCATGGTGGGTGCTAAAAATCGGCCCCACGGGACCTGCTGGGTGCCGGGCGCTTTGAAGACTTGGGTGCGTGTTTTGGGCCTAGATGGGAGCCGAGCCCTGGAATATCCAGCTGCTGCTGCCCCCTTGGGAATGCGAATTCCCTTGGTATTCGTTTCTCTCCATCTCACCGAGCCGCGGGGATTGGGCTGGGTTTCACAATGACCTGGCCTCTCTGTGCGTGGCAGAAGTCGGTTTCAGGGCAGCTTGGCTTTGTCCTGGCTGCAGTTTTCCTTTCCTGGTCCCAGCTGTGGGCGGTGTTTTGGGGTGACAGGGCACGCCGGCATGCCTGCATCCTTCCCCACACTGCCCAGGGTGTGAGCTCGGTGCCCTTTTCCTTCATTTCCCCGCACCCATGTCACTACAGTCCCGGTGCAGCCCCTACCGTGCGTATGGCCCTCTCCTCAGGCCTCGGGGTGGAAGAGGGAGAAGGGCTGTCTTCCTCAAGGCTGCTGTGGGACTGGACTCAGCTAGCTCTGGTCCTGTCCCTCCCCCCTCCACCCCCCGCTCCCCGGCACATCCCTCCAATCCTGTGCCTCTTTATCAGACTAAAACAACGAGGAGTCCGGTGGCACCTTAAAGACTAACAGATTGATTTGGGCATCAGCTTTTGTGGGTAAAAACCCCACTTCTTCAGATGCCTGCACTTCTTTATCAGACTGGTTCTTGAATCTTTATCACGCCCAGCCCCCAATCAGATAATTACCCCATCAGCTTCTTCTGGGGACTAATTAGCAGTCGAGTGCTCAGCACCCCGGCTCTTGGTCACCCTCTGCACACTGGCACAGGGAGTTTTCACGAAGCCCCATTTTGGCCTCGTATCAGGGTGTACCTGAGCTGGGCCTTAGGATGTGATGAACTGGGAATGTTCTTAATGTTTGCTCTGAATACTGTGTTGGTGCCTCAGTGTCCCTTATGCAGTTCTTAAGTATCTAGGTGGTGGGATAAGGGTGTGTGATTGCTACAGAGCAAAGGGCCAGTGCACCTAAATGCCTGGCACTCTGTCTCCTAGCAACTGATGGCCTGGGCCCCTCCTCTGCAAAGGTGCCAACTGCAGGTGTTGGAGACAAAGGGATCAGGTGACCTCCTGGCCCGGGAAAGGAGCTGAGCAGAGAGGAGGGGCTGGAGGGGTTGGTTAGTCTGGAGCTACCTGGGGATAAGGAGTGAAGTGCAGACCTAGGGGTCTGGCTCACTGCCCCCCAGAATGGACCCGGCCGAGGGGTCTGGTTCGCTGTATCTACAAGCTCTGTTTTAGACCCTGTTCCTGTCATCGAATAAACCTCTGTTTTGCTGGCTGAGAGTCACGTCTGACTGCAAAGTGGGGGTGCAGAACCCTGTGGCTTCCCCAGGACCCCGCCTGGGTGGGCTCGCTGTGGGAAGCACACGGAGGGGCAGAGGATGCTGAATGCTCCAAGGAGAGACCCAGGAGGTGAAGACGTGTGAGCTTCTTGCCCTGAACAAGTCTGCTCCAAGGGAGAGGAGGCTCCCCAGAGTCCTGACTGGCTTTGTGGGGAGCAGTTCCAGAGCATTGCCCGAGGACTCCGTGACAGGGTGTTCCTGAGCTGGGCCTTAGGAGCCATTGGCCTGCCCTGCAGAGCTTTACGCCAGGGTGCAATAACCCACTGGCTTCTGCCAGGGGGCAGGAAAGGCGGGGGCTGGGGTCCGGTCTCTCACATCTGTTTTGCACTGGTGTCGCCCGGTTGGGCTCATGCTCCCTTTTGGTCTGTGCCCGGCAGAGCCTGATCAGACCCGTGTGCCTATAAACTGATGGCGCTGGGACCCAGCAAGGAGGCAGCGCAGAATTGCGGCTTGAAGGCGGAGGTGAATTCCCTGGGCTGGGAAGGGCTACTCCCCTTGCTGGCAATGTGCTGCTTCCAGGTGCTTAGGGCATGTGCTTTGCTGGGTTCTGTGCTGTATCGCCCATGGGTGCTGGCCTTGCAAGCCATGGAAGAACTTGCTCAATGCCTCTACCTTGGCCAGCTGCTGTCTGGGCAGAATAGGACTCCCCCCCAGCTCACCCCTGCTCTCTGTCAGCTTTTAGTGCAGTGGCATGTCACCTCGGAGCATCCCGCTGCCTTAGGGCTGCGTCATGAACCAGGGCATTACTCCTGGCAGGGGGTGTCTCTAGGGTTTGCATGCCGCTCAGTAGCTGGGAACCCTGCCCTATGCCAACAGGAGGCCCAGCAGTGCTGCAGTTCAGAGCAGAGCTCAGTAGTGAGCTGGGTGGATCAGCCAGATTGGGGAGCGAGAGGTCCATGAGCTGCTAACGTGCCCTGTCCAGCGAAAGCAACCAGCTTCTCAGAGTTATGTTGCATAAAACATGCTGCAGGGGGGATTGCTGATGCTGGTTGTTTCAGAGCAGCTTCAGGTGACCCTACAGCCGAGCTGCTGCTACTAGCTAGAGCCCAGCCGCTAGCAGGGGCTGTGTTTGGTGCTGGTAAACTCAGGTAGACCCAGTCTGTAGCCCAGGCTGCACCAGCAGAAGAGCGTCCCATGGAGCTCAGCTTGGATGCCACAACCTGGGCTGGACAGCTGTCCTTGCCCATTGTCAATAACACATCCGACCAAAGCAAACATGCTCCTTAGAGCTCCCATGTGTCCAGCGGCAGGACCTGCAGCACAAGGCAAACCGCCAGGCACCCATCAGGCTACACCGATGGTTCCTCCATCACCTCCTCGCCATGGATCGCAAAGCACCTTGCCCTGAAGGCTCCCAATCCGCCCTGTGCTGCTGCTGAGTGCAGAGCAGGGATGGGACTCACTGAAAATGGCAGGCCAGGAATAGAAACAGAACCATCCTGGCTCCCAGTCACCTGCTCTTACTGCTGTCTCAGGTATCTTGATGCCCCACTCTCTGCTAGCCCATGCTCCACTGCCCCTTACCCACCCCCCCATGCAAGGGTTCCCTCCGGCCTCTGCCCTCTGGAAGACCCATCCCTCTTTATAGCAGAGTAATGCATCTCTCTGAGTCCCGACTGACCAGCATGTGCTAGGCTCTGCTGCCAGAGCCTGCCATGGGACTAGGAGACTAGCTGGACAGCTGATGGGTGTGTCTGAGAGAAGACAGATCAAGCCTGTGAGCGGCTGGACAGCTAGAGATGGTGGATTGTTTACAATTGAACCAGGCACAACGCACTGTTTGCACTGCCATGTGAGACCATATGAGTGTGACATCAGGACTAGCATGTGGCTGCATCCGGATGCAGATTATGCACTGTCTGGCCTCTGCCTCCTTTAAATTTGCAGGCAACTGGGAGAGAGCAGCTGATTCAGCTCTCACTTACTCCGGTGTGATGCCCTTGCAGGCCCTGCAGTCACACCGAGAAAGAAACGGTATGATGGGACACAGGAGCAGAGGGGCTTGTCCTCCCCCACACAGCCTGGCTAGACGCACTCAGAGGAAACACAGAGGCAGCTAGTTACACTGGTGAAAATGACTAGAAAGACAGTAGAGAGACCAGGTGTGGGAGGAAATATATTTTATTGGCCCAGATTCTGTTGGTGAGAGGGAAGCTTTTGAGCTGCTTCTTCGAGATTGGGAAAGGAACTCAGCACCTCACAGCTAAACAGAGAGTGGAACAGATTGTTTAGCATAAGGAGCTAACATTGGCAGAGACCATTCAGAGAGATGCGGCCCATTAACACCCCTGCAGTCGTAGGATCGAAAGTGGGGTGAGTGGGTGACACAGTGTTGTAATAAGCCATAAATCCTTTGTCTTTATTAAGACCATGATTTTCCCAGGCTCGTCTTTTGAAGGTGCCGTGCAGGTTTTCCTTCGAGGCTGAGGACTGAGAGGTCAGATTGTGATCACTTTGTGACAAGTGTCTTCCCACAGGTGATCTAGGAGTTGCGTCTTTTAGCATTTTCCTGTGTGAATTCATCAGAGAGTGCAGCGATTGTCTGGTTTCACCCACATAGTTGCTTGGGATAGATGTGTGTAGGACCCATGGATTCTGAAAGGTGGGTTGTGGGAGGTGTTGATCATTATAGCAGTGGAGACAGGTCAGCAGGTTTTGCATCTGTTGTTCTGGCAGGCTCTGGTGTCACTTCAAGTGGTTCTGTGGGGCGCTTGCTTCTGCTGATGAGCTTGGCAAGGTTGCGGGGTGGTTTGAAGGCCAGAAGAGGGGGTTCGGGAAAGCTTTCTTTCAGGATACCCCACGAAGTATCAGTTGTACCTGTTTAATGCTACCCCATATGAGATCCACTGTGGGGTGGTAGGTGACAACTAGATGTGTGTAGTTGGAGGAGAGGCCCATACTGAAACAGGTTCTCTTGGGGTATTTGGGTGGCCCATTCCATGATGCAATCTACTTCTCTGGTCTGGTGAAGGTGGTTTAAGTGTGTTCAGATGTATATCTGGGAATTTCTCCTCGAGTATATTCTGTGGTATCTCATAGACTCATAGGTCAGAAGGGACCAATATGATCATCTAGTCTGACCTCCTGCACAAAGCAGGCCACAGAACCCTACCCATTCACTTTCTATAGACCAATCCCTAATATGTCGAGTTATTGAAGTTCAACTGTGGTTTGAAAGACATCAAGCTGCAGAGAAATCCCCGCATGACCCATGCCATGCTGGAGGAAGGCGAAACAACTCCAGCCTGCGCAATCTTGCCGGAGGAAATTCCTTCCGCCCCATATGGCGATCAGCTAAAACCAGCATGTGCAAGACCACGCCAACCAGGAAGAACTTCTCTGCATAAACTCAGACCCATTCATCAACATCCATCACAACCATGAGAACTATTAGCTATAATCCAAGATCATTGCGCAAATAAAATACCCTCATACCATCTTCCATACTTATCAGCTTGAGTCTTAAGCCCAGATATGTCTTGCCCACTCGCCCATCGAAGGCTATTCCAGAATCAGCCTCTATGGTTGAACCTTCGCTAATAAGTCTACACTTCCTTATCCATTTTCAGTTGTCCTTGTGCCTAATATATTGCGTAATTCTCTCCCCATATTAACCCTGAACTATTATAATAAGACAAGCAATCCTCAACTCTTCTTGGTGGCAAAAAGCAACTCTTGAGTCTCCTTTCAAAGGCATTCCATTCCTCATCCTAGTAGCTGTCTTGACCGTTTCCGTTTAATTCATCTCTTAAACTGGGGAACCAGAACTGACACAGTATCCAGGTAGGTCTCACCAGCGCACTTTACGTACACACACTCCTCTATTTGCTGAGAATTCCTCGCCGGGAGCATCCTAAACCGCTTTGTTTTTAACGCCATATCCATTGCGGCTCATAGTCATCCTGCAATACCATACTCCAAGGCTCTCCTCCTCTGTTGCTTCCACTATGTGTCCCCAATATATATCTAAAATTCTTATTATTAATTCCTAAGTGCATGACCTTGCACTTTTCACTATTAAATTTCATCCTGAGTGCCTGGCTGTAGATAATAGATTTATTGGCGTGTTTGGGGGCATAGGTGGAGACTCCATGGGTGCTTTGGGGCTGGAGCACCCACAGGGAAATATTGATGGGTGCTCTGCACCCACTGGCAGCCAAGCTCACCTCTATCTCCCAGTGCTTCCTGACACGAAATAGCTATTTCGCAGCAGCAAGTGCTGAGAGGGAGGAGGGAGGAGAGGGAATGTGGTGCGCTCGCGGAAGAGGTGGGACTGGGGCAGGGATTTGGGGAAGGCGTCCAATAGGAGCAGGGAGGGGGTGGAGTTGGGGCAGGAACTTTGGGGAAGGGGTTGGAATGGGGGCAGGAGGGGGCAGGGGCAGGGGCAGGGATGGAGTCAGGGCTGGGTGGGGGTCAGGCACCCGCCAGCGCTGGGAAAAGTTAGCACCTATATTTGGGGGAAGGTAGGTGTGGTGATCCCTGGGTTTCTTGTATATGGTTTTCTGTAGGGTTCCAGTGATTAAGCTGATTGTGGTGTCCAGGAAGTGAAGGCTACCGTGCGAGTGCTCCAGGGAGAGTTTAATGGACAGGTGGTGGTTGCTGGAGTTGTGGTGGAAATTGATGAGGTAGTTTAAGCCATCTGACCAGACGATGAAAATATCATTGGTTCTGTGGTGCATCTGTCCAGAAATTCTTCTTTGGGATGGCCCATGAAGAAGAGGATGAAATGGGTGAGTGTGGCAATGTGTCTGGGGTGGATCTCTGAGGGTCGTCCATTGTCCTGTGGATATCTGAGGCAGGCAGCTATGCCTTCAGTGTGAGGGATGTTGGAGTACAGGGAGGTAATCGCCATAGTGGCAAGGATGATGTTCTGAGGGAGGTTGTTAATGTTGCAGAGTTTGTGGAGGAAATCAGTTGTGTCCTGGAGGAAGTTGGTCCTTTTTGTGGTGAATGATTTGTGGATGATTTCCATGGATCTCCATATTCCTTCAGTAGGAGCACAATGGCCAGATATGATGGGTCTGCCTGGGGTCTCTTGTGCATCTTGGGAAGCAGGCAGAAGATAGCATTGTAGGGGGGACAAGGTGGTAGAGTTGTTTGGGGAAGGATTTGATGATATCATTAAGTTCCTGGGTGAATTGTGGCGGGAGTCTTCTCTGATCTCTTCCTAGTAGGCGGTGCAGGAGGGTTGTCAGCTGGTCTCGTTAATGTAGTCATCATGGTTGAGTACCACAATGGTGCTCCCTTTGTCTGCTGCTTTGATACTTATCTGGTGGTTAGCTTTCAGGGACTGACTGTAGCTGTTCTCTCGGTGGTAGAGAGATTGGGGTGGATGTGATATTTTACTAAGGATTTCAGTTTTTTCCCTGATGCAATCAGTGTAAAGAACACGGTGTGATTTCAGCTACTGTGTGGTCATATGAGTCATATGATTGTTTTCCCTTATGACTGTCAGTAGGGACGTGACAGTTGTGGGTGGTGTTGCTATTGTGGTGAAATTCTTTGATGCAGAGTCAGCAAAAGAATTTTTCTAGCTGACCACCTTAGTACAATATCAGATTTTGTGGTGGGGCAAAGTTAAGTCCCTGGTAGAGTAGAGACAATTCAGCTCCAGATACAGGTGGTCTTGATAGACGGATGATGTTGGGGTGTCATGTAGTGTCCATGTGGGTCCTGGTGCCCTGGTTTCTCCTGAAGGTGGTGTTCTGTGGGTTGTGGAGTTCTTGTCGTTGGTTCCACTTTTTTGTTTTGTGTTGGATGGCTGGCATCAGAGGGGGTTGATAGTTGTTTTGGGTTTCTTGCATGGTCTCCAGGTAGGATTCCTGATTTTTTCCTTCCCATGTGTGGCACCATATGCTGATTTCTTGTTTGGGGCCGGGAGGGGGTCTGTTCTGGAGCATGTGAGCTCCTGGTGAAGGTTCCTCAATTTTTCGGAAGTCCTTTTGCACAGCTGGTCAGTGTATTTGGGGCCGTATGTCAGGATTAGAGGGTTGTGGAGAGTGAGTCATCTGAGGATGTTCTGTTTCCTGCCATTGCTCAGGAAGGCTCTGTTTTGCTTCCTTTTTCTTCGTGTTGGGGAGTTGCCATTTCAGATGCAAAATTCAGTTGTCTCCCATTGCTGTCTGCAATGATGTTGTAGCCAGGTTGATCCCTGACAGAGAGTGAGATTTACCAGGCTCATGCCACCGTCCCGGTCAAGCACAAAGCGCAAAGTCTAAGGCCCCAATTCTGCAACACACACGAATACACCTTTCAATTCTAGCATGTGAGTAAGCAGGACTGGCGCCAGGGTTTCTCGCACCCTAGGCGCACAGCCTTTTCGTCGCCCCATGCACCGCTCCCACGGCTCCATTTCTGCTGAAGGTCTGTTGGTCCGTGGCTCTGGTGGAGCTGCCACAGCCGTGCCTGCGGGAGGTCCACCGGAGCCGCGCGGGACCAGCGGATCATCTGCAGGCATGGCTGCGGCAGCTCCACCAGAGCCGCGGACCAATGGACCCTCCGCAGACACGACTGCAGCAGGTCCACTGGAGCCGCCTGCCGCCCCCTCCGGCAAAATGCCGCCCCCTGATAATGCTGGTGCCCTAGGCGATTGCCTAAGCTGCCTAAATGCAAGCGCCGGCCCTGTGAGTAAGGCTCATTGACTTAAGCGCTCTGCTGAATCAGGGCTTTAGGTGGTAACCGTTTAGGGGACTGTCTCTCACTCAGCCTATGCAATGCCTGGCACAACAGGGCCCCAACCTCAGCTGCGGATTCTAGATCCTATTGTAATACAATAATAAAACATTATTATTCTTTACACAGTCTTTCCCAGCTCCAAGCCCGCCCCCTCCAGATTTCTCTGCACTAACCAACCCTCAACCAGGTAACTAATACTGAATACTTTTTTTAATGGTCTTCAAGTTGGCAAAAGTAACATATTTCTTAAAAAGGGGGAAAAAATATAAGCCCACAGGGAAACATCAGCTCATCTTTAATAAAAAATAAATTAGATTTGCACAGAAAAACCCAGATACAATCTTTATAATATATCGTTATATATTTATATAATCTGGACACTCTGAATGGCTTTGCAGTAAAAATGTTCTATAAAATGTCTTTAATATAATGCCTCTATTTGTCAAGGGTTTGCTACCCCCTGCTACCCTCTTCTTCCCCCAGCCTCATAAAACATGTCCCTGCAATGCTCGAGCATGGGGTGTTCATGTTGTTGTCTGGTGGCTGGGCCACAAGAGGTGAAAGGTCTACTACAGAGAATGCCTGAGAGAGGTGATGCTTTAGCTCAACTAGCAGAGGCGTGTGCTTTTTTTTTTTTTTTTTTTCTCTCCTGAAGATCCCAGGTTCAAATCCTATGCATAGCTCGAGCGGGCAGGTGGGGATTACACATGGACAACAAAAGTGATGGGAAATCTAGGGCCTGATCTATAGCCCCATGAAGTTAACAGCAAGAATCCCGTTGGTCTCAAGAGAAGCAGAAAGACGTGATGGAGAGACGCTATCCCCAACACAGCCAGCCGGCCCATGCAGATGTCCCTGTGGCCTGGGCGGGGATGCTCTACGCAGGAGGAGGTTTGCTCTGTAAGTTCCTCAGACAAAGCAGAGACAGGGAAGGAAGCTGATGGGGAAACAACTGGAGGGGACTTGCGCGAGCTTGACACGCACTCAGGGGTCACGTCAGCACCTGTAGAAGCGGTTGGGCTGGGTGTGCGGGGCAAGCTCCCCAATGCAGAGGCGCCCCCTAGGGGTGAGAGGGGAGTTCAGGTTCCTGCTGCCTGTTTGGTTTTTGGTCAGGTGCTAATCAGGGCAGTGACTTTTGTCTGCCAGGAGCTTGACTGAAAGCGACTCCCCCACACACACTTCCCTGACCTCCGAGCTGCGTCACCTCCATGCCCAAAGAAGGGGCTCAGCGGCTTAGACATGGGACCCAGGTCAGGCTCTGGGGTGGGACACGTAGCACACGGGTCCCTTCGCACCGTTACGAGGAGGTCAGCTGGCGCTGGGCTTCGCAGCTCCGTGGGACACAGGTTGTGTGAGGGTCAGGCTCCGCGGAAGCAACAGGAGTCGCGTTTCCCAGCAGGAAGCACCAATTCCTTCCGGTAGTCGGGGGGTGGCGGGCTTTCCAGGCTCAGCATGTGTTGAGGGGGCAGCCGGGCCGGTGGCAGAGTCATACAGCATCACGGCCCTGGGGAACAGTCAGCATCGCCCCTTCCTGTCACCATTGGGCCCGTACGCAGAATTGGTCAGTGACTCACAAGGACCCTGATCCTGGGCAGGACTGCCCCCGCTGGAGTGAGCGTGGACACGCTCTCATCCCCACCCAGGATCAGGCCCTAGATCTGCGGGCCGAACTGGCCTCTCCAGTGACAGGGAAGATCTGTGGCCCTGGGACGAGCCACACATGCGGCCTGGCCGTGATCCTTGTTCAAAGCCGTCCCGGTTGCTCATTCCTCATCCCTGCGGGCAGAGTCTGGTTGTCCCCTCCCCAAATGCTGCTGGGTCACCTCGGAGGAGATGAGTAGCTGGGTCCCAGGAGCATCTGTGAGGGCTGGGCGTTGGTTTCACAGCCCAAGTCCGTCCGAGTCCTCTCCAAGAAACATGCCCAGCCCCACAATGAGCGGGCGAGAGCCCAGCCCCTGTCTCTGGCCGACCGGTGCCGCTACCGGCTCTGCATGTCCTTGCTCCGCTCCATGGCCCGTGTGCAGGAGGCGCAGCACACCAGCTTGTAGTACGAATAGACGCAGAGCCGGGCCTGCACCACCACAGGGCAGTTGTGGTACTTGTCCCTGCAGTTCTCGCCTGGAAAGAGGAGGGGAGCGGTGAGGAGCTGGGGGTGCCATTAACACTGCAGGGAAGCCCCATTTGGTCCTACGCCCCCGGCGGGCTTCCAATCCATCATCACCGCTCAGCACCCATGGAGCAGCCATTGCTCTCAAAGGGGTTTTACCAAGATGGGGGGTTGGGCAGGAAGTATCATCCACTGTATAGAAGGGGAAACTGAGGCACAAAGAGGCAAAGTGACAGAGCTGAGACTAGAACCCACGAGTCCTGGCTCTCATCACTAGCCTGCTGCACGCCTTCCCTGCTCTGAGAATAGAACCCAGGAGTCCTAGTTGCCAGTCCTGTGCTCATACCCTGAGCCCCCACCTCTAGGGAATATCCCCCCTGCCCCAGCATGAAGCTCAGGGAGTCCATCCCCTCTATATCAGTCTGTGTCACTTCCCATTAAGCACCAGGTCCTGGTCCCTGGGTCTGCACCGCTTCCCCTATTAGCCTCTCCCCCGTGCTCTGGGCTCCCTTTGGCTGCTCTCTGCTTGGGGCACTGTAGAGGAGAGGCATACAGATGGACCCAGGAGTGGGGGGGGGGGTAAAGTGGGGGAGAACAAAGGGGAGGCTGAGCAGGCCACGGGGCAGTTGGCATCCCTTACCAAGGTCGGGGGTGCAGGGCTGGGTATTGCAGGAGCGTTTCTTGATGGGCTTGAGGTCCGGCTGGCAAAGGTTGCTGAAGGTTTTGTTCTGGGTCAGGCACTGCACCTCCCTCACCTGGACTCCCCCTACACATGACTTGGAACACTGTGGGGGGCAGAGAGGGGGTTAGGAAAGTAACCGACATCCCCCCAGAACCCTAAGTACTCCTGTGGTGCTCTGCAGATTTTGTGCAGGGGAATCAGCCTTCCCACCCAGCATAGAGATGCAGCCACCTCTGGGGCAGAGCATGGCAGCTGACAACAGCCACTCAACAACGCTGCAAAGGGAAATCACTCACTCATAGCTGAAATGCAGCCACTTCTGGGGCAGAGCACGGCAGCTGCTAACAGTACACAGCAATGCTGCATGGGTCTCACTCACCCAGCACTGAGATGCAGCCACAGAGATGCATGGTTCAGCTGCATGTCATAGCCCCTATACGGCTCCCACCTTAAGGGGAGTCTCCTTAGGCTCAGCTGGCAGGGGCCTGGGTTGGAGGGTGGGAGGATCTGGGTTCACCTCCGTGGGAGCCCAGGAGCTCAGGTCTGTGCAGGGAAGGGCCTAGCCTGTCTGGGGGCATGCAGGTTCTCACCGCGCTCCAGGAGGTGGAGAACCAGCGAGCGTCACAGGCACTGCCGGTGCAGGGCTGCAGAGAGGGCGGTTTCTCCAGGGGAGCACACTCCGATGCCTCCGTCACATTGAACTCCGAGCCCAGCTTGCTGACACAGATCACGTCCCGCCGCTGGATGCCAGTACCACAGTCCGCCGAGCACTAGAGGGGCGGGGAAGGGAAGGGGGCTCAGTCCGCCAGGGGCGCTCAGAGCAGGGCTCCTGCCTGTCCCCCACCCAGTACTGAGGGAAAACCCACACGCTGCCCACCCAGCACCCACATCCCACCTGGATTGCTCATCATTAGGTCATGTCCTAGCAGGACCAGGCCAGCTGGTCGTGGGAGAGGCTGTTCTCTCTGTCTCTGTTAGCTGGCAAAGTGGCTTCTGCTCCCTGTGCTTCCCAGAATTACGGTGTGCCCCTGTGGGGTCTGCAAGAGACCTCGGCTTCCAGGAGGGCAGAACTGGGGTTGGCGAGTGCAAACACACACCAGGGTAGCTAAAAACCCTTGACAGAATGTCCCCGTGTCCACACTACTGTAACAATCTAGGTACCGAGTTATGCCTTGGGAGGTATCATCAGAAAAGTCATCGTCTGCTGATCAATACTGCCCTGATAAAATATGGGTGGCCACGTTGTGAAGCGATAAGATTCCAGCTGTAGGGGGATCTTAACATATGGTCCAAAGGGAGCCCGGCAAACAGGCCTGTCTCAAAGGAACGAGGACTCTGCTTAATTGGCATTTAAGCAGCAGACTCATCAAGCAGGATGGGTAGACACAGAAACCCCAAACAGGTGAAAAGCAGCAGAGAACATCCTTCCACACAGACTCTCTGTCGCCAGAATCTCAGCTGGAACTGTTTTCCAAGAGGAGGGGAGATGCTGTAAAAAGGGGGACAGACACCCCAAGGCTCCCCTCCTCTCTTTTTTTCTCTGCCCATTGATTCTCTGCACCAGAGGGACAAAGAAAGCAGCCGTTGAACTGGGGAAGGGGTCCTGGCCTAAGAAGCTTGTTCAGTAAGATGGCAGAGAGCACATGGTGAATAAACCTTGCCCCGAATTGAACAGAGGTTGTTAAGTTAGGCACCAGCAACGTTTTCTCTTTACTTTTCTTGTAGCCATTTCTGACTGTTATGCCTTATGCTTGTACTGACTTAAAATCTCTCTCCTGGCAGTTAATAAACTTGTTTTATTGGTTTATCTAATCCAGCGTGTCAGAACTGCAGTGTCTGGGAAACTCCATTTGGGGGAACGAGATATGTGCATGTCACTTCTATTAATAAACGGAGGGACTTTTTATTCATTTGTATTGTTAAGCAGAGGGCCGGGCAGGACAGGATGTACATTTCTGGGGGGAAAATCTAGGACTGGGGAGTGCTGGGGTCACCCTGCAGGGTCAAGGTGCATCTGGCAGGCTGCAGCCATAGCTGGGAGTGAATTGCATGCTGGAGGCTGTTTGGGAGCAGTCCAGATTGGAGGCTATAGATGCCAAGCTGTGTAAAGGGCACCCAGTTTAGAGGGCGGTGTGACACAGCTACTCGTTAGGCTGGCCTGTACACTAGGTATGTGTCAAACACACACACACACACCACTGATTGTTATGCATGGGCACACATACACACACATCAACATATATGCACACCCTTGCACACACAGCGCACTGATTGCTCTGCCTGGCACACGCGTGTGCAGCACACATACCCCATGGTGAGTGCAAACCAGCCCAGGAGGCTGCAGAGAAGCGTCCCCAGGCCTGGTCCTGAGAGCAGGGTGCTTTCCCACCCAGCCCGGCCCAGCGCCCGTACCCCTCCTCACCTCACTCCAAGGCCCCGTGTACCACTTGACGGTGCGGTGGCAGGGCCCGCTGTTGCAGGCCCGCATGTCGGCTGGCTTGGTGCCCGCGCAGGTCTCCTCCACCTGCCCGTTGGCGTAGCTGGACAGACAGATCACCGAGCGGCGCTGGATCCCCGTCCCACACTCCACCGAACACTGGGACCGACGGGAGAGAGAGAGGGAGAGAGAGACGCCATCAGGGAACCTGGCCAGGGTCTGAGAGACGGGCACTTCCCAGCGCAGGACTCCTGGGGCCTGGCGCTATCTAGCCTGGGGTGGTTCAGACCCCCACACCCTGGCTCATTACACAGGGATCCACACCGCATTGGCCCCATGGCTCCCTGGGCCAAGCAGAGGCTGGGGTGATGGCCTGTGCTCTCATCCATCCTTCTGCAGATCCTCCCAGCTGCGCTCCCTCCTTGGGACGCTAGAGAGCAGCACTACCCAGCATTGCAGGGAAGCCGCTGTCGGGCTTCTCTAGGCAGGGAGCCACCGGCCAGGGTTGGCACCTAGCCCCTCCTGGCCCCCGACCCCAGAGGAGCAGCAACCCCAGCCTCCTACAGGGAACCCACTGAACTTACCCGGGCCAGGTTGGGGGGGTAGGGGTAGGGTGACCATGGTACCAGCCTTGTTTCTGCAGAGACCTGGGTTCTAAGGGTCTCAGGTCACAAGAGAAACGAGTTTGCTGGGCCTCGCCCTTGTTCCTAGTGGAAGGGCCTCAGCATTGCAAGATCTCTGCAAAGTCTGGCACGCCTGGGCTGTCCCTGCTCCAGGAGCCCAGGGCTGGGCTAGCAGGGGCTATGGGTCAGGATTGAGGGGCACCAGCGGAGCAAGGGGGTAGGGCTGGGTTAGCGGGGGGCTGTGTGTCGGGATTGAGGGGCACCGGTGGAGCTGGGGGGCAGGGCTAGGCTAGCAGGGGCTGTGGCACCGGTAGAGCCGGGGGTGGTATCACCGACCGTGTTGCTCCAGTCACTGTGGAACCAGCTGCGCACACAGGGCCCCATGTCGCAGGCCTCGTTGGCCGGGGGCCGGTGGCTACCGTTGCACTCGCCGTCGCTCAGCACGTCACCATGGTTACTGATGCAGCGGATGTGGCGGGTCCGGTGGCCCAGGCCACACAGAACCGAGCACTGGGGGGAGGGCAGAGCGGGAGATGGTGTCACCATGGAGACTGGTGTCACCACGACAACCTCTTCCTGTAGGGGATGGGAGGGGAATCCCTGCCCCCCAGGGGCTCCCCTCCCTCATGACACCCCCCCAGGCATCCCTCCCTTCACAGCACCGCCCCCCAGGAACTCCAGATCAGGCCCATGGCCCCTCCAGCCCCCATCCTCCCCCCATTCGAGCCCCGCCCACGGAGCCACCCCCGTCCCCCCCATGCCCAGCTCCCGGCGCTAGCCCCGAGCCCCGGCCTGTCCTTACCGCGCTCCAGTTGGTGCGCACCTCCCAGTGGCTGCAGACACGGAGCTGGCAGGGCTGCGTGGGGCTGGGCTTGTCCAGCTGGCCGCAGTGCTGCGGGTGCACCATGGTGCTGCGGTTGGCGTAGGTCTGGCGGCACAGGACCTGGCGGTGCTGGGTGCCCGGCCCACAGGACTTGCTACAGGCCGACCACTCGCCCATGTCCCAGCTGCAGCCGGAGAGAGTCAGGGTCAGCCCGGGCTGGGCACTGGGGCCTTCCGGGCTCCAGGCCCTGCCCTACGGCCGTGGGCACCGGCACCTGGGGGCACCAGCATGAACCACAGTCCTGAGGTGGGGACCCGCACTCACTACAGCCCGGGGGAGGGGGGGACCTGCATTCACTACAGAACGGAGGGTGGGGGGGACCCGCACTCACTACAGTCCGGGGGAGCGGGGGACCTGCATTCACTACAGAACTGGGGTGGGGACCTGCACTCACTACAGCCCGGGGGAGGGCGGGACCTGCATTCACTACAGAACGGGGGGCGGGGGGGACCTGCACTCACTACAACCTGCGGGAGAATCTGCACTCACTATATCCCGGTGGGGTAGAGGGACCCACACTCACTGCAGCCCTGGGGTGGGGACCCGCACTCACTACAGCCCGGGGGTGGGGGAGAACCCGCACTCACTACAAAACTGGAGTGGGGACCTGCACTCACTACAGCCTGGTGGGGGGCGAGGGGGACCTGCATTCACTACAGAACTTAGGGGGCGAAACCCGCAGTCACTACAGCCTAGGGGGAGGTGGGGGACCTGCATTCACTACAGAACTGGGGGGGGAATCTGCACTCACTATATCCCAGTGAGGCGGAGGGACCCACACTCACTGCAGCCCTGGGGGGGAGAACCTGCACTCACTACAGAACTGGGGGGACCTGCACTCACTACAGCCCGGTGTGTGGGGGAGAACCCACTCTCACTACAGAACTGGGGGGGACCTGCACTCACTACAGCCCGGGGTGGGAATCTGCACTCACTATATCCCAGTGGGGCGGGGGGACCCACACTCACTGCAGCCCTGACGGGAGGGGGGTCCACACTCACTAGATCCCTGGCGTGGAGGAACCTGCACTCACTACAGAACTGGGGTGGGGACCCGCACTCACTACAGCCCAGGGAGGGGCGGGGGGGGGACGACCGCACTCACTACACCCCGGGGGAGGAGACCTGCATGGTCACCACAGAACTGGAAGGGGGGATCCCGCACTCACTACAGAACTGTGGGGGGACCCGCACTCACTACATTCCTGGAGGGGGAGACCTGCACTCACTACAGCCCGGGGTAGGGGGTCCCACTCTCACTACAGCCCTGGACTTGCCTTCCCTCCCCAGGGCCCTGTGTCCTTGGCTCCCCCCGGAAGGCGCTGGCCAGGCTGGGGGCAGGTGGACGCAGACACTCACTAGGCCGGGCAGGGCTGGGTGTTGCAGGCTTCGTCCAGCGCGGGCGGTTTGGGGGCACTGGCACATTGCTGCTCCTCAACCTCCCCTTGGGAGTGGCGGGCGGCGCAGCGGAACACGGGCTGCCAGAGCCCTGCAGAGATGGGGGGGAGGGAAAGGGGGTCCCATTTAACACAGGGGTCATAGACACGGCTGAGGGGACCCCAATAACCTGGGGGTCGTAGTCACAGGGGGAAGGAGCAACAGGGAGGAATGGGGCAACAGGGTTGGGGAGCAGGGAGACAAGAAGTGGAGGGAAGGGCAGTGGGATGGGGATCAGGGGGATGGGGCATATGGGGGACAGGAATCAGGGGGATGAGGCGAAGGAGGGGACAGGTAGTGGGGAGGATGGGGGTAGGGGGTGGGTCATGGGGGGACAGGCGTAGGAGGGGACAGGTAGTGGGGAGGATGGGGGTAGGGGGTGGGTCATGGGGGGACGGGCGTAGGAGGGGACAGGAATCAGGGGATGAAGGAGGGGACAGGTAGTGAGGAGGATGGGGGTAGGAGGGGACAGGAATCTGGGGGACGAGGCAAAGGAGGCGAAGGATGGGGATTAGGGACTGGGTCACGGGGGGACAGGGCAGAGGAGGGGACAGGCTGTGGGGAGGGGGCCGGGGGGGCAGGGGGGTCACTCACCTTTCCCGCAGGAGGCAGAGCAGTCGGTGCTCCCCACCCGTTTCCAATAGACATCGTGTGCCTGGGACCGAGGTGGGGCGGGTGGGGGTGGCAGTGGTGGGACGCGGACGTTGCGCTGCAGTGTCCCAGGGGTCCTGCTCGACTGGCTGGCTGGTGCCGGCGCCCGGTGCCAGGTCCCCATGGGGTGATCGTAAGAGGTGGGTGGCACCAGCTGGTCGCTTGGTGATAACATGGTCAGGGCACCTGGAGGGGAGAGCAGAAGGGCACCTTTGATGGGTGATATGGGGGGAATGGCCTCCCAGGGGCAGCGGGGGATGAGCCCCTCAAGGAGTACTAGGGATGTGAAGACCACCTGGGAGGTGATGGGGGGAGGCCTCTGGGGCTGATGAGGGGAAGAGCCCCGAGAGGTGATGGGCCCCCCTGGAGGGTGATGGGAGGTGAAGGGTCCCCAGGGAATGATGGGGGAAGGGCTCCCCACAGGGTGATGGGGAGAAGGGCCCCCAGGGGGGTGATGGGGGAAGAGCCCCTGGGGTGGGAGTAAAAGGCCCCCCGGAAGGTGATAGGAGGTTCCTTACTGACGCCCTGCCGGTGGCTGGGAGGGTCACGGGCGGGGCTGTCTGGTCTGGCCCCCGCCAGGAAGAAGCGGTAGGCAACGCCGGGGTTGTCCTGCTGGAAGATCATCTGGGGGAGACGACAGAGAGCGGCTCGAGCAGGGCGCCTGGGAGGGTGAGGGGCGGGGGGCACCTGCCATTCAACAGGCCACCCAGCCAGCCTCCAAGTCTCTCCCACCACAGCCAGCAATGGCCTGCCACGCGTGGAGCCAACTGGCTGCTCCTCTGCCAGCCCCCTTCCCTGGGATCCCCCCCCACCCAGGGCCTAGGAACCCCTGCATCCCTGGCTTGCTCCCCACTGGCCAGAATCCCTCCCTGCTCCCCATTCTCTTCTAGGGCACACAGTGCCCCCCTTCTCCAGCCCTCCTGTCCCCCCATGAGCCAGACCCCCTCTGTACTCACATACACATCAATGGGTTCTGTAGTGGGCCCCTCGGCTGTCAGCGACTCTCCGCCCCCGCGGGGCTCCTCGTGGCCCGGTTGGGTGTAGATGAAAACGGTGCCGCCTGCCTCGTAGCGCCCGGGGGGATCCACTGCCCAGTTCCCATTGATGATCGACTTCCCAGAGCGGCTCCTCAAGGCTGCAGCACAGAGTGTGTGTGTGTGTTGGGGAAGGTGAGCATCCTGAGCCTGGGGTGGGCTCCGGGACTTCCCCCGTGCTCACTCGAGACCCCGCTGTGCTCTGCATGGACTGCGGCCCTGAAGCCCATACACCGGGGCACAGGGAGAGCTGCCACGCTGTAGTCCCAGCAACAGCCTGACAAGAAGGGAGAGCCCGGGCAGCTTGCATGGTATAAGGGCAGCTAGTGAAAGGTGCACTCAGTGTGTGTGTGTGCATGTGTGTCCGTTTCTATGTGTGCACATGTCCACGTAGATTTTGCATGCATGTCTCTGTGTTGGTGTACAAGTGTGCCTGTATAGAGCTGCGTGCATGTCTCTGTGTGTCCGTATAAAGAGAGGTGTGTGTGTGTGTGTGTGTGTGTGTGTCAGTGTAGAAGTGTGTGTGTATATGTCTGTGTCAGTTTACATGTGTTTATGTCTATGGCTGTGTGTGTCAGTGTACAGGTGTGTGTGTGTCTGTGTGTGTGTACAGGGGTGTGTGTCAGTGTACGGGGTGTGTGTCTGTGTGTGTCAGTATATAGGGGAGTGTATGTCTGTGTGTGTCACTGTACAGGTGTGTGTGTGTATATATGTGTCTGTGTGTCAGTATACACGTGTATGTGTGCAAATCTGTGTGTCACTGTACAGGACATGTGTGTGTTTCTATGAATCTGTGTGTCTATGTGCCTACATGGATGTATCTGTGTCCGTGTGTGTTTCAGGTTACCCGTGTGTCCATGTGTGTGTGGGCACGGCCTGCATGTGGGTGTATCTGTGAAAACGTGCATGTGTAGGTGCACAAATGTGCACATATCTGTGTACCCGTGTATAAGTGTGCACTTCTCTATGCACACAAGTGTAGGAGCATGACACTGGCTGTCCCAGATCCCATTAGAAAATGGCCTGAGCTGCAAAGTGCCAATCTGGACCCAAACTCCGCTGGGAGTGATGGGCTCTCCCATCACATCAGCTCCTTGCCCCGTGGCTCATGCCCCCCGTTGCCGCCAATGCCTGGCGTGTCAGAGGATACACACTTGCCTAGAGCACAGAGCTGCATGGGAGCGAATTTACCAAACACCTTCCTGACCATGCAGGCAGTCAGCTGAGACCCTGGAGCAGGAGAGCTGCCTGCCCTTATCTCAGCTGGGTGTGAGGTGTCTGGGTGTGTGACGTCTAGATGAGGCATGCCTGCATTAAGATATAGCATGTGAACACAAGGTTTACATGTGCAGCGCGTGCCCAAGGTGTGCATGTGCAAAGTGCACAGGTGATGCAGGAGAGGTACATGCCAGGTGTAGATGTATTAGGCACATGCGTGCAATGCATCTGTGCAGTGTGCTTGTGCAAGGTGTGTGGGCAGCGCATGTGAGCTGGCATGGGCAAGGAGCAAGCCTGCAAAACGTGAATGCCAGGTGTGCATAGATGAGACCCATGCGAGTGTGCAAAGTAGGCAAGCCAGGTGCACATGTACAAGGCATGTGCTTGTGATGCCTGTGTGTGAAGTGTGCAGGCAACATGGAAGCCACATGCTTGTGCAAAATGTGTGAGCAACGGCTGTGCACACATATAAGGCAAACACATTTGTGCGTGTAGCATGCAAGGTGTGGGTATGCAAGATGTGTGAGTCCGGTGTGTGTGTGTATAGCACACATGTGTGCATGCAAGCTTGCACAAGTTCCAGTGCAAGTGCAGAGTCCCCTGGAGTGACGAGGCCCGTCCTCCCCATCCCATCCCACCCCGGCCTGCCCCAGCCCTCACCCAGGTAGTTTGGGCTCTGGGTCATCTCAGTCACGTTGATCCTGGTGGCACCCTGGGGGATCTGGAAGATTTTGTGGTAGCCGATGGGCACGTTGGAGTCGCTGAAGTTGCCCACCACCAGCTTGCAGGTGGAATGGTCGCCCCCACATACCCCGCAGCTGTCCAGCGTCCGGTTGGACCCCAGGATCCCGTCGCAGCCGGGGCTCTGCGGGGCGAAGGCCATAGAGAAACAGGCATGTGGACTAAGATGGGATGGGGCCATGGCAAGACAGCCCCCCGCCCGCCACCTAGATCCACCCCTGCCAGGCCCCTGGCTCCTCTGCCGTGCCCGTGAGCCCTGTGCAGAACAAACCCCACCATGTGTGGCATAGGCACCCCACTGCCCTGGCCATGTTCTAACGGGCCCCTCTCCCTGGGCGAAGCTTGGCCTGGCTGGAGAGAGGGCAGCAAACCCACATCGCACTAGGAGCTGGGCTGAGACCCGACACAGTCACCGCCCGATCCCCTGGCCCGGGAGGACCCCTCCACCTCTCCGAATAGACCCTGGAGCAGCCTGTCATGAGGGGGGGAGTGATGGCACAAATGTGGGTTCCCAGATGAGCCCCTGAGAAACTAACCAAGGCCTGCCTTAAATCAGGGGGCTGCCCCCACTCTCGCCCAGGTCCCAGCCAGACTCCATAAGCCGAAAGATATGTGACCACATCGGCCCCGTTCTTCACACACTGATGCCTCGGCTGGCCACACAGCCCCTCCCCAACACAGGCCCCTCTGCAGCAGTCCCCCGGTTTCCTTCCTGTTACCTAGAGGGACCCCAGAGCATGGGGGGGCTCCCCGACTGCAGCCAGGGGAGCACCCCTGCTCTGCCAAGAGGTGCCGCTGCTCCTTCGGGCAGCCTAACAGCTGGTCCAGTTTTGGGGGGTATGGGGGTTTCCACCTGAGCCAGGCAGGAAGGGGGACCTGCGCTGGGCCAGATGTTAAACTTGGGAGTTAAACGCAGGGTATAAATTACCCCCACACACATACCCATGCAGTCAGTGCTCAAGGTCAGGAAGGGGTTAACGAGGGAGGAGTACATGGCAAAGAGGGACTGGGGGGCTAGGAGAATGGACAGGCCACCAGAGAGCGGCAGGGGGTGGGGGGAAGGGCAGATGGAGCTGAGTTGGTGGGTGAGGGCTGATGGGTGGGGCAGGGCTCTGGCTTCCCCCCCACCAGCGTCCTTCCCCCGGGGGCTGTCCCCTGGCTCCCTCCTTTTGCACCAAGGGGGAAACTGAGGCATGGAGCACGGGCACTACTCTCCTAATGTCACTGAGTTTGTCAGTGGCTGAGCTGGGAACACAACCCAGCAGTCCGGGCTCCCAGCCTGCTGCTCAGACCCAGAGACGTCGCCATGCCCCACTCCAGGCCAGAGTCTACCCTGTTCCCTTCTCCCTTGAACTCCAGCCACAGTCAGAGCCTAAAGCACTGGGTCCTGGGGGGGGAGGTCCCGGGGCACAGAGCTCCCCCCTGCATATAAACGCCTACACCCCCACCTCACTTACCAAGCACTCTCCAGCCACGCAGATGTCGAGGGAGGCGGCCTCGCACGGTGTGCCGTCCTGCACCTTCTCCGTGTGCCGGACGTAGAACCGGAACCCCACTGGGCGGCAGTTCAGCTCGCAGCGCTGGGAGCCCCGCACTGCAACCACATGGAGCCAGGGCTCAGGGCGGCCCTGCCAGGGTGGACCCCCAGGCGGGCAGCAGCAACACCTCAAGCTCCAACCGAGAGCAGGGGGCACCGGGTGCTGGGCAGCCCCAGCGGGAGCCCGGCTCTGCCCCGGAGAGCTCTCAGACCCGCTCATCGCCCCCTTTCCCTGCCATCGTCCCGTGGAAACAGACCCCAGGCGTCCTGGCACCAACCCAGCGCCTGCTCATCCCTAAAATCAGGCTTTCCCGGGGCACAGCTAAAGGGTGGGGTGGGGATCTGACAAGCATTAGGGGGGGTTATTATATCCTGGAGGGGGATTAAGGGGGCTTCTCAGGGGGTCAGATCAAGGCATTCCCCCCCGCCCCAAGCTGGTGGAGCAACATGAGGCTGATGGGGATGGTAAGTTCAGACTAGTGCCCCTGGCGGGTGGCTCACACACCCCAACCCCAGCTCTGGGCATGGGCTCTCTGCCCTCGTGAAAAGCAGCCGCTCAGCTGGGCCTGACCCCAGGGAACTGACCAGCTGAGGGACCAGAGAGACCCCAGGGGCCAGGGGTGTTGCTCTGGGTATCCAGGGGCCGCACTGGGAGCCACCGGGGGCTCGCAGAGAAACCAAAGACATGTCGTTGGCAGCATGAGCCGCCCGGAGCTCAGAGGAGCCCAAGGAGGATGCATGCCCTGCACCCAGCGGGCACAGACAGGGTGAACAGGGTGCTCGCTCTTTGGGACAGGACTGGAAAGAAAACATCATGTCCGGGGGACTGCTGGTGAATTCGGGCGGCAGAAGGGAATTGGCCGCAACCTTGGGGAGATTGCTGGGGGATCATTAATGATGGACCGGGGTTTGGAGCTCCTCTGCCCCCCCTTGCACTGACTCAGAGGGGAGAGCGTTTGCTATGGGCTCCTACCCACCCCACCCCCCGGTTTGTTTCCAAGATCTCCCAGCCACCCGCTAGCCCAGCCCGGCTCTGAGTACTGGGGCCTGGGGGGCCAGGCCTGGGGCGTTTTGGTGTCGCTGCTGAATGTCCAAACCCTCCCAACCCCCTCCCTGGGCTTGGTAATGAAACGGAGTTGGGGGGGCAATCGAAAGCCCACCTTGTCTAATCCTTCCCAAGTGCCCCACCCCCAGGCTGCATGCTGCCCCACGAAGGGTTAATCCCCCCTCTGCCAGCCCCGCCCCGCTCCAGGCCAGGGTGGGATGGTGGAGTAGCCAAGACTTTTTAACATTTTCCAGAGTTTATTTTACTAAGAACAGTCGGCTCCGGGGGTGATTTATCACCAAAGGCACCCCTTCCCCCCATCCACATGGCTCCCTCCCTTGCCCCCCCAGATGTGCAACAATTGGCCTTTCGCTGCCCTATCTCGCCTGGCAGCCCCGGCTGGCAAAGCCTTGGGGCTGATAGCGGGGCAGGGAACAAAGGGCTTTTTGTGCAAGCCCCACTCCCTCCACGTCTAGCAGAAATCCAAATATTGGCTGGGAGCAGAAATAATACAGAGGGGGAGGGGGAAGCTGCTTTCACCCTGTCGCCTCTTGCTTACTCCGGCTTTACCCCAGTGGAGCGCACGTGCCTGCTCCTGATTTCCTCCAGGGTCGCAGGCCAATTACACCCCTACACTCTGTGGCTGGACTTAAATCCCCCTCTCTTGTGGCAGAAAAGCTGGGGAGGGAGCAGCCCAAACCAGTCTCATCTGCCCGGGCCATGCAGGATTCACGGAAGCACCGCTAGATCTTCCAGGCCGCCCTCCTGTATAACCCAGGCCAGAGAAAGCCCCTCCGTTGGCCCCCAAACTTGCATTCGGCTAAAGCCCGGAAGATGTCAAGAGCTGGAGAAGCCCCGTTTCCCCGGGCAGTTCGTTCCGGTGTTATTCACCCTCTCTTGGAATGATCAGTCCCTTAGTTCTGCTTGGGATGGGTCTGGCTTCAACGTCCAGCCTTCGGTTCTTGCCAAGCTTTTCCCTGCAGCATCCCTAGCCCGGTGGGATGATGCGCAGCCAGGACCGGAGGGCATTCCCCCAGGAACGCGAGAACAAGGTGGCTGGGCTATTCGCTAAAAGCCACTCCGTGCATCTCCTGGACATTGACAGCTCTGCCGGGGGGCCGGATGGCAGCCAGCACCCAGCCTGGCTTTGTCACTGGGGTGTGGGGAGAGGAGGAAGGATGGCCCAGTGGTTAGTGCAGTAGCCTCAGACTTAGAAGAGATGGGGTTGATTCCCTGCTCTTTTACCTGTGTCCTGTATTGCATGTTATGCAGGCCCAGCTCCTCCAAGGTCATTGGCTGCCTCACTCCCATTAATAAGCCTTTCCAAGCTTTAGTGGCCCATCTCTACAAGGAGGATAACAGCGTAGCCCTGCCCCACAAGCAGGGTAGGAGGGGTAAATACAGATGAGGAGATGCTCCAGTACTGCAGCGGTAGCAGCCAGAGCAGGTCCTTAAGTAAACAGCGAGCCCAGCTCCTGGAAAGGAAAACCACCCGGCTCCAGTCTCCCGGAGAGGTGTGGGGCAGACGCCTTGGGAAATCAGTTACACCAGGGCCAAGCGGGACGCAAACGGCTGCTTGCTCAGACAAGCTGCGTCTCGCCCTGATGCAGGCGGGCTGGCAAAGACCCGCGTCCTTTGAACACGTCCACGCCACAGTAGATAAGAGAAAAGGCAAAGGGGCCCTTTCGACTTTCCAAATGCCTTTGCTAGAGCCCTTCAAAGAAGGCTAGGAAGGGAACGAGGGGCTTATCTATGTGGAGTTTTTGTCCTCTGGTCTACGCAGGCTCTATGGACATTCCAGCTCTGCATTAAGCCACGGGACTAACCCCTACCTGCAGCCCTCTGAAACCAGCGGGGATAAAGCGGATTGGACCTTGTGTTGCGGCTGCTGTTACTGCTGTATAAAGGTGGGTTAGGCCCCGTGCGCTTCGTCCCATCAATTTAAGATCTGCCAGAAGCTGCACCAGTTAAATGGCTTTTCGTTAAAACTGGTTCAGCTTTTGGGTGCAGATGCCCATCCTATGTCAAACTGTTTCTCCTGGTTTAACTTGCACCTGTACATTTCCCCAGCAGGAGCTGGGCCAGGTTGAAATCAGTGTCAGAGTGTCCCCACCCCACAGGGCACTGGTTTTGCGACAGCTGTACTATCGTGTAGCCCCCCGTTAAAGCACTGCCCCACTCCCCGCTTTGGGTGGAGTTATACTGGTATAGAGATGCTTATACCAGTACAGCGTCTGCCCATAGGGGAAGCAGCTGGGAAACTGGGAATAACCCCCTATCCCCCCCCACACACACACACACACAGCTCTCGGCCAGCCTTGGAGCGCACACACACACACACACAGCTCTCGGCCAGCCTTGGAGTCTGACCTCAGCAGCAGCTTCTGGGCCCATTCTGCAGGGAGTGGGGAAGGGGCAGATTCTGGGGCTCTCTGGGTATCTGAGAGGGAAAATGGAGTGGGGGAGGACCAAAGAGAGAGGGAGAAAACAGGGATGAATAAAGCAGTGGGAACAAAGTGTGAAGATGGAAGAGGGAGGGACGGGGAACAATGCAGGAGAAGACTCCAGCCCAGCCTGGCTGACCGCCCCTCTTTTTCCACCATCATTCTTCGCAGGTCATTAATCACTTGGGGTGACTTTCTGCTCTCCCGTTTCCAACGCAAATGTCCCGTCCATCCAGGCTCTTTTCTTCCCCAGGCCTCTGGGTCTTGGCCGGATTCTCAGCCCCGCTGCTTCCCTCCCCACCCCGCAGATTGCAAGCAGAAAGACCGGGTGGTTTCTGGGTAACCGAACTCACTGAGTCACCAACTCCGCAACATACTCAAAGCCCTGCCCTTTCACATTGGGAGCCAAATGGGTGGTTTACCTGGCAGCGGCTGCACCTTTGCAGGGATGTTCATTTGCACGGTGATGTCTGAAGCCAGAGCCACCCAGCCGCTGGCATGCAGTGACGCTTGGGGGTACGTCTCCCCGGCAGCTGGGGTGCCTGGCTGCAGCACGTGGCCCCTGGGCCTCTCCGCAGGTGCTCAGTCACCCCCCCAGCTGCAGTGTAACAAACTCCTTGCATCGTCTCCTCTCACTGCAGAAGCCAGGCTCCTAAAGGCCCGACACGCCTAAGTCGCTTGGGAAAATGACCCTGCGGCTCCTCAATCATGTTGGCCCCTCTGAATTTCATCCCAGGCCTGAAGTGACCTCAAAAGCAGGCACCAGGCTCCCTGCCCCCAATTCAGTCTCACGGCGCAGCCCCCACCATCCACTACGGCCCGTGATCTTCACAACCCTGGGCAAACAGGGCAGTAAAGAGACTTGGCCCTCGGCTCTTGAGTTCAGTGGGTCTCCATCAGGAGCACGTGTACCCCTGGGGGTACGCAGAGGACTGCCAGGGGCACTCAACTCATCTAGATCAGTATTTCTCAACCTGGGGGCTCGCAAGTGCAGGGCCGGCATTGGGGGTGGCAAGCAGGGCAACTGACCTGAAGCCCCAGCTGCAGGGGACCCCGTAAAGCTGAGTTTCATGCTTCAGCCCTGCCGCCTGGGGCTCTGGCTTCAGACAAGTCTTGCAAATGCAAGACAGGCTCAAGCCTCACACTGAAATGTAACTACAATGTTTATATTCCAGTTGATTTATTTTATCATTATACGGGAAAATGAGAAAGCAATTTTTTTCAGCAATCGTGTGGCTGTGACACTTTCGTATTTTTCAGTCTGATTTTGTAAACAAGGAGTTTTTGAGTGAGGTGAAACCTGGGGTACCCAAGACAAATCAGACTCCTGAAAAGGGGACAGTAGCCTGAAAAGGCTGAGAATCACTGAATGTCACATTCTCCCCCCGCCCCACCCGCCCGATCAGTCTCAAGGCGGTTCCAGGTTGAGCGCCTGGGCTCCTGCCCACAGCACAGCTCCTTTCTTGCAGCCCCATCCCGTCCCCCCCCCCAACCCCCAGCAAAGGTCATCGGCACCTGATTTCCCAGCCCCCACCCCCCTGCGGGACACGGCTTGTTGTTACACTACAGTTCCTGGCACACCTCCCCAGCCTGACAGATCACCACATACTTCGAAGCAAACGTCTGCAGGGCCCCCTGAGATCCCCCACCCCCGGCCTCACTCCCGCCCTGCGCCAGCCTGGGTGATTGAATCCGGCTGTGGAGCTGCGGGAAGAGTCCAGGCCGCTCCGGTTGTAAATTGAGGGCGGGTGCCGACAGGGGGGGCGCGTGGGACAATGCAGGTGGGAGATGGACACGGATGGATGGGGGCGAACGACGGTGTAACGCGCCAGGAGCAAACGCGTGGCATCTTTTACAGTCCAGAGCATGGCGAGCACTGCTAGCGGGTTCACAAACTCTTTAAAGGGACGTGGCCCTATTCTCAGAGACTGCACACTTTGCGATGCCCCTCAGCCCTGCAGTCAAATCAAGAGTTTTACAGCCTCTTTTTCAGTCTGTCTCCTCCTGAGCTATCTGCCTGACCCTCCCTCTCCCCAGGCTGCTGAACACTCAACGCTTTGGAACATGGGGGTGAATAACACTCAAGAGGATGTGGTCTGAGTGCAGCACTGGGGGCTGAGGGGGACAGGGGAGGCCTCACCAAGGATAACACTCTACTACTGCTGCTAACTGACCGTTACTCCTTTAGCTCAAGGTGCAGAGGGCCAGGGCTCAAACCCCGCTGGCAGGGGCAATCGGTGGTTGCCACCATGTTAAGGGAAGATTGATTCTTGAGGCTGGTCCAAGGGGTGAGAGGGAGAGGGGCTGGGAGGCAGCCTTCGGAGGGTCAGCAGGGGGTGTTTGGTATCGTTCGGGGGTCTAATGAGACAGCAGAATTGGCGCCAGGCGGGGGCGGAAACCTCATCAGGTGGGACATTTGGAACTAGATGGGATGAATCAGAATCACCAAGTTGTGACCCTGACCCAGATGGACCCAAACCCACCAAGTTCTGACCCAGATGGACCTGAACCCACCAAGTTCTGATGCCGATGGACCAACTCCACAGGTTCTGACCCTGATCCAGATGGACCCGAACCGAGTTCTGACCTCCCCCAGACTTCAGGGGAAGGGAGGGGTGCTGTGGAGGCAAGGTTGAGCCCAGATCTGCTCTGTCCCCGTCCCCATTGGGTGACCGTGCCTTGCCTTCCAGCCTGGCACCTCTCCTCTCCCTGGCATGCTGTGGGCAACGGGGCCGGTTTAACGCTGGTCAGAGCGCGTCCCAGCAGCTGGACACATGGCATCAACCTGAGGGGCAGGTGGGAGGCCCCGATTCTGCCCCAGATCACGCCACACGACCTGGGCGCCACCCCGCCCCTGGCAGAGCAAGCCATCAGAGATGCTGGTGCCCTCTGGTGCCAGTTTGAGGGGGAGGGGGCATAGCCAGAGCAGGACCCTTTAATAATAATAACCCAGCCAGGGTTTATTTTCCCAACGTGCTGTCTCAGCGGCTGGAGGCCACGGCTCTTCCCCGGCCAACTGGAAAGAACACAGTGTTTGAACAGAAATGCTATTCATGCTTCACGTCCTCGCCCCTCGGCGGGACTCGGCAGCTGAGGGCTGGCTGGGCATGGACGGTAGAAAGGTAGCTGCGTGGGGAGTGCATGTGCGGGGCATGTCCCTGCACATCTGGATGGGAAGGGGAAGGATCTCGCACATCTGGATGGAATGAGGGGAGGGAGTGTGGATCCTGCACATTGGGCTGGGACGGGGGGCAGATCCTGCACATCTGGATGGGATCCACCTAGTTTTAGCCCCTGGAAGGAGCTGAGAGACAGAACAACTCCCTCCTCCCCCAAATCAAAGTGCCTGACTCTGAACCTACAGGGCCAGCTCTGCAACGCAAGATGGGGTGAGGGGGGCACATAGGGTAGAGCACAGGGGGGTGGAGTGGTTGGTCAGCTGAGGGAGACCCGGGCCCCCACCCCACTAAGCCACGCCAGGCAATCTGGGCCCCTGCCCCACTGGGCCACACTGGGAGAGCTGGGCCCCCGCCCCACTGGGCCACGCCAGGCAATCTGGGCCCCTGCGCCACTGGGCCACACCAGGACATCTGGGCCCCTGCCCTACTGGGCCACGACGGGAGATCTGGACCCCTGACCCATGGGGCTGCACCTGCAGATCTGGGCCCCTGACCCATGGGAGATCTGGGCCCCGACCCACAGGGGTGAACCTCTTGCCCACAGGCCCATCACTGGGAGTTGGGGATACGGCAGCACCGGATCCGAACTGCAGTGGCACCAGCAAATCTACTTCTGAAATGATCCCTCAGAGGTGCCGGCAGGGGCGGCTGCCTTTGATCCTGCTATGGAACTGGATTAGCAACGGCCTGTCCTCCGAAAGGCCCCAGCTGCGCTGAGCTAATCACGGCCTCCCGGCTGGTCCAGCCCTGGCCGCGCAGAGCCTTTAACAAGCCACATCCTTGTACTAACTGGGTAAAGCCGCTTAGGGGCCTGCGGCACCAAGCGCGGGGAAAGGGCCGATGCCCGCCGAGAACACTGTTTAATGAACGCTCAGGGCTTCGTTAGCTACTCTGCACTCCCCCACTCACAGGGCTCTGCTGCCTGGCTCTGGGGCGAGCTCAGAGAGCCGTTTGCCCTGGAACTGGCTGCCCCACGCGGGAGTGGCACACCCCATGCCAGAGCCCTGGGGATACAGAGGGGGAGGGCTGGATGCCCGGACTCCTGGGGTTCTATTTCTGGCTTTTTGGAGGGGAGTGTGGCCCCCATGGTTAGAGCACGGGACTGGGCACCAGGATTCCTGGGTTCCATGCCCGTCTCTTTCACTGACCTACTGTGTGATACTGGGCCAGTCGCATCCCCCTGCTCTGTGCCTCAGTTTCCCCACCTGTAAAATAGTCGGTCCCTGCCTCCCATTGTGTAAAGTGCTTTGAAATCCTCGGTGAGACAGGGCCAGAGAAGGACGAAGGGTTATTAAGAGAGATGCTGCTGTCACCTGCTCGGCTAGGTTTAGAAAGGAATCTGATAAACACCCTCTTGGCAGCAGCCTGATGGCTAACGACCCCCACCCCAGTGCCAGACCCACAGTGAGCAAGGCCTGGGGAGGGGGGCAAGCCCCCGGCTGTGGGGTGAAGCCGTGAGATGGGCTCTCCCCATGCCGGGGAAGGCAGAGGGGCTGGCGGCTCAGATTCGCACAGCCCTTGGTTCTGCTGCGCCTGGCACACAACAAACAGTGTAGCGTCAGCTGGTTATAAATCTTCCAGCGCTTAATCAATTTGCTATGCACATCATTAGACCAGGGCCGTTCCGGGGACGTGGCCGGGGGAGGGAAAGTCCAGCAGGGTGGGCAAGGGGGCTCTGGCAGGGGATTGTTTGTAAAGGTGTCCTGCAGGGATGGTGGGTGCCAGCTGGGGGAAAGAAAGAAAGAAAGAAAGATGAATGGAGGAGAGAGATGAGAGAGGAGAAAGAGACAATGAGGGAAAGGAAAGAGAGAAAGAATGACAGAGACAGAAAAGAGAAGGTGAAAGAAAAGAACGAAGAAGAGAGTCGGGGAAGGCAGCCAGCCAGCGGGCCCAAGGCGTGGGGCGCCTGCTGGCACCCAGCGTGAGTTCTGGATTCCTGCTGCCCCTGCCCTGCCTGAGGACCGAGCTGGGCAGAGAGCACTGGCGGGGCGTAGAATAACAGACCGGGCGCGGGGCTGATGCCATTCGACAATTACTGCACAGGCCATCGGCCATGAGAAAGGGGATTATGGCCGAAAAGGCTGGATCTGCCGAACTCGGCAAAAAACACCTGCCAGCCCTCGAGCCATGGATGGGGGGGCTGGGCACAGACAGTGGGGAGGGAAAGGTGGGTGGAGTGGGCACCGCAGCACAGAGATGAGGAGTTGACTCCAACCTCTACTCCCCTCCCCCGCCCCCGCCAGGTTCTACCTTCATCCATCCAATTCGCTTGGTGCTGAAATGTCTCAGCCTGGGGCGCGGTCTCTAGGGACTGTGGGGCACAGAGGGGCTCCTCTCAGGGGCTTTCCTGGGCACTCCTCACCCCCAAATCAGCTGCTGCTAGTGTTTTGAGCGGGAAGCTGGGTGTCAGGACTCCTGAGTTCCATCTCTGGTTCTGGGAGGGGTGTGGGGCCTAGGGGTCGGCATTTCAGAAAGGTTACAGCTGCTGCCTGCCACCCAGAGGCAGTCACTGATTTAACAGAAGATCCCCCAGGGTTCCCAGCAGTCACCGGACGAACCAGTCTGAATGAGATTAGAAGTGACCCCAGTGCCCCGGCTCAGAACCGAGATCAGATCGGAATTGGAACCAAGCCCATAGCGTCCCCAGATCACCCTGCCCGCCTGGATCAGACTCAGCCCCTGGTCCCCTCTGGATGGGAACTGCTCCCTGACACATACACCCTGGATTGGGACCAGCCCTTGACTTCCCCCAGATCAGAACTGGTGCCTGGTACCCCCAGATTAGAACCGCCCCCAGACCCTCTCTGGATCAGAATCATCTCCAACTCAGAGTCAAGTGTTTTCCAAACTTTGACACTGTGCTCGTACGGATTATTATTTAATTCCCATCCAGCCCGGCTGGAGCTGCCCCCCAAGACCTGAGAGGTGTCATGGTCCTGCCCTCCCCCCCACCGGCCCGTGCTCCCTCTCCCACACCCCTGCTGAGGACACAAGCGAAAGGAAGTGAGCAAGCGAGTCAGGGGCTGAGGCAGGAAATGAGAATGTCCCAGCGCCCTGCTGGGACCCCAGCCCCCGGCATGGGGAACCCTCCACCCCCTTCCTCAGTACAACGGCCTCCCTGGAGAGAAGTTTTCCAGCTAATTGGCTTCCAAAGTGCCCTGGACGTGGTGATTTAAGAGACAAAAAGCCCTTTCCCTGCAGACATGTTCACAGCCAGTTCCCTGCAGACATGTTCACAGCCAGCAAGGCACACGCAGTCCGTGCTCGCATGAAACACACATGCAGATCCACGCAGTACGTGCAAGGAGCCGTGGACACAGCCAGGGACACACACACAAAGCATATGTGTAGATCCGTCCAGGCATCACCTTTGCCCCACCTGTTCACATGCCGCACACGCAATCCCTTCCACACACACTAGCCCCCGAACTGCTGCCATGCTCAAGGACATGCATAAGCCCGCCCCCTGTCCAAACCCCAAGCCTGGGTTACGCTCCCGAGCAGCTTCGAAACGAGCGCTGAGAACTAACCAGCTCATCAGAGAGCAACCCAGGTGGTGGGAAAGGCTCCACAAGGAGACCCCGCACACACCCTGCTCAGCCGGGGGAGCGGGCCAGTGTGCTTCCATCACCAGTGAAACGAGTTTGCCGGGCTCAGCCGAGCGACACCAAACAGCTCCCTGACCCACTCCCTTGGCTGGGAGACGCGGGCACAAGGGTCTCTGTTGACGCCCATCAGTGTGGGTCACCCTGGAGCCGACAGGACAGACACGCCCTGGCCCAGCTGGGGCCCATCCATCACTGTGTGACTACACAAGCCCGACAGCTGCAGGGAATGTGTCCTCCAGGTGCAGAGACCAAATCCAGCTGCCAGGAACGAGGCGGGGTGGGAGCAGTGCCTGCACCGTGGGGGAACAAGGGAAGGGAAAGGACCCAGAGAGCGAGAGGGGCCACGGCCAACAGCCCCCGAGATAAAACCCTGAGCACAGGGCCCTTCTGCAGTGCCACACTCAGCCCTGGGGGAGGGAGCTGAGAGGCCCCAGCTGCAGTCCAGGGTCTCAGGTCGACAGCCATCGGAGAGCAAGGACCTTTCACCCTGCGACTCTACAGCCCGAGCAATCAACACGTGGAGGGTGTGGGCCAGCCCACCAGAGACGCAGGCATCTCCTGGGAACCCAAGCCATGGCAGAGCAGAGAGTCCACTGGGCTCCCCCCTCCCTGTAACCATGGGAACACCGAATCCCAGTCCTGGCTCCCAGTCCCTTACCGTCCGTGAAGGGCTCCCACTGGTAGAGGCGGCCCATGAACTCCTGGGTGTTGAAGGCAGCGCACTGCACGGTTCGGGCGTCGGGCTGGTCGGCTGGGCATGGCTGGAAGGGAAAGGAGGCTGGGATGCAGCTGAATATGGCACTAGGAGACGCCAAGCAGGTCTCCACACTGCTACCCATCGTGGGGGCAAGTGTTGCTATCTCAGTGCCCATCACCAGCGTGAGATACAAATACCCTGGGATCTGAAATGCAGCTGTCCCTGCGGTGGGGCATGGCAGGTCTTTACCAGCCACACGGCAATGCTGCACAGAGATCACTTGTGCACTGCTGAAATGAGGTGGGCGTGGGAGGGCAGCACCTGGTTAAGAGCCATGTAGCAACGCTGTAACAGAGGTTGCTTACCCAGTGCCAAAATGCAGCCACCTTGGGGTGGGCCATGGCAGCTGTTCATCAGGGATTGCTCATGCGACGCTCATGATCCTTTCTTTCTCCTCCCTGGCATCCATCCTCCCTTCTTCTCCCAACCCATTCCTTCCACTCTCTGCCCATCTCCTTTCCCCCTTATTGCTTAGCCACCTCCCCACCCCACAATCTTTCAATGGAAGGGATCAATCCCTTGAGTCAGCAAAGCCCTCGAGGCCCCAGCTGGGGGGAAAGATGCTATGGGCTGTGAATGCACTTTCTTTGCCTTCCTTGGGCACCTTCCCTGTGAAGATCTGCAGGTGTTTTAAAAATGTTCCTGGAGTTGCAGTTGGTGAGGCAGGAGAGGGCTGTCCCGTTATGGGGGGAAACTGAGGCAAAGGGAAGGGACACTACTAGCCTGGGGTCAAGAAAGAACCAGTGAAACAGAACCCAGGACTCCTGCTCTAATCATCAAACCACACTCCCTGCTCAACCCCCTTCCCTGCTCTAACCACTGAAATGCACCTCCCTCACAGAGCAAACCCAGACATCCTGGCTCCCTCCCCTTAACTGCATGACCTCAAGTCACCAGTCAATGGAGCCCCTAAATAACTTCTTCCCAACAGCCCCTGTAACTCTCCCAGCATGCTCTGGGCCCTGTCCTGCGCCCCAGCCCCGCATGGCTATTTACAGGAGCAAGCTCCCGCCAGCCAATGGGGGAGGTTTGGCTGGCGTTGTATAAATGAGTTGGACGGGTGATTTATAAGCCCTGCGCTCTCAGAGCATGGTGGCTGGGCTTGCCTGGATCCGGCTGGGCCTGACATTTGTATATTTTTTCACTGTTTATTAAACCAAAAAAAAAAGAAAGGACAAATTGGCAGAAAAAACCCCATTAGCAACCGAATCGCTTGTCATCTGCCTTTCCAGCTCAGACGCTCTCAGCCTCGCCAGCGGACACTTCCCTAGATGGACTCAAATCCTTTTACTGTTAAATGGACGCAGGCCTCACAAGATAGTTTGGTCCCGCTGGCTGAAGTGGAGGAGGAGGGAGTCAGGACTCCTAGGTTCTTTTCCCGATGGGCTGGGTGACCTTGGGCAAGTCATTTTCCCTCTCGCCTGTAAGATGGGGTGGCTAATACTGTAATAAAGTGGGTGAGGGTGTGTACCCAGCACTGCCCTCTCCTGGAGGAAAGCAGAGCTGATCATGTGTGTGTCTTACGCCTTATACTGCTAGTGGAGAACGGAGAGTCTCCTGTAGCGGGTTTGAAGCATGGGGCTCTAAGTTCTAGTCTCACCAGGGGGAGGCATCCGGCGCTCCTGTAGGGAAAGCAGAAGCCCTTACCTCCTGCCTGCAAGCTTTGAACTGCTTGCTGTCCCCCTCGCAGTGGAAGGTCTCTGTGCCGGGGTGGTAGAGATTCCACTGGGGCACCTCGGGGCCTGGGTGCAGGCCGAGCCTGGGCCTTTGCCCCCTGGCCTGGAACTGGACGGGGCTGCTGCGGTGGAGAAGCCAGATGTCCGGTTCTGCCAGCCAGTGAGGTGAGGGCTGTTCCACGAAGAGGCTCTGGGAGGCCCGGGTGCCGTAGCCGCCCGGGCGGTACTCGTTCTGTCTCTGAGCACGGGGCCTGGCCAGCTGGTGGGGATGGGAGCGCGTGGGGGGGTCGGCAGGGCCTGCTCCCTCTGGCTGGGTCAGGTGCGTGGCCTCAGGCCTGGGCTTTGGTGCTCCTGTGGCCCGATGGTGGGAATGTGAATGGGGGTGGCTGAGTTCTGGTGGCTCCTTGCGGCCACCCCCTGCCCCACGTCCCTTGGGCACCAGCTGTGTCTCCAGGGCGGAGCTGTGGTTCTTCAGCACCTTGTGCGTGAGGCGCAGCTCCCCCCGTGGCCGAGGAGCGCGGCTGCTGCTTGGGGCCCTCTCTCCCACGGGCATCCCAGGGCGAGAAGGCTGCTGGGTGCCCCCTGTGCCATCCCCGGGCCCTTCTCCATCCCCTCTCTTGAGGGGTGCCGGTGCTCCTGCCCTTGGGCGCGACTCCTGCGAACCCGTCTCCTCCAGAGCCATTGGCTCTCCCCTGCCGGGCCCTACAGTGCCTGCCAGAGCCCAGCCAACAAACAGGGATGGCTGCTCCGTGGGAGAGGGGCCCGGCTGGGGAGTGCCCTCCGCGGTGTGATGCCGGGCCCCTTGTGGCTCTGGGGGTGCTGCTGCTGGCTCCCAATTCTCTCCAGGACTCGCCTTGTCCTCCAAAGAGCCTGTGTGGGGCTTGGCTGTGGCTTTGGCCTTCAGTGGCCCAGCACTGCCCTGCTCGGCCGTGTGGGGCTGGCGGTGTGGAGCGGGCCCATCGCCCCCACTTCTGGGCCTCGCCCTATGCCCTGCCAGCTCTGACCTGTTCTCTGCCAGCGCTCCAGCCTGGAGCCGGCGCTGCACGGAGTCCTCTGCCGACACGGCCTTCCTCTGCTTGTGCTGCAGATGGTGCTCGCCCTTGGCCGGCAGCTCCTTCTCCCGGCTGGGGGCTTCCTTGGCCTTGCGCTTGGGAGTCTTGGTGGGCGGCAGTGTCTGGTCGCTCGAGGGCCCTGGGTGTCTCTTGAACCGTGGCGTGCCCCCCTCTGCCACCTCCTTGTGTAGAGGCAGTGCAAAGGGCACCTTCCCGTAGCCATATTTCCCCGGTTTGATCGACTCTCGAATTCGAGACCTGCAACGAGGGGCGGGGGGGGGGACGTGTTGTTACAGGCCCTGCATAAACAGAGCAAAGGGGGAGCCAGAGACCTGTGTGCGCCTACTGGGTGACTTCAGAATGGCACACCTTGTGTCATGAGCCCTGCACACAGCTCAGGGGCTTCTTCCATAGTTTAGCAAGGGTGGGGCTAGGCTTCTGGAGTGGGAGGATCTGCGCTCTCTCCCTGCTGTTGCCATGGGGCATTCCAGGTGCCGTCACCGTGCAGCGGTGTGTGGCCTTGATTTTGTGACACTGTGCGGGAGCTGTGGGTCACACACAACACTGCTTCCTAGCTAGTATGCGCCGAGAGAGCAAGCTTGGCCCTGTGGAGAGCCCCTAGGAAGCATGGGAGGAAGGACAGTACAGTGGTTAGAGCTACGACCTGGGGCTAAGACAATCCAGGTTCAGTTCCTACTTCTACCTTTAAACCCCTGCGTGACCTTGGGCCAGTCCCTTAGTCCTTCCGTGCCTCAGTTTCCCCATCTGCCCAATGCAGCTAACAGCCCTGCCTCGTGAAGGGGCTGAGAGGCAAAGTGCATTCAAGGTGCCCCAACAGCATGGTGATGAGGCCAGGTAGCTCACGAAGATCATCTGACTCCTTTTCAGTTTCTGAGTGGATTTAGCCCTGGGGGCCATTGCCAGATGGGCAGCCCTGAGCGTCCCAGGACAACGACAGTGACGGGGCCCACACCGCACCGTGGAGACATGGGAGGTTTGGTCTCCATGCCCAGATCCAAGGTATTTTGGCGCCTACGGAAGTTAGGATCCGAGCCTGCCAGTTGGGAGGGGAGCTTCAGAGTAGAGGCCAGGGCAGTAGGAACGGTGCTGGGACCCCTGCACACCCGTCACCTGATCCAATACCCCGAGCCAGCCAGTTCCCTCTCTCCTGCCTCCCACCCCGCCCAGGTCGCGAGCCCAAGCTGTGCCGCAGGGGACCGACAGGGGACCCTGACTCTCACCTCCTGGCGGCGCGGGACTCCTGAGTCGGGGATACCACCCACTTGGACCCGAGGGCACCGTGTCGGGAGCTGCTGGCTGCACCGCCCGCCTCGTGTCTGCCCCACCGCTCAGGTTTGAAGAGGGGGAGTGAGTCCTGGGCAGGCAGCCGTGCCGGTGCTGAGCTGCTGCGTCTGAAGGGTTTTTCTGGGCTGGAGGTGGCGGGGGCATCCGGGTGGCGCAGCCGATGCGAAGAGTGGGCCAGGCCGCGGCTGGAGGCTCCTGCTTTGCCAGACGGGTCCTCTTCCTGCCTTGGGGCACCGGGGGCAAGGGCTGGGTCCCTCCTGCGGCTGGAGTGCGGGGAGGAGGCGTCTCGCAGCGGGGACAAAGGCAGCTGCTCCGAGGGGAAGGACTCGTGGCGGATGTACCTGTTCTGGGGCCCATAGCGGGCGGTGGGGGGGGCTGCCCGGGTGTGGCTGGGGCCGCTGTGGAGGGGGAGGGCAGACCCGCTGTGGAGGGGGAGGGCAGAGCCACGGTGGAGAGGGAGGGCAGGCCTCAGTGGGGAGAGAGGCGCCCTCGACTCCCCATCAGTGTGAAGGGGGTAGGACGGCCGGGGCGGGTAAGGATCGCGCCGTTCCTCTGGGTACAGGGGCTGGGCATACGTGTGTGGGCCATGAGGGCCCCCCCAGGGGGCTCGCTGATAGGGAGGCAGGCAGGTGCGGACCCTTTCCAAGACCCCCACCCCACAGGGCTGGGAGCAGGATGACCATGGGCCCCAGCTGCTCCAGGCACCCGCCACTTGGTTTTCAGCTTCGTCCTCCTCGGGCACCTGCCGAGATGTCCGCTGAGGGACCTGCAAGGGCACAAGGAGATGGCCCAGTCACCGGGGGGGCTCCCTCAGGAGGGGCCTGTCCCCAGCTCCAGGCCGAGGTGACGCTGCCGCACCAGCTGGGCTCTCACACCCTCCGATTGGCCATGGCCCTTAACAGCAGAGGACATCCACTCCGCTGGGGGGGGCTCAGGCCCCCACCTCCCCCCGTGAGCATCTGACCAGGGGCTTCACCCCCTCTACACAGCGTAATGCCTGACCCAGCAGCCAGGGCTCAGGGGTGGCATTGGGTGCCCAAGGGGCAGCTTCAGCCCAGATCTCTGGGGCTGGGACAGACGGAAAGATCTGGGCAGATGGAGCCTCCTGGATCCGGCAGCAGGAGGGTTGGTACCTGGGAAGAGACCAGAGCAGGAGGAAGAGAAGCCAAAAGACAGGGCTGAAGGGAAGCCGGCTGGGTTGAGGGGCACAGACCTGCCCAGTCAGCATTTCCTTTTGTTTCCCTGATGCTTAACGCAGGGCGCTTCCCCGTACCCCCCCACCTCAGCTGGCTCTGCCTTGCCTGGCCTCTGCCGGGTGCCTCAGACAGAGGGACAATCCCACGCCAGGCGGGGCGGGCCCAGCTGTGGGGAGCAGACTGGGGACTTTATCGCTGCCCAGCTGTTCGCTCCTCCTCGCTACAGCATCCCAAAAGCCCCTGGCCTGGAGGGCTCATCGTTAGCCAAAAAAGGAAATTAAGAAAACGAACGTGCTCACCGATTGCCAAAATATTTGGCCTGGTTCAGGAGTGCCTCAGAGACAGATAGTGCTTGGCTGGCTTTTAACAAGGGCACAGGTACCGTGGGGAGGGCTGTTAAACCCACTCAGTGCAAAGCAGAGCACTGCCACTGCCCCCTCCAAACATCCCTCCCACACCCCACAGTTTGGGGACCTCTGCTCTAGTGGCTCAGATCAAGCCAGACAGCCTGGCTGCAGCTTCATCAGGGGCGGGGAGGGGGGGAGGAGGGCTATGTATTTTTTTTATAGCTCAGTCATCGAAAGGAGATTCTGCTAAGGCTCAGCATCTCCAGGGGAAGCATCAATGACCTCTGGCACTCATAGAGCGTTTTCATCAGGAGATCTCAAAGCACAGTGCAAAGCAGGTCAGGATCTCATCACCATTTGACAGATGGGGAAACTGAGGCAGAGCAAGGGGAGGTCAGGGGTAGAATCTGGGTCTCCTGAGTCCTACGCCACTATTCTAGCCCCTATGCAACACTGGTCCTAGGCTGAGAACTAGCAACTCATTCCATGCAGGACAATGGCAAACAGCTGCCAGATGGGTGTAATGACTGTCCCCCAGTAACACTCCAGGCTGCATTCAAACCAGTAATCTAGAGCTCCCTGTGACGAACTGGGACTGTTCCTAATGTTTGCTCTGAATACTGTGTTGGTGCCTCAGTGTCCCCTAGGCAGTTCTTAAGTATCTGGCAGAGCAAAGGGCCAGTGCACCTAATGCCTGGCACTCTGTATCCTAGCAACTGATGGCCTGGGCCCCTCCTCTGCAAAGGTGCCAACTGCAGGTGTTGGAGACAAAGGGATCAGGTGACCTCCTGGCCCGGGAAAGGAGCTGAGCAGAGAGGAGGGGCTGGAGGGGTTGGTTAGTCTGGAGCTACCTGGGGATAAGGAGTGAAGTGCAGACCTAGGGGTCTGGCTCACTGCCCCCCAGAATGGACCCGGCCGAGGGGTCTGGTTCGCTGTATCTACAAGCTCTGTTTTAGACTCTGTTCCTGTCATCGAATAAACCTCTGTTTTGCTGGCTGAGAGTCACGTCTGACTGCAAAGTGGGGGTGCAGAACCCTGTGGCTTCCCCAGGACCCAGCCTGGGTGGGCTCGCTGTGGGAAGCGCACGGAGGGGCAGAGGATGCTAAATGCTCCAAGGAGAGACCCAGGAGGTGAAGACGTGTGAGCTTCTTGCCCTGAACAAGTCTGCTCCGAAGGGAGAGGAGGCTCCCAAAGTCCTGCCTGGCTTTGTGGGGAGCAGTTCCAGAGCATCGCCCGGGGACTCCGTGACACTCCCGTCAAACAGCCTCCCCCCATGAGCCCGTCCAGGCCCCCGTGTCCGCATCAGAAATTTCTCACGTTTTTCTTTTCATGTCCAGGGACGCTGAAAAGTGCCAGCGGGCCAGGCCGGGAGTTCCACACCGGGGACCCGGCCGCCCTGCACCCGGCACTTTCATCTGCTCCCAGAGAAGCAGTGGAGGTGGGTGGAGGGAAAGAGATTTCAAAAGATTTGGGGCCCCCTCTCCTTCCACCCCAAGAACAACAGCACCTTAAGGAACAACACAGCCAGACTGAGAGCCGAGGGCCAAGTCTGCTGCTGGCATCAACGGGCGCCAATCGACTGGAGTCGATCTGGAGCAAAGCCGATTTACGCTTGCTGGGGCTCAGGCCCACGATGCCTCAGAGCCTTTCTAGCACTCGGAAGCATAGCTGCCGGTGCAGTATAAGCAGTGGGGGCAGGTCTGGATACAGCCCCGCTGCCCCTTCACACAAAGACTCTGGGCAGCTGCTTACAGCATTCTAGTCCCAGCTCTGTCACTGACCTGCTGGGTGACTGTGGCTGGCTGCTGTGCCTCAGTTTCCCCTATGGCTGTTCAGACTGTGAGCAAGGGGGCAGGGACTGTCTCGCACGCTGTATCTCTGCAGTGCCCAGCTGAGGGCTTTCAATGCTACCGTAATCCTGTGGCGTAGTAGGCAGAGCACTGGCCTGGCATGCAGGATCTACTCCCTGCTGCGGGTTGACCTGGGGCAAGTCATGGCCCCGGGCCGTGCCTTGGTTTCCCCCGCTGTAAAAAGTGGGGACTCATACTGACCCCTTTTGCAAAGCGCTTTGAGATCTGCTGGTGAGATGAGCTAGGGATTGTTTTATCGGATTATTAATCAGCTCTTCTCTGGGTTGCTTCTGCATGTAAGGATCCGGTTGACTTCAGGGCTTGGAACAAGATAGGGAGCATTTCACCTCCAGGGTGCTCGCCCCTGCCCTGCCCTGAGCCAGTAACAGCTGAACGTTGAGACCATGTGCGAAGGAGATGGCTGCATCGGGGGGGCTTCCAGGCAGGATGACAGTCAGCTGTTGAGTGATGCCCGGAGCCCCTACTCCGCTGTCCCCAAGCCTCAGCTGCACACCCCTAGCAGCAGGGCCCGCCGCTCCAAATCCCAAACTGCCCCAGCTGAGGGCCTGATCCTCCGACTGCTGGCGCCTTGTGTGTCCGTGTGCCCAAGTGGGCGCAGAACACCAGCAGATCAGCACAGTTGCGTGTGGCGCTCACTGACTGGGCACAACATGCAGGGCAAAGGGTGAACGTCGGCTCACGACTTGGCTTTTGCGCGGGGGCCTCTGGTGCCTAAGAACACTGGCGCAGAAAGGGCTGGGGGGACGGGAACTGCTTGGCGGAGCCAGGGAAAGCTCCGTTTTGCAACACACAGCCAGGTTAGCAATGCTGCCCCGGATAAACACATGCAGAACCACCCCACCTCGTAGAGTGCTTGGCTTCCCCCTCAGCCCAGATTGCTGCTGATTTCCACGGGCTGTAAACACCTAACACGGACAAGATGCTGCTCCTGCCCCCGCCAGCGCTCACTGCAACATACCAAGGCTGCAGGGAGAACACTGCCTGCTGGCTCGGCTCTTTGGGAATTTCCTCGATGACGGTGGTTCGGAAGCTCCCCTCCCCCCCAGCATGCCGCTTCTCATAGACTTTGTCCGTGATGTGATGCTGTGTTTTAACACACATCGCCCCTGCCCTGGCCTCTCCTCCAGCCCACAGGCAGCCCTGACATGCAGGCTGCCCGCAGAGCCCCCAGACGGAGAATCTGGTGAAAGGAAGAGGCTTTTTGCCCAGAGAACCTGCCCACCTCGCACACTTAGTGCGCTCCCGTCCCTGTTCGGTGCCGCGTGCATACAGCTCCCATGGCGTATGCAAATCCCAGGGCAGAATCTGGCACGAATCTTAAGCCTCTTTCTCCCACTTATTTCTGTACCTCCCTCTGCTACTGGTTAACCCACGGCCTGATCTTTACTTGTTCCTCCAGAGATGGGATTGGGTGGGTGGGGGAGGTGCTCTGACTCTTACACTATACTCCCTTCCAGCATTAGGAATGGAACCCAGGAGTCCGGACTCCCAGCACCCCTCCTACTCTGACCACTAGACCCCATCTCCCTCAACTCTCAGCTGGGAATAGAACCCAGGAGCCCCCCGCCCCCCAGCTGCTGTGGCAACACTGTGACTTTCCACTACACTTGTGACCCCTGCACACAGGGCCTTGCCTGGACCTTGGTGTAATTTAGAGCAGCCCTGAGGTTGCTCTAACTCATGCTCTGCTTCTCACAGCCTCATATGCGCTGGGGAAAGCAGAGACTAGCCAGAGCACAATGTGCTCGAGCAACATCCCTGATCCACCCCCTATGCAGGGGGCTGGGAGCAGGGTGAGCACCGGATGCTTATGCCAGGGGAGGCCCCGGGATGAGGGCTTTCTCAGGGGAATGTTTCCTGCCTGAATAGCATAAAGGAGCCTCAGCGTCATTGAAAATCAGGCCCCAGGGGGTTATCCCTGCCCTACCATTCCCACTTGCTCCTGCTTTGCCTGATTTTTAGCCACTTCTGGGGCAGAACATGGCAGCTGTTTAACAGCCCACAGCAACATCCCAGGCAGTGCAGTGCTGGAGTACAACATACCCAGCCCCAAGGGAGGTTCATGGAGGGAGAACACCATCTACCTCCAGTTGGGACTGGCCAGTACAACCCCCCAAAAAGCACCAGGAGATTGTGACTGACCAGGTGCAGCCAGCAAGTTTGGCGTCACCCTCAGAGAAAGGAGAGCGCCCCCTATGGGGCACCTCCCCATTGCTTTCCAGGAGAAAGGTCTCCAGGTCACCAACCCTGCCTAGCGTCCCAACCTGGCCCTGGAGGAGGGGGCCGGGGTCTATCCCCGTTAGCCCTGCGGGGCCACCCTGGCTCCAGGGGAGAGGGTGTATCCCCATTAGCCCAGCAGCAGACCCCAAGAGGGATGCCCCAGCCAAGTTTCTTGAGCTTTTTTAGCTGGTGATGAGGCCTGTGACTCCAGGAAGTGGCGATGCACATGTGACATTGGGGCTGATGAGATCACTCATGGACGAGCTTCATGCTTCCCAAGCTGCTCCCCCACCCCACCAATCCACCCCCCTGCCCAGCTGTAAGATCCTTGGTCTGGTGACTCACCTTCCTGCTGCCTTGGCAAAGCTGGGCCGTCAGCAGGGCCAGAGCCAGGGCCAGTCCAGGCACGCAAAGCCTGGAGAGAAACCAGAGATGCTGCCGTTAGCAAGAGGAGGTGCCCACCCTGCTGCTCCAATGCCCTGCTCCCTTCGGTCTCCATTAACCCCTCACTCTCCTGGGCAGCCCCCCTTATCCCAACACCTCACAGCTGCTAAGGCTCAGTGGCTGTTCCGGGTTGGCCAGCCTCCTCCATCCGTCTCCGCTACTGGCCCGTGTAATCTGCTGCACAGATTTTACCCGAAGCAAGAGCAGCGATGCTTTCTTACCTTGTGGCTAGGACTCCTGTTCCTCCACTAGCGCCAATGCCCCAGCGCTCAACAGCAACCTACAATACCAAATCAGACTAGAGGATCAAAAGGTCCCTGTTGGCCTTGGAGTTTGGGAAACCATAAAAGCAAAGCATCCTGCCCCAGCAACCCTACCATAATAAACCTGCACGTGCTCCCCCTGTACTCATGGGCAACTCTCCAACAACAAGCCTGTATAGGTAGCCCCAACACCCAGGAGCAACAAACCGGTATGCCCATGAGCAACCCTACAATAACAAACCCCTCGAGGACTCCAGCGTTCGAAGCAGCACTCAGAAAAGCACCTTCAACTCAGTAACACTTTGGCCACGATTTTGTGCCGCTAGCAGCCCGGGCTGCATTTGAACCCAGAGCCTTGAGCCATCTCCCATTCCCAAGCCACCTGGGGCAGGGAGGGGTTTGACCTGGCATCCGCGTAGCAAGCAGCTCCCTACCCCAATCCCGTCACGCTCCTTGACCAGCACTGGAGACAAACCAGCGCCCTGGAGATAAAAAGGTCCCGTAATCCCAGTTCCTGGGGGCGTCACTGCCAAAAAATTCAGAGCGGGGGGAGGAAGACTACGTCCAATGTCAGGCACCACCCTGGAGCATACAGACCTACCAATACTCTGGAGGGTGGCACAAACCAAGACCAGCAAAGACCCCCCCTTGCCCATGCACCCCAGAACTATCTGAATGGGGGCTCCTGTTTGAACCAGTGACCTAGTTATACTCCATTGCTGCCTCCTGAGTCATCCACTCTCCTCCTGGACTATGAGTTCACAGAAATTGGCCCAGCATCTTCTCTCTCTCTCTCTTTTTTCTCCTCCAAACAGCAAAATAGCGACTCATCGTCTTTCTGACCCACTCGTCCCCGCTCAGAGGCCCTGCTCCTCTCCAGGAAAAGCCCCCTCGCTCCTTTCAGCACGAAAACGGGACGCCGAACTGCTCGTGAACCCTGAGTCAGCCGGGGGCGGCTGCAGCATTAACGTAACCGAGCGAGGGCCAGTCTGGACAGCACATCTTTGCCCAGGAGTTGCGGGAGGGGGCCGCAGCTCCAGTGCAGTGAGGGGGGAGCTGCGGCCTGTCCCTGGCTGGCTGGACGTTACAAAGCCAACCACTCCTCCCAAGAGAGCAGGAGTGCACCGCGCCCTCACAGCTAGTGTGCCAGAAAACCTGCCTTCTAGTCCCAGCTCTACTGCCGCATGACCTCGGGCAAGTCCCAGCCCTGCACTGTGACTCAGTTTCCCCCCTCTTTAAAATGGGGCTAAGATTATCGTCCTCCTTTGCAAAGCACATGGCGATCTCCGGACATAAAATACGGGCGAGGCATCGTCACGGTGACTAGACGAAAGACCGAGTGGGGGGAAGCTAGACGAGAACACAGGAGATAGAACAGTACATCAGTGCCTGTCCTTCTTCCAAGACACCTGCTCCTTGACAGCACCCTCAGCCCGTGTCTCGGCCCCGGGGACAGCAGAATGAATGGTATATCCACCCCACAGCAGCACAGCTCTGGCACAGCAGCTGTAGCGCCGTAGTCTAGACCGTCCCATCAGCGAGGGAAGAGGTTTCCCCCCAACTCTTCGAGAGGCTGGAGCTGGGTCAACGGAGGAATCCTCCCATCGACCCAGCAGTGTCTGCTCCGGGTGCTTGGCCGTGGCTAGGGCGATCACAAGCGAGAGGTCTGTGGAGAGGCCATTCCCAGCGAAATCCTGGTAGAAGCAGCGTCAGGGAGGTGGCAATCAGTCACCTACCAGGGCGGCGACAGGAGATCTAGGGCTAGGACCCCTCCCAGGCTATTCTTTGGTCTTTGGGGTCTGGAATTCCTGACCCTTTTCTGGACTCCCCAGGTGATCCACCAGCCCTGCCAGGAACAGAGAGGGGATCCGGCTCCCGGGGTGACTCAAGCAGGGCGGTCGCAACATGCAGGCTGGGTTTAAGGGGCGGCGGGCAAAGGAGCATGCGGTTTCACACCCAGGTGGCACAAATGGCACCGGGGAGGCAGCAAACACAGCGAGGGGATGTCAAGAGCAGCCAGCTGTGCGGGTGACTGCAGACTAAATCTGGGCTGGGCCAGGCCACATCACACATCAGGGGCCCTCACCAAGTTGTCGGCCAGTGTCTGGGGTAATGCTGACCGGGGCCTGAGACTCCTGCAGCAGCCAAGGGAGGGCTGGACGCAGCCCCAGTGCCCTGCCCACGGTGTCTGGCCCGGAGCTGCCTCTGCAGCATCCCCGGCCTGGGAAATGCGGGGCAAGACCCCTGATCCTCCGCACACGCTGACCAGAGGAGCCGGTTGAGGCCCCAGGGATTAACCAGCTGGAGAGGGTGCATCTTCCACAGCATTCCTTCAGCCAGCAGCCTGGGAAAGCCAGCCCAGCCTAGTCAAGGGCACGGGGTATTTTCAGACTGGAGGAACATGGCCAGTGGCCACAGACAGCACTAGGGGAAAAGTTGCTGTGCAAAGAAGACCGGAAAAGCTCTGCCTAAAGGGAATCCGACCCCCCGTCCAAGGTCTCTCGTGGTGGACGAAACCAGCGCAGACATTCCAGGAGGATTTGCACATCTGCCCACCGAGCCCTGAGTTCAAGGCTCCGTCTTTCCCCCAGCAAGAGCTGGCGGCAGCATGGGGGCCCCGAAGGCAGCCCAGGGAGCTGAGGCGGTTGCGTTGCTCGGTTGTTCGGGGAAGCACCTACAGCCAGAGCCCAGCAAATGTGGGATCCAGAGCTCAGGGTGCTGGGTTAAAATCAGTCTGGTCAAGGAGTGAGTCAGAAGCCAATTAAATTGATTCAGGGCAACGTTTTCAAAAGCACCTAAGGGTACGTCTACACTGCAAAGGAAAACTCAGGCTCATGGGGCTCAGGCTGCATGGCTAAAAACAGCAGTGTAGATGCTCCTGCTCCAGCTAGAGCCTGGGCTCTGAGATTGTCCCCTCTCACTGGGTTTCAGAGCCCGGGTTCCAGCCCAAACGGGAGCGTCTACACTGCTATTTGTAGCCCTGCAGCCCGAGCCCTGCAAGCTCAAGTCAATTGATCCAGGCTCTGAGATTCAGTGCCATGGAATTTGCTTTGCAGTGTAGATGTAACCTAACTGATTTAGGAGTTTAAATACCACTGTAATATAGGCTCCAAAATCACTTAGGCACTCGACGCTTTAACTCTAAAACTCATATTAAAATATCCTGCAATTCTAATTACAGTTCAGATTAAGATTCAGCTCAAATTCATTAAAATGCTGACTCAAATGATTAAGGTTCAAATTAAGATGAAGGGCTGGCCCTGCAAACTCTTACGCCCATTTAACTTTACAGTCTCGTTCGTTTCAACGGGAATGAAGCTCTTGTGTAAACGTGTACAGGATCAGGGCCTAAAATCCAAATCCAGAGTAAAATTCAGATTACATTTAGTCAAAGTAAACTTCAAACGAGATGTATTCAAATGAAGACTAAGAATCAAGTTCTGATTCCAGCAACAATTCATTTTAAATGTATTCCTGTTAAGATGCAGGATTCAAATTTGATTCATTCAGATGCAACTTAAGATGTGTGTCTTTGATTACCAGATCCTAGCTTCTAAAGCCGGACAGGACCACTCTGATTCTTTCATCTGCCCTTCCGTATAACACAGGGCAGAGAACTGCCCTGTATTAAATCCTGTTTGAACTCGAGCATGTATTTTAGAACAACATCCAATTTTAAAATGGCCAGGGCTGGTGAATGCACCTCTATCCTTGGGAAATTATTCATGGTCAGATTAAAAGTTTGGATTCCGAGTAGATTCAGATTCTAATTCTGATTCAGATTAAAGTCTTAAATTCAGAGCCTCAGACTGACTTCCTGGGGCTCTTATCCCAGCCAAACCCTCCCCTCTATCCCCTCTGAGGTACCCCTGTTAGATCTCATTCAGCTTCGTGCAATGGTCTCTGGCAGTGAACTGGTGGCAAAGCCCAGATCGCAGCCGGAAGCCGGGTGCAAGCCAAGAGGGCTGAAGGTTGCTGGCCTTTTCAAGCGCTGTCGACACAGATGAACTCTCTTGTGCTCTGTGTTTATTATTGTTTCCCCCGGCTTGGACGGGGAGCTGCAGGAGCGTTGAGCCATGGTCTGAAAGGTCGGCTTGTTCGAGAGAGCTCCCGGGAACTGCTCCACTGCCTCGGCAGGGTTGGAATTAAGTAGCTGCGGCCCTTGGCTCTGACCTCCCCTGGAGAGGGCACCTTCTTCGGTGTCTCATCTGCTCCCAGCCTGAGACGCACCCCTGGGCCCGCCCTGGTTCAAGCCTCAACGTGGAGCCGAGATCTTTGCTTCTCACAGTCCAAACCACAAACCGTTCAAGTGTCCCAAATGGCTGCTGATGTATCGCAATATGCTTCCCTTCACCACGCACCGACTCTTGGTCCCATAGCAGGACTCCCACTAGGAAGTCAATGCCAGAACATTTCCCGTGTACCTCCACTCTGTGCTCAGGCACCAGCCCTTCGCCGCTGCTCACACACCCCTGCAATCCAGCTGCTCCTGGGTTAAACAGCTCAGGACGGTAGCACAGGGTCTGAGTAGAACTCATCCAATTAGCTAGAAGAATCTGTCCTCTGAGAAAGAGGAAACACTGTTGCAATTTACGTTCTGCAGCTGTCTAATTAAATGGATGCAGAAGCCTCTAGGCTTCTGTTGTGCCGCCTGGATGCTGAGGGGAAAAAGAGGAGGCCTGATTCTCTTCTCTATTACACCAGTTTAAATCCATATTGGGCCAGATCCATAGCTGGTGTAAACTGGTGCAGCTGCACTGATGTCCAGGAAGCTGCAGCCAATATACATTAGCTGAGACTCTGACCTACTGACAATGGTGTCACTCTGGATTTACCCCAGTTTAAGTGTGATCAGAGTCAGGCTCAGAGACAGATGTTGGCTCACAGAAACTCCCTGGGTCTCCTGCTCCGCTGCCCAGCAGCCTGTGCTGTCATTTACACCCATGCAGATTCAGATTCAGCTGAGGATGTGGCCCCAGTTCTGCTAGCCATCTTGGCTAGAGCTGGGCCTTCCAGGCTTCAGGGGAAGTTTCACAACATTTACCAGGAACGTAAAGGGAGCTAGCGGAGAAGGAATGCAGGCAAGGAAGGCCACATCCCAAGCTAGGAGGCCAACGGACACTATCTGGGTCGCCATCTGAGCACCAGGAGACATCGTGGAGCCGACCAGCCCAGCTTGGGGCAGCCTCAGGCCATGCAGGGGCTCGCCAGCGAACAGGTCCCCGTGTGCAGTGTGGTGCTCAATCTCGGCCTGACATGGAGCGTGGGATGCTGGGCGTCGTAGCTTCCCGTGGGCGCAGTCTCTTGGCTCTAGCTTAATCCGTGGCTCCTCCACGGGCCCCTCTGCTCCGAGCAATGCCGGAGGCATGGCTGCCCCTTTCATCTCGCAGGGATGGGCATTGTGCTGGGCACCAGGGGCTCGGGGCAGGGAAGCTCCCACATCGCTGATGCAGAAGTGAGTTGAATTCGCTTCACTGATGGTCCCTTCTCGATGCATTTTGTGTCCTTGTCACAGCAACAGTGCGAATACATTGGTATGGGCCGGTTTCCTTCCATGTCCCCATCCCATTCCAGAACTGATGCCACCACAGGTCACCAGCAAAATCAAACCAAGGAGCTGCAGCACAGTCTCACGCAATAGCAGCAACTCCACTAGCTAGCAACAATAGCGGGCTTTTATCTGTTTGCTGCACCAGCCCCCAGAAGGAGAGACGGGGGCATGCACTCAGACTTTTAGGCTGCCCCTACATAATAGGACACTATCTGCAAAACTGCCAGTGCCTTGGCCTCACTTCCAATCCCCTCATAAAACTCACTCCTCCTGCAAACCTTACGAGAAGTGAGATTTAAAGGGGAGCCACCCCCGTGTGTCCATGCCCTAGAGCCAATCCAGAGCTCCAGGGACCGACTGATCTGCCGTGATTTCAATGGGCTTTGGATCAGGCGCTTTCTAAGTGGCTGTATGAGCCTATTAATCATCCCCTGATCTTTACCTTCTTCCCTTCACCCTGGTTTTTGCTCTGTTTAGGGCCCTCACGTCACGCTCCGCGGGGCCAGGACCGAGCATTTAGCACCTGGCCCGCTTGTGTGTCCAATTAATGTTCTAAAATTCCCTGTGAATGGTTGGGATCCCCTGCCTTGCAAACCCGGATGGCTGGGAGCATCCTTCTGCTCTTGGGGGTGGGGTCAGCCTCAACAGCGGGCGGACCCACGTTCATCATGTCTCAGATCCTCGGTCTGACTGGCTCAGCTGCCAAGTAAAAGGACGGGCTTTCTACCCACCAGCCCCACACCTTCTCCCAGGCTCGTAAGAACCACCCCACGATCTGTGTGGTTTAGATGCCATCCCGCACGTGACCCTGACCCCGAGGGGCTAAGCCAGAACTGAATCCACCTGATCCTGAAGCTGGGCTGGGCGAATGGGAATAGACAGATGCCAGCTCCCTCCCCCAGAGCTGAGATGGCTCCAGGGGGCTAGCAGGATAAGTACTCATCCGTGTCACTAAAGGAGCTCTGATTCTACATGTGCACACATACACACACGTGTACACACACACGCATCCCCACGTGTGCACACACTCGCACACCGATGTCTGCATAAGAAGGGGACATCAGTTGTCACTTTTCTGACCCCGGCCACCTGGTAATATCCAGTAAGTAGGAGCTGGGCGAGGGAGAAGAGCGGAGTTGCCCCGGCAGAACAGACTGTCGGCTCGTCAAGTCTGGCATCCCTGCCTCCGGCAATGGCCGAGACCTGATGCTCCAGACAAAGGAAGTAAAAAACATTCCACACTGCACCTGACTGCCTGTGCGGCGTGGAACGTAAGGAGGTGAGGAAGGAGGGAATTCCCTCCTGATCCCAGCAGGTGGTCACTCGCTGCCCTGAAACCTGAGATCTGATTAACCATGTTACCTGAACTTGCATGGCTTCCATTCATGGGCCAGTGAACAGGACACAGGCTGTGAGGCAGAGAGCACAGGAGGAAGGATGGTCCAGTGATTAAGACACTAACATGGGATTTGGGTCAGCTGAGCTCAACTCCCTGCTCTGACACAGCCTCTCTGTGTGACTTTGGGCGAGTCCCTTAGCTGCTCTGTGCCGCAGTTTCCCCATCTGTGCAATGGGGAGAAAAGCACCGCCCTGTGTCCCGGGGTATTGTGAGATACACGCATTGCAGACAGTGAGTTGCTCAGATAGATTATTCCAGGTTCTGCCCTTGACTCACTGGGTGTGCTTGAGCAAAGCACTATCCCTCTAGCTGTAAAGCGAGGGATGAAATGGCTGTAGCCCTATGGACACAGCAAGCCACAAAAATAAACCGAGCAGGGGTTGGGGCTACCTCCTGCAGCAGTGAGTTCCACAGATTGACTGAAGTCCCTGTGCATCAGATTCCAGGTCTTTCTCTTCCCTACCCCATCATATCTAAACCTACAAAGAAGCTCAGGGACTATCCCTCCTTACCTGCTTATCCAGCCTCCATAAACAGATCCCATCCTGCCTCAGTTCCTTCCTTTGAGGTGGAGGCTCCTTGCTTTACTTCTTCAGAAGATCTCCTCTCCTCTTCCTCTCGGCATTTGAGCTGTCCTGAGAGTCCCAGGACTTTTTAAGGCGTCCTTGCCTCCCTGCATAAAAATAGTAAGAGACAAAAGTCAATTCCTGTATAAGCTCTTTACCTCCACCGTAAATATTGACCACGCCTCCAGGCAGTTCTGATTTTAAGGGTGGCTCTGTTCTTAACCCTAACACTGAATCCCTTAGGGACATTTTATAATCAAAGAACCAGCTGCATGGGGGAAGCATCGTTGCAAATGTGGGTGCACCACAGCTCTCTGCTGGAAAGAACTGGGAACTGCTCGCTCTGTGTCTTAGATGCCACACTGCAGTGAGGATTCTTCATTAGCTCAGGTGGCAGAGGCCTATGCTTTCAGAGAATGAGGATGGGATTGATAACCCTGAGGCTCTTGTGAGGTTCCCAGCCAGCTCAGGTGCAGCATTGCCAGCCTCCAACGCCAGGAGACAGGCCTTCAAAAAATCATGAGATTGAAAAAAAATAATGAAGTCAGGGATCTTGTTATTTCCTTTCTGGGTTTAGAGTCTTTTGGGGAGTTACATGTTTCAGCTTTTCTCTCTAACAATGAGGGTTAGGAAAAGTCTTTTCTTATTGAAATAAAAGCTGAGAGCTCATCATCACCTGACTCCAGGAGCTGGACCTTTAAGGAAAATGACAAATCTCGCAAGACACCCAATAAAATCCCAAGAACTGATGCCCCGCTAATGGCGGCTGCAATTATCAGAGGGTACGCGTCTATCCATTGTCACGCCTCTTAGTGCAGCGGGTGTCGTTCAGTGTGGCTGCTCCTCATAGAGGGAGGGTTTCAATGGGACGGGTGCTTACAAAGCATGAGATTTTCACATGAACCTATGGGAATCAGACACCCAAATCCCACTGAAATGAGAGTTAGGCACCAGACTCCCTTAATCTCCTTTGGAATTCCACACCTAAAATGCCATCAGTGAGTTCGGTGACCCGCGCCCCAGGGAAGGAGAGGGTATGAATGGGCATCACCCAGATAAAGCTGAGGCCAGGCTAGATCCCAGGGATGACTTCCAGACCGTGAGATCTCGGCGATGGCAGAGCAGCTCTCCTGAGGAACCCTGAACAGCAGCTGGGAAATATCAAGCACAAGCATCGCTCCAGTGCGGGGCCCCTCGGCAGACTGGATGGGACAGGCTCATCCCATCTTCAACGTAGGCTTTATTGAGACACCTCCAGAGGATCCAAGCCCGGGCTGGAGAGGGCGGGTCTCCTGGGGATGGGACCAGCTTCTGACCTACTCCAGCTCAAGAGTAGCTGCAGGTGATCGGTTGCCTCTTGTTGACATCCCACAAGGTCGTCAGAAACGGGGCCCAGGCGCTAAGATCTCATGTGCAGTCCCCACGGGCCAGTTCAACCCTTGGGGGGCAATTAGCACCAACTACAGCCACCCTCACCAGCGCTCAGCTCCCCGGGAACTGGACCTACCCAACCTGTTTGAGAAAAAGGGCACCTGACTGTCGCTGCTGCTGGCTACTGCTGCTCCGGGCTGGGGTCCAACAGGTAACCGAGGGGGATGGATGCTGCAGCCCCTTCTCAACCCACTGAGCCATCCAGCCCTCACCCCAGAGCCAGGGCCCATCAGGCAACCAAGAACCAAAGTCGGGGTTGCTGCTCTCCCAGATGGTCCCATTAGGGTGACCAGACAGCAAGTGTGAAAAACCGGGACGGGGGTGGGGGTGGGGTAATAGGAGCCTATATAAGAAAAAGAGCCAAAAATCAGGACTGTCTCTATAAAATCGGGACATCTGGTCACCCTAGGTCCCGTCCAGGGAAGTACTGAGCAGTGCAACACACAAGCTTGGCTCTCCCACCAGCCCCCCCGCCCCCCACCTTTGAAATAAGGACTTTCTGTTAGATCAAAATTCACCACAACCCCTGAGACTTTGCCCTCTGGTTCTACCCAGAGCAATGGCTAGGAGAAGCCACCCACTCTGTGCCAGGATCCTGGGGGAAAGCCTGGCCCCTCCAGGCAGGATGCTGTCAGCCCGGACTGAGGGCTTCTTTTTTGGCACTCGCCTCTGTGCTTTGTGGCAGGAATCTGGGCGGGTGGCAACGCACTGCGGCCAGTGGGACAAAGTCGGTCACCACACAGCGGGAGCCAGCGGCCCACAGCAAGCCAAAATGTACACACACACACACACACACTGCACACACAGATCCACTTGCACCCGATCCAGAGATACAGCACACACGGACACACCGCCTTGTACACCCTGTGCCCCATTTCCCCCAGTGCAGAGTGGGGGGGCTGTGATGCTCCTTAGGCAGAACAGCAGCTTGTACGCCCCCGGAGTTCCCTGCCCCTGCAGGGCCGAGGTCCCGTCCCCAGGCTGTGGGGGAGGATGGCTGCACGCTGTTCAACTGTCCTGATAAAGAACTCCCTCTGCAAAGACCGAACTGTTCCTTCCTCCGCTTGGGGCCATTGCTCCTTACCCAGGCTAATTCCATCCTTCCTTTAGATGGCTCCCTTGGAGGTATTTAAAAGCTTTGATCACTTCCCCTGAGACTCCAGCACTCTCAGGACTAGGAGTTTAACCCCTTCCGCCACTCCTGTTACGTTTACCACCCAGCCTTGAAATCGTCTTCCTGCACCTTGGGCAGAGGTGCTGCAGATGGGCCGGCACTGGGACTCCCCTGCCCTTACATGTGACCCCTCTCTGCACCCACCCGGGAAGCGAGTCAGTCCCTGGAGCACTTCCCAAGAAGCTCTGCTCTGTTCACATGGTAGCACCACTGAAGCCAATAGGGTCCCTCTGGATTTCGCCCTGGATCAGTGAGATCAGAATCGGTCCCAACAATGCGTTTGCTACCAACCCCCTAGGTCTCGGGTGTATTGCATCCAGGGTGCTGTCCCTCTGCGCCTGTCTGGCTGAGCTGTTGTGCATTCATCAGCACTGGATGCAGACGTGGGGCCTGATCCTGATCTCAGCGGCGCTGGTGTAATGCCACTGTCATCCATGGGACTTGGGTGCAGGAGGGTGGGGTCAGGCCCTGGACTGCAAGTGAACGTACTCCTCCCTCTCGTGATTGTTGAGAGAGACAAGGCGGGGGAGGTAATATCCTTTATTGCAGTGGTTCTCAACCAGGGGTGCCGGGTCCCCTGGGGGGCCGTGAGTAGGTTTCGGGGAGGGCTGCAAGCAGGGCCAGCATTAGATTTGCTGGGGCCCAGGGCAGAAAGCTGAAGCCCCACCATGAAGCCTGAGCAACTTAGCTTTGTGGGGGCCCCTGTGGCATGGGGCACTGGGCAGTTGCCCTGCTTCCTACCCCCTAACGCTAGTCCTGGCATTTAAGTACAGTTGTTATGGCAGAGATGAGTTTTTAATAGTATCTTGGGGGGGGCCTCAGAGAGAATCTTGACTTTACTGGACCAACGTCTGCTGGTGGGAGAGAGAAGCGTTCGGGTTGAAGAAGATGAAAGTTTTGTCTCTTTCACCAGGAGAAGCTGGATCCAAACGAACAGATCACCTCACCCACTTCGTCTCTCTCATATCCTGGGACCAGCGCTGCAGACAACCGCCAGTTGTTGTCGGATGGTGGCACCTAGACACCCATCACGCTGAGCACTGCGTGAACAGAGCAAGTGACAGTCCCTGCCTCGATGAGGACCAGACCAGGCAGGCTCTTATCCTGCATCTCAGTTGCTGCAACCTTCTCCTCTCTGGCCCGGACAGATGCCATTTGGCCTCGCTCAGAGACATTCATGAGGCTGTTGCAAAGATGGTTTTCCTGGCCCATCGCTTGGCCCCTCTCTGCATCCCTCCACTGGCTCCCTCTTCTCCATTGCACCAAACATCGGCTACTTGCCTTCACTTTCAGGAGTCAGGACCCTTCCCAGCCCAGCCCCTCCCTCCCTAGCATCTCTCCCGCACCATCGAGATGTCGACCCACGATCCCAGCTTCTGTCGCCCATGTGATGCGTGGGCAAAGGAGCCCCTTTGTGCTTCCTCCCCTGCTCCTCCTCACCCCAATGGGGGAAGCTGCCTGTCAATGTCCACAAAACGACCTCCTTCTAACCCCCCTCAAAACACTCCTGAGCCCGGCTGGGGCAGAGACTGGCTTTTTGTCCTGTGTGTGGTTCTTTTTCCCTGGGTTTTTGGCGGGGGTGGGTCCGTGCTGGAAGGACTGAAAAAGCGGGGTAGGGGGACACGTTTGCTTCAGCCGCCCCTTCGTTATGGTGGAGGCAGGACCAGGCCAAATCGGAGTGAATGCCATTGCAACTTGGTGCATGAGGTCACAGTGCCACATAAATTTGGCCCAGCCACCCCTATGTGGCCAAGCGAAGAGGCTTGGCTGGGGTGCCAGCTGGCTGTGGTCAGGGGCAAGGAGGGGCCCCTGCTCCCCTCCTCCGTCGGGCCCCTGCTGAGTTCAGGTTCTCAGAAGTATGAGGATAGTGGTCCTTTGGCTTCTCATCTCTGGCACCCAAGGGCGCAAGGGAATTCAGAATCCAGTCCCATTAGACAATTTCTCTTCTTGGGTCTTGCGCTGTCATGTTTAGGTTCCCAAAATGACTAGGGGCGGGGGGCAGGGGGGCGTGCAACTGTTTCCATAAGAACCACAAATGTTTTTGTTGCTATTTAAAATAAGCCCCCTGGTCACATTTCTATTTACGTTCAACTCCCTATTTAAAAAGTCATCCATGTAAATCAACGCCCCAATCTTGGGGTTGACACTACATATCGCTGGCTCAAATTCTGCAGTCAGTTACTCTTGGGTAAAATCAGACTAGCTCCCCTGGGCCCCTGGCTGTCTCACTTGCAAAAACAAGGTGCATTTTTATACTGAGCTGGCCAGGAATCTCACGACAAAACGATTTTTTGCTAGAAAATGTTGATTCACCAAAACCGAACCTGTCGGGAAGGGACCCGTTTCCACCAATTTCCCGACATGAAAAAATCTTGGGGAAAAGTTTCATAATCTCCCATTTTGCTGCTCTTGGAACAAAAATTTGCGGTTGGACTTAATTTACACTAAAGAAAGGTTAAAAAGGGTCCAAATTGAAATGAAACGTTTCAATCACCTCAAACCAAAAATGTTTTCCATTTGTGAACATTGTTGAGTGGGCCTTAGTGAGAATTAGGCTCTGTTAACTTTAAGGTAGTCATGCTAGATGTGAGATTTTGGCTCTGTCCGCTGTTGGCCAACCAGCCCCTAATCCACGCTCTGGTATTTTTATCTAGTTGGGATGTCTCCAGCTCCTCGTTATGTGGCACTCGCTCAGATGGCCAAGTGGGATCTAAATATGCTGCACCCGCTGCATTCCCCTTTAGCTTCCCAAATCGGTCATGACCAAGCGGGGGATTAGAAATAGCACTAGCTCTCCGGGGCGTGGGAGCATTCAACAAGCCACGGCCAGGCAGCAGGACAACCGCTCAGCCAAGACCCATCTCTGCCATGCAAAGAGCCCGTAACGGAGCTAATGCTTCTAATGCCTGCTCCTTGGAGCGCTGTCAAATAGCCTGGAATAAAGCAGGTCAACACCCCAACGCCCCACCCCAAGGGACTCCCAAATCTCAGCACTAAGGCCTAGCTGCATCCGTTGTCTCTCTCTTCAGTCACTGTGCCCAGGTTCTTATCCCGCTGATCCACTTCCCACATGGCTGGTGAGAGGGAATAGACCCGAAGTGTCCTGAACCTGACCTGATCCAGTCACTAAGCCACACAACCTCCCTGTACATTGCTTGAGAATCAGGCCTCGCTGACTGATGGTTGTGCAAACTCCCTGGCATTGCAAATTATTCACCACTCACCCTGCCAGCTCTCTGATCAGCCCAGCCTCGGCCAGAAACCCCCAAGCCCAGCACGAGCCACTCCAGAACCCTGGACTTCAAAGGTGTGTGTCTATCACGTCACCTGAGCAGGCGCTGCTGTGGAGAAGGCGGAGGATGCGTTTAGCCTCAGAAAGCATCTCCCCAGCCTGTCTGTAATCCCGACCTGGGTCCTTCCTTCTCAGCCCGGCCTAACTTTGCAAATATCCATGGGATCGGGGTGTGGCGTGGGGAGATCGATCCCTCACTGCAGTGTGCATCACCATCCCAGTGGGCCGGGCGGCTGAAGCCTGAATGAGCCTCTGGGCTCCCCTCTCACCTCCTGAGACAGTTCTCTCTGGGGTAGGACTGAGCCAGGCTGGAGATTAGGCTACACGGACGCTGCACCTGTCCTTTGGAGATACAGAGCTCTCCAGCACCGTCAATCCAGCAGTCATCACCACCACTCAGATGTACCAGGTCTAATCTCCAAGATAGCGGAGCCATCACAACGTCCACCAAATCATGTCTGGGAACCACGGGACATTGAAAGACTCCTCCGATGGGACCTGTGCCGTGGGCAGCCCCTAGCTCCGGCAGCACCTGATCCCCAAGGCTAGCGCTCAAGGGCGTTTCAATGCTGAGGATACAGTTATGCAGGGAATCTGACTGGATGATCTTAAAGTCTATGAATCTATGAACCTGCTGGTTCAGCTAAGAATCAAGAGGGAGACGATCCCTCATCAAGGCTTCAGAGGAGATTATACAAAGAGCAGAAAGAAGCCAGGAGACTTCACGCAGTGGTTTTTTGTCTGTGAGGAAAGCAATTAGCTCTAATCACTTTAGAACCAGATCTCTGGGCTTGAAGACATGATAATGTGTGTCCCCAGCTGTCCCTCCACCAAGCTAATGCCTTAAGGGGTAGGGGGAGCGGAGGGCAGGGGTGCTTGGAAAAGTGAAGGTTGTTGGGAATTGGATCAGGTTGTAAAGTGACGTTTCACCCGACATGCCATCAGATACCATCCAACAGGCATCACCCATAGGGCCCCTGATCTGGCCCTGGATTTTACAGTAAGGCAGAGAAAGGTATCATGCCTGCCTCTCCTCCTATGCCCTCCTCAGCACCCTGTTTACCCACTTCTTAGCTCTCAATGCTAAGCGCTTACAGCACTTTTCAGAGATGAACTAATTAACCCTCCCCAAGGTCTCCGGGAGCAAGGACAGTATTATCCTCCCCATTGCACAGAAGGGGAAACTGAGCACAGAGCGGTGCAGTGACTCACCCACGGAATCCTTGTCAGAACTGGAATGAGAACCTCGCTCTTCTCAGACCATCTAGTGACGCTCCCCTATCTGAACTGTCCTTCAAGCTATGAGAAACCCCCATAGCTGCGCTTGTCAGCTAGCCGGTCCTAGAATGCTGGCTGTGAAACTTTCACCAGAACTTGTTAAAAATGTGAACACGATATTAAAAAAGGAGCGTCTGTATTTGCTCCGTCACTCACCACAAGAATAAATAGGAGTCAAAAGACCAGGATTTAGCAATCTCTGTGTCCAACTGGGCTCTCATCCCTGATGCTATTGAGGTACTTAACATTTTTTTCACTTTTGACTGTAAAACCAGGCTGGTCAATTTCACTTCATGTTTTTAGTCAGTTTCACTTTCTAGTTCTCATAGGTCAGGGCAAGTTTATTGTGTTTGAGTATCTGGTCCCACAGAAAAATTAAAGAAAAAGTGTGACAGATGCTAGTCCCATCCTTTACAGCACTACTGCAAAGGGACCAGGTGCCATGGTGATGGGCATGGTATAGGACTCTGTCTAGGATAGAACACAATTTTTGAGATCATGATATTTCCTATTCCAGATCCTTTGAAAATCTAACCCTAAATTGGCATTCTCAACTACCAGATGCTTCCTCTTTCAACTAGAAAGCTGGAAAATTTGGAACCCAATCTGAACGTGCATTTCACACGCCCCAAAATTTGAGATGTGGGATTTTGCATTTGGTTTGTTACAGTGAGAGAGCCAGCCACGAAACCAAGCTTGCAAAACACACCAGGGCTTGGAAGAGTTTTTCTGGGTGGGGCCCAGATCTGGGTTATGAACTGAATCCAAACCCCCAGTGTTAAAGAAACAGCCCTGCTCGGTTTTGTTCAGATTCAAGAGCACAAAGTTTCTGATAACCTCATATGAGCCACCAGTCCTTTGCAGCAGGGAGGTGGGAGTGGGGAGGGAGCAAGGGGAGGGGGGAAATATGCTAGAGGAATTAAGTGTCCAGGGAAAGCAGAAAGCTAAGACAGATGTTTTCGCACAGAAAACAGGAGGTGATTTGCAGATAACGTTGGATGCTGTGAGCTAACTGTCTAGCAAGCCATTTTAATAACACACAAAAAACAATGAATAAAACCAATGCTGGATGCCAAGACAGCTGATGCCTAGTGGAAAAAACTTTCAGGAACACTCTGTATGGAAAAGATCCTGCCTTCACTCCTTTTATTGCTCTCTCTATTATTAAGGGACTCGAGAACTTTTTGCATGAGAACTCAGGAATTTGGCTCCAGTGCTTATAAACTCCCTACCTGAAGGAACAACATCACAGTCATTTCTGTGGCAGTCAGCTACAGGACTACCAACTGCAAGCATCCTAAAATCACTCATCCGGCCCCCCAAAATCATCAGATTGGCTTAAAAATAACAAATAATGCATCTTGAGTCCTTTTTATCTGCTGTCTGGATTTTGAGCCTTCAGGACACACTCAGGACACAAGCTTTTATCTGCCACTGTGAGGGCTAGAAACCTTTTTCTTTTAAACTGAAGATGAGCTTCTTGCACTGTCACGGGACTCCAGCAGCTGGGGGTTTACAAAAAACCCACACCAACTATCGCGATAAAATGTCAAGAGTTGGCAACGCTGCAACGGTGACACCAGAAACAAGAAACATGATGTCAGGAGGGAGAAGGGAAACCCCAGAGAGCGGCAAAAACCCCATTTTCATGCAAATAATCCTGACGGTAATAAAGAAAAAGAGAGAGGAAAACCCTCCATTATAACTAGCTGGCTCAAAACAGGACCGTTTGCCTGGAGACATTTTCCACACAGCATTATGGTCCTTCTGCCCCTTTCTCACTAGACAAGCTATTTCATGTTCCCTAGTAACTAACAGCTGGACGAGAGCAGTGGTTAGGTCCCTAAACAAAAGCCAGGTCATCACAATAAAATGGAGATCCATGATCTTTACAAAGAGCAAGGGGACCCTCAGGGGGGGAGAAGAGTAGTAAGTCATCCCCCTCTTCCCCTGATCTTTAGTCTGACTCAGGGCTGGGCCAGCCCATGTCATAATTTAGAGCAGCCTAAAGGCTGCTCTGAGCCACATGCCCCCAAAGGATCTTTACACCAGCCAAGGACTGCAGGAGCACTTTGTATTATGGGTCCACCTCCTCCCTCCATCAGCCCCCTGCACCTGGTGGGGTATAGGCAGCACAGAGCTGATCAGTTAGATGGGACAGTGATGAAAAGGGGGTGTAGCTTGGGACCAAAACCCAGTCCCAACTCATTTTGTCTGGTCCGTCCCATCACAGATATGAGGCCTGAGTGTCTTTGAAAAGAGACTTTCTCCTCTGTGGGATTTTCAGACCACAGGAGCATCCTGACTAAAACATTGGGACTAAGCACCGCCACTTAGCATGTCGGCAGCCCGTTCCAGGGAGGAGGCATTTCATCCACCATTTCATCTAGAGGCGGCCCAGGACTGACACCTCAAATGCCCTCGGACTTTGAGGGGTTAAGGGAATCCAATTTTGGAACCCGAGCCTTATAGCCCATCCTCCACTCTTCCCCAATCACTCAGGGAGGCATTTTCCCCAGCTGGTGGTAACAGATCACAGAAGTTCAAAGCCCGATTTCCAGAGGGGGCCTTGGATTTTTAGTGCCTCATGTTTTCTGTATGTGTATATACATCTCCTTACTATATGCTCCATTCTGTGCATCTGATGAAGTGGGCTGTAGCCCATGAAAGCTTATAGAATCATAGAATACCAGGGTTGGAAGAGACCTCAGGAGGTATCTAGTCCAACCTCCTGCTCAAAGCAGGACCAATCCCCAACTAAATCATCCCAGCCAGGGCTTTGTCAAGGCTCATATAAATTTGTTAGTCTCTAAGGTGCCACAAGGACTCCTGTTCTTTTTTCAGAGGCACTGAGCACCCACCACACCGATCAGAATCAACGGGAACTGGGCCGCTCCAGCACCCCGCAGGCTGTCTCAAGTTGGGCCCCCCAAATCACTAGTTACTTTGACCCTGATTCAGCAAAGCGTCCAGGCACCATTTATCCAAGCACTTAAACACAGGCTTAGCTGAACGGGGACAGACTTGAGGACAAGCTTAAGTATCTCAGGTTCTCAGGCCCAGCTCTTCAAAGGGATTTCGGCTCCTGACGGCCACTGATTTCCCTTCCATCGATTGAGCTGGGTCTAAATAACCTGCCTAAGGGCCCACGTTAAATGTCAGGTCTAGGACTAGGCCCCAGATCGTCTGGATTGCCACAATGCCTCCCCGGAGACCCGAGGCTGTTCCAATTCATTACGCTCACATATGTTCCTTAACACTATGACGTACTCTTTTCTTGGAGATGCGCTGGAAAAGGAGACAAGGCACTGGGAAATAAAGCAGAGACCCGGAGACAAAAGGAAATGAAGAGCCAACATCAAGAGAACGCTCCCGCTCCAAGCCAAACTGCTCCGCTTAGTTCAGTCCCATTCAGAGTCCCTGCCCTCCGCCCTCCTTTGGTTTGACATCTGCTTTACAAGGCTGCTCAGCACCAGTGGCCAAGCGCTGCTCACGTTTTGGAACACAAGAAAGGATTGCGTCTTCCTGAAACCCAAGAGTTTCAGATGAGCTCAGCGGGTGGGGCGCATTGCCAAGATCTTTGCAAAATCTCACCATCGGAGCTGCTGGGCACTGAGTGCTTTGAAGAATCTAGCCCCAGTCCTGGGTGCCGATCCCCTGGAAATCTGGCCCGGAGTTCTTGGTAGAATCTTGCCTTTCATCTTAACAATCTCACCATCTGCATTAAAGCAGAGATCACCCAACCCCAGTCCTGCAATCAGATCTGGGTGCAGGAGTCCATCTGCACAGATGCCATTGCAGCTGCAGGCACAAAGCCAGGGTCACACACTGCTGCTGAATGCACCTGTAACTAGATGTACCAAGCACACAGTAACGAATCAGCTTCCATCCACACAGGGACAAGGGCCGATCAGGAAAACCATGATGCAAACTGGTGCAAATCAACATCTGGGGCAGAAACGTCACTAACAGAGCTGAATGGGCAATGGGGATCTTTATCCCCCCATGAAAAGTTTCTATGAACATGACAAAATTTCTACCAAATTTTCCCTCACAAACGATTTCAGCAGGATTTCTTTTGGTCTTAAAGTCAAGCAGCTCCGTTCTAAGTGTTTGCAGAATCGGGGCACATCCACAGTGCAGAACAAAAGCCACATCAGTGAGTCTCAGAGCCCAGGTCAACCCACTCCCCCCTTTTCTGGGATTCACAGCCCCAACACCTACATTGCTATTTTTAGCCCTGTGAACCCCAGTCAATTGACCCTGACTCTGATACTTGCTGCCATGGGGGTTTTTCTGCAGTGTGGACGTACCCTCATTCAGTCGTGTGTTATACATACATGATACATGCAAGATCCCTTCTCAAGAGGGCGCTTGACTGAACATTTTAAAGCAGGGGTAGGCAATCTATGGCGCAGGTGCCGAAGGCGGCACACGAGCTGATTTTCAGTGGCACTCACACTGCCCGGGTCCTGGCCACCGGTCCCGGGGGCTCTGCATTTTAATTTAATTTTAAATAAAGCTTCTGAAACATTTTAAAAATCTTATTTACTTTACATACAACAGTAATTTAGTTCTATATTATAGACTTATAGAAAGAGATTAAAATGTGTTACTGGCACGCGAAACCTTAAATCGGAGTGAATAAATGAAGACTCAGCACAGCGCTTTTGACAGGTTGCCGACCCCTGATCTAAAGCCTGGTCCACACCTAGCGTTCGTCCTGATATAAAAGTGCCTTCTGCTGGTATAGTTTATTGCCCCTTCCTGTAAGCACCTTTATACCGGTATAACTAGGGGAGGCTTGTATCGTTTTAACTACCCTGGCAGAGTACACTTTTGCAGAGAGACAAGCCAGCTTGTTAGCAGGGGAGAGGTCTCCTGCAATGGAAAGCTACCAGAGCATCGCCGGTGCGCATAGGGAAAAATCCGGTGTTGGGCATCAGCCCGCATGGTTCTTCCGTTTCTACTTTCTTTGATCCCCACGTGAAAAGGAAGCTTCTAAATGTGATATTTAGGCTAGCAGCGCATTTACTCCAATCAAAGGAATAAATACGGCAGGGAAATGCTATTTGCTCATCTAATGACGTCTCGGGCACCATCTCTTATGTGTCGGGACAGCACCCAGCACTAAGGGTGGCACTCCAGAATACACAGAATAATCCAGGGGCATGTAACCATCTGTTAGGAGGGATCTCACACACACACACACACACGCACACACACTCTCTGCCCTGTCACACCGCGGATTGTAATCTGAACATTGCAGGGCACTGAAATAGCTTTGGCTTTCCATTCTCTTCCACTATAAACAGAGTTTGTTCCGTTCCAGTCCACAATTAGCAAGTTCCACTGCACATTATTTTGGGGACCACTCAAAGCTTCTGGGGCTGCTACTGACCTTAGACTATAGGAGATTCAGGATGGATATGAAGTTTAGTCTCTAAGACTCCGTGCTGGTTCTAAACTGACTTGGGCAGAGGACTTGAAGGCTCGGGGGCAGGATTTAGGGTTAATGGGTGGGCAGGGGTTAATGCTGACATTGCCACTCATATGTATGCTTAGAGGAGGAGTATAATATATCCCAATATCCTTGTGAAATAATACTTTGCTCTTATAGATTGAATGTCATCGGAGGAGGTCAAAACCTTTCTCAGCCAGATGGGATCTGTACTCCGCACTCAGGCAAACTTCCCACAGGAGCCCATGAGACCCTAATCAGTGACACTTCACAACTCCTCTATAACAGCAAGGAATAGTCTCCTCTTGGGAAAACAGAGGCACAAAAACAGTGATGTCAGCTCTCCTAATTTAACTGAGAGTTTTGAGCTACTTGGGGCTTTTCTTGCAGCCCCAGCTGCTGGAGTCACGTGAATACATCAAAATCTCAGCTTCCTGATTGTTTGGGCTTTTTTTTTAAAGTACATTACTAGCCCTCATGGTTATGAAAAAAGCTTCAAGTTGTGAACATCAAAGTCTCAGAATCCCGAGGCCTTACAGAAATCCCACAAAATTTATTCTTTTCTTTAGCAATCTCATCATTTCTAAACTAAACTCATGGATTTTGTATTTTTTTTTGCAGCAAGGGGGGTGTGGAGAGATGACTCATCATTTTCAAACGCTTGTCATTGGCATTACTGAAGAGCAAGCAAATGACTTGAACAAGATCACGCAATGGAAGAACCGGGAAAAGAACACAAGTGTCATAACTTCCAGTCCCTGATCTGATGATTAAACAAACACTCCTCTTTCAAAGCTAGCTCTAGACTGCAGAATCCCTGACAGTCTATCCCAGGGGTAGCCAATTTTTTTTTTTTTTTGGTCAAATTCCAAACTTCTTGGTCAAGGTATAGCCAAGGTCCAGACTCCAGTGAAAATAATAAAAAAGCCAACAACAATATTAATAATAAGCAAATAAAAAGATTGTGGGGTCTGGAGGGTCCAAAGTGCCTGGAGTTCTGGATTTGGCCCACAGTCTGCCTTGTTCTAGCCGCTATTACAGTGCATATGCCCCAGAGAGAACGCACACAAACACATTCAGTGTGAAGTCATTTTTTTTCCACCAAGCAATTCCACTCCACACAGGAGCTTCCCAATCAGCACATTGCAATGTAGTGAAACAATCTGGGACTTTATTCGACACATGGCTCTATAAAGGGAATTTTGCTGGGAGTTGACAGCAGGTGGGTTCTGCTGTAGCACCGCCCACTGCCTGCCACCTCCCAGGGGATTACGGCCCACTAACATTTTCCCTCGGGGATTAAGCCAGGCCGTGTGAACGACAACAGAATCCAGCGCACGCAGTCCTGGAAGGACTGAGGTTCCAATCACCCCAGCAGCAGCTGCAACAATGGGTGATACACATCAAGAGGTGGGTTTTAGGGTCTTTTGGGGAACAGTGCCATGGGCTGGGTGCGACGGGCTGGCACCAAATTGGGGTGAGATTGAAGCAATATGTCCCAGAATAATATCTATCCATCTATCTGTCTGTCGCAGAGAAATGACCCACATCCCATGCTTGCACCTAGGACCACCCAGGACTGAATGGGAGAGACGTCATAGTTTTCACTCTTTGAGTATATCACAGGAGGATACTGCCAGCCAAATGTGGCTATAAATCAGGGTTAAAAAAAACAACTCAACAGCACGCTTTAGGGTTCTTTATGCAATGCAGGGTCCTTTTACATTTCTCTCACCACAATCCTTTTCTCTTTTAGTGACAACAGCAGAGCAGCCAGTGGCTTCCATTGCTCAGATTCCTCACTGGATATCTTGGAAAACACAGCCCAAAATACCAGGACCCACAGGGTAGATCTGTGCTGGGCCCAGAAATGGCTAAAGGCCAGAGCTCTGCATTTACCTTTCTCTTCCCCTCTGTAACCTGTCCTTGTTTGTAAACATTCCCCTCCCTGCCCCCTTCCCTGAGCCCTTTGAAATGAAAGAATCTGAAGTATTTTGGGATGCCAAAGTGAAACAGTAGAACCGCGTTTTGCTGTTTCCTACTGCACAGAGGCGCTCAAAATCAATGGGGGGGGGGGAGGGCGCTGCCTCAGGTCCAAAGCCTTCAAGGGTGAGAACCACAACTGAGAAGAAGAAAACCGTTGAGGAGGGGGGAGAATTTCTCACTTGCAGGTTCCATAAACAAATGTTTCCAGCTATTTCCCAAGCAGGGAAGGGGCAAAGCTTTGTCCCTGAAAGAAATAAAAGTAAAAGCAAAGTTGATGAGGCACTTTTTTTGTGTGTGTGGCTTGCGAAAGCATCGCCCCTGGCTCCCGTTGGGCACGTTCCAGCCACTGCTTTCAACACACCCCAGTGCACACAAATGCACACACCGCGGTAACGATGCCACACCCACGATGGGCAGAGAAAAGGGGAACTTTAAAAAGCCAGATTGACTTTTTGTTAAGCCTCTGGTGTCTGAAATATTATGAACCCCCGGCCCACCCTGTTGCTTTTACAACAATGCGCCCAGTGGTGCTTTCAGGAGGACATCAGTGCAAGGCAAAATATTACTAGCAGATGAAAGATTCATTTGCAGCCAAGGGTGGTACAAGAAGACCCATTTTAAACACACACACACACACTTTTCTGGCACTTTCTGGGGAGTAGCAGCTGAAAGATTGTCATACACCTGTTGGGGTTTTGAGACTATTAGCCAGCAGCACACTCAAGCAACAGGTTTCAAAACTACAGTGAAACTGACCCAATTCCAGGTAACAGGCAGGAGAAATCCACTTATCTACAGAGAATAATCAAGCCGCGTCACTTACCTTCTTTCTGAAGAGCTCCCGAGTCACATCCAGCGGTTGGGGCGAGGGGGCTGCAGACTGGACGTTTAACCCTTTGGCTCTGGAGTATGTTTTGAGAAAGAAACTTGCTCCTGGAGAAATGGGGGGGGGGCAGAGATTATATAGGATGGATGTGGATAGATGGGGGGGTGTATGGGGATAGATAGCTAGATAGATGGGCGAATGGGGATAGATAGATGGGGTGGATGGGGATAGATAGAGAGGGGTGTGTGTATGGGGATAGATAGATCTAGAAAAGATCTAGATCGATCTAGAAAAGGGGTGATGGAGGGCTAGAAAGAATCAGGAGCTGGAGATAATATTTTGGGAGGGAAATCCACTGAGTAGCTGGTAACGCCAGATGTTTCGCTTGGGATCGAACAGCTGGTTCCTTTTCCAAGGTAGAAAACGCGCTTTTCCAGCGTCTCCGGACGCCGCCAGTCCAGTACTGCTGATCCCGGGGAGGTTGCAAGCCCCTCACCCCGCTTCTGCTCCGCGCCCACCTCCCCCTGCAGTGCGGGCAGGGGGTCCAGCGGCCGCAACTTTCCTGCTGCTCCCTTCGCCCCCCCGCTCCCAAGCCGCCGCGGGCGGGTGCAGCGGGGCCGGGTCACCCCGCCGGTCGCTGCCTCTCTCCGCCGCTGCCTGGCTGCCGGACCGGGGGCTGGTCAGTTGCAGCCGGTCCCCGGGTGCAGCCCCCCAGGCGCGGATCGCAGCAGCAGCCGCCGCCCGGCCTCCTCCTGCCCCTTCTCCGCTTCCTTCCACCGGCAGCCCCGGCCGCCCCGCCTCCCCCCGCAGCCTCCGGCCGCGCACCCCTCCCCCGCGCCCGGGGCTTGCTCCCCCCGGCTCCTACCTCCTTGCATGAAGTTACTGCCGGCGAGAGGCTCCCAGCGCCCGGCCTGAAAAAGGACCGAAGAGAAAACCGAGCGGAGCCGAGCCGAGCCAAGAGACCCCCCCACCCCCACAATTGCCAGCTCTGATTCATACATTCCACCTAACCACCCTCTGACCCCTACACCCCCGGGGGCTGGAAATTCAAAGGCAATCATCCCCTCCCCCCAAGTGGGGTGATTATCCACACCCCTCCGGGGGTGGGGGGAACTGAGGCATGGAGAAGGGAAGGGACTTTTGCCCAGGTTGACCACATAGCAAGTGTGAAAAATAGGACACTTTTTTTTTTCCGGGAGGGGGAGTGTATAGTTGCAAGACAAAGCCCCTCATATCCAGGGCTGCCCAGAGGATTCAGGGGGCCTGGGGCAAAGCAATTTAAGGGGCCCCTTCCATAAAAAAAAGTTGCAATACTATAAAATACTATATTCTTGTGGGGGCCCCTGCAGGACCTGGGGCCTGGGGCCAGGGCTGGCTCTACAATTTTCGCCACCCCAAGCAGTGTGCTGAAGCCGCCGCAGACAGCTAAACACAGAAGCTGCTGCCGAATTGCTGCCCCACCGTGGAAACACGCCTGCTGCCCTAAAGGCCCACGGACTGGCCCCGCCATCCGGCGGCAATTCGGGGCGCTGCTTGAGGCAGTGAGAACACAGGGACTGCTGCCCCAAGCACCAGCTTGGAATGCTGGTGCCTGGAGCCAGCTCTGCCTGGGGCAAATTGCCCCACTTGCCCCCTGGGCGGCCCTGCTCATATTGGGATGACTGAGCCCCCTATTTTTGCCCAAGCTGGCACAGCGACTCGGCGGCAGAGATCGGAAGGGAACCCAGGTGTCCGGGCTTGCAGGCCCCTGCACTAATTGCTAGAAGATGCACCTAGCGTCATAGTTAGGGAGGCAGCCGGGCCTAGTGGATAGATCACTGGCCTGGGAGACCTGGTTCTATCCCTGGCTCTGTCGCTGGCCTGCAGGATGAGTGTGGGGAAGTCCCTCACCCTCCTCTGTGCCTCAGTTTCCCCACCTATAAAGTCAAGCTAATGGCACTGACCCCCTTTGGAAGGCGCCTTGTGCTCTGTGGCCAGCGCCGTACGGGATCTGGCCACTGTCAGTTTGGGAAAAGAGGCTGCGGAGACCCGGCCTCTGTGCCCAGCTCTGCTACAGCCTCCCTTTGCGATCCCGGACTATTCTCTCTATCTGGGCTTCAGCTCCCCAGCCACCAACTGGGGCTACAAGAGCCTGTGTCTGTCTCTGGGGCAGCTACCATCACACAAATAAATCTTACCCCTAAAAAGCCCATTGGAGACGATGAGATGGCCACAGGCAGCTGCCAAGTATCCCTGGGAGCCTCTTGCTAGAACCCCTCATCCTTCGTCACTCCCCCCCGGCCCCCTTCCCACCGAACGCCTCAACTCCTAACATCGGACCATGCTGGTCTGGGGAATACTCAGCTCTCCTCTGGGTGCTGTAAAGCAACAACGGGAACCCCTTGCTCCAACTAGCCCAGACTTGCCTCACTAACCCTCGCCAGTGCCCCCACGATTCAAGGAAATCCAAGCAACCGTGTGGATTTCTGAGCAATTAGAAGAGTTGCTCTTTGAACAGAAAGCTGGTCTTCCCCTTGGCTCCCACAGGCCTGGCCATACACGGCTAGGAGAAGAGGAGCGATAACTGCTAGATCCCCAACTTGGGAGTGGCACAGGAAAATCCTGCTCTGGCGGAAAGCACCATAAAACCTGCCATGCGACTGGGTTTTATGTCTCCAGCCAGAGCCAACCCCCAAACCCAGCACCAGGCTGGATAGATGATTCATCCCTGAGGAGCGCCACCTGTGAGTCACACCCATACACTTCCAGCTGCACCTGGCAGACTCCCCTCCAAACACCAGCCCAGCCCCATCCTGTGGGATTTGCAGTTATGAGGGCTGAAGCTCTCGCCCGAGAGGCTGGACCATGCATTCTTGCCAAGCAGAATTCCCCAGGTAGGGCTGAAAATATCTGGAAACTTGGCTGCTTTTGGCTGACCATGTGGTAGTGGATCGGCCTCGCGAAGGGACAAAATCCCTCAACAGATCTGGGCTTCAGGACAGAAACCAACCTCAAACAGGTGCGGCTTTGGAAAACCCTTCCTCTGTGGCCAGGGTATGGCATAGTCGCCCTCCAGTGCTGGGTGCTGCACATCCACGTGGTTAGAGTGAGTGCCTATCCCGCGGTCTGAACAGGCCAGATAAAGGCAGGGGCAAAGGAAGATTACTAGCTCCATTCTACAGCTGGGGAACTGAGGCCCAGAGCCATTAAGGCCCAGATCCTTGGAGCTATTTAGGTCACCCAACTCCTCTTTATTTCATTGGGATGCCTTTGAAGATCTGGGCCTAAATGACTCACCCAAGGTCATACTGGAAAGCAGGGGCAGAGCTGGGAGTAGACCCCAGATCTCAGACTGAGGTGCAGCTCAGTGTCTTAACAAGACCATCCTGCTTTAGGGGATGTCTTGCATCTCCTTCTAAAGCATCAGCTCCAGGACACAGTCAAGGATGGGATTCTGATTTTAGCTGGGCTGTCCCGGGTCCCCAGCCTGGCCATCCTCACGGATTACCTGCTTGTGAACAGGCAGAGAGCGCTGGGACAGCAGCTTTCTCTGCTCCTGCTTCCTGTCCCAGCCGCCACGTGGAAATCTGGGTTTGAGGCACAAGAGCAGGGAGAGAACACGAAACCAAAAGTTTCCAGATTGCAGAAGGACTGTCAGGTTTTGGCCTCCTGCTCAGATCTGCTCTAGGAATGATCTGAGGGCAGTTCTCTGGCCTGTGTCATACAAGGGGTCGGACTAGAAGGTCTCTAGGGTCCCCTCTGGCCTTCGAATGGATGAATCATGAAACGCTGGCAAAGGTTCAGGTTGACTTTTTTTCTGAGCGCACCCAAGGGGGGGGGGGTGAGTCTCACCCCTCCAGCTCACCTTACGTGCCCCCAGCTGTCTTTTTTGTGGGTGCTGTGCCCCTCCCCCATGCCCTGCACCTACCCGTGGCCTGCATCCGGCCCTCCTGCTCTGGGGGCTGGCAGGTATCAGCGGTGAGGGGCGTACAGAGCACAGCTACAGGACTGGGCCCCGCTGGCTTCAAGTTGCTCCTTAGCTGGGGGTGAACTCAGAACTCAAGCTGCTTTCAAATTGCCGTCCAGCAGAAATGTAGGTCCCATGGGGAGTTAGGCACCAGGGGCCTCATCCTAAAGCAGCACAGAACACCTTTGGTCTCTGCAGCTCTCACCGCTTCCCTCTAGCTGCTGAGCTCCTCGCATGGCTGCCCAGAGGAGGGGGGCAAGTGGGGCAGTTTGCCTCAGGCCTCCACGAGAGTGTTTCGGAGCCCCTGGAGCGGGATCCTTCACTCACTCCAGGGGCCCCGGAAAACTCTCACGGGGCCCAGGCCCCCGGAGCTTCTTCTGCTCCAGGTCTTCGGTGGCAGTTCGGCAGCAGGGGGTCTTTCCACTCCAGTACCTGCCGTGGTGGCCCTGGCTTCTGGGGACTGGAGGGGCTAGGGCAGGCTGAACATGGAAGCCCACTGCCTAGGACATGGCTGAATGACACAGGAGGCACCCGCATTTGGGCCTTGTGCTGCTCCCTTCCCCCCGCCCCTGCACAGAGGGTGGCTGGCGAGTAACGGGTGCCTGCCCCAGATGGGCCCATGTGTGCCCAGCGCTGGTGCTTGCTATGTGATGTGTGTGGGCACAGCAGGATCTCTGGGCCACTCACCAGGGGAGGCAAAGGGGATCATGATACTAAGAAAACTTCCCTGTAGTTATCAAATATAACGCTGGCAACCCTGGCGAGCGTCCCTCTCCAGTACTCGAAATCCCATTCACAGTCTAGCCCTTCATCTCTTAGGCCCAGATCCTAGGAGGTATTTAGGGGCCGAGCGTGAGGAGCTGGCCTCAATTTCCCCATCTGTATAATGGGGGTAATGGCACTGCCCTGCCTCCTTTAAATCCATTAAGGTCTATGAGGAGCTCAGATATTCGGGTGATGGGAGCCAGCTCAGGCCCAGAGCTAGACAGATGGAGTGGGTCAGGGAGCAACAGCAGCACATCGGCGAGGGCAGAGCACGGCTGGCCAAGAATCCTTGCTGCAGAGCGGGTAAGAACCACCCAGAAGTGGTGACAATTATGTCTGACAAATGCCGCAGGGAAACAGAGCCCCCCGCCACCCTTGCTCTCCCCGACATGACTGAGTCATTTGCGAGGCAGGTCACTGGCTCGCCCATATTTACGGATTTGGACACCGCTGCTCTAGATCTCCGGGGGCCCCACATGAGCCCTGACAGGATTTCTAGCCCCAAAACCCAGTGAATGCAACATGCTCCTGCAGGTTGCTAGCACAGGCGTGCTCCTCCGCGCTTGGGGCTTTCTCCGGTCGCAGCCTGGGAGGGTGTCTGAGATGCACGCCTAGGGGGCCAGATCCAAAACAGGTCAAACTCTTTCCATTGACTTCAGCGGGCTTAGCTCAGGCCCCTGCCGGCAGGAGGGGAATAGGATGGGAGGAGGCTGAATCTGGAAATATTTCTTCGCGGGGAGCTCTGTGCAGGGACGCGGTAAAGGCCCCATTGCTCCAGCCACTTACAACTAGACCAAGCAGTACTTTGCATGGAACAAGCTTGCACTGGGCAGGGTCTGGCCTAGATGCAGTCGAGTAGGAACCCCTGGATCCTACCGAATATTACAAACAAATGGTACACAAACTTTTTATATATAGTGATACACAGAGAACCCAGGCGCCCTGGCTCCCAGATCTACCACCAGACACTATCTCCTCTCAGAGCCAGGAATAGAACCCAGGAGTCCGGATTCCCACACCCACCCTTGCTCTAACCATCAGACTCCACTTCCTCTCAGTGCTAGGAATAGAACCCAGGAATCCTGATTCCCACGAGCTCTACTCCCTCCCCTTCCTCTAACCACCAGATTCCACTTCCTCTCAGCAACAAGACTAGAATCCAGGCACCTGATTCCTCCGCCACCCCCTTGGTCTAAACATCAGACCATGCTACCAGAGTTAATGGGGGAAAAAAAACCCCTCATTCGGGGTCGAAAAGCCCTTCAGCCCTGGCACTACCGGGGTGCCGCTGTAGGCAGAATAGTTGTATTTCAGAGATGTGATCTGCATCCTTTGCAAGGAAAGAAATCCAAGCTCTCCGGCCCTGCAGCAAGTCCCCACATGTTCAGGGCACTGCCTGAGACCAAAGGGGTCAACCAAGCCTGACCTCCTGTAACAAACAGGCCACGGGTCTTCCCCCAAATCGCTCCTGTTTGAATGTGCTTCGTCCTGTAGGTCTGGCAAAACATTTCATTTTGATTTTGCCTTTTAAACCTTTTAAAAAAATGTTTATTTAGATTTTTAAAAAGTCTCCATGGCTTTAGTTTCTAAGCAAAAAAAATCACAACTTTTTGTCCAGGCAGTGGTGAAACTGGACGCTTTGATGTTATTGAAATGCTTCAGGGTTTTTCTTTATAAACTAAATTTGATTAAAACTGACGCTTCTCCCCCCTCCCTCAATGTCTTGATTTTGATAAAAACGGCGGTTTTTGCTAAAAATAGGTTTCCAAGAAAAATTTACCACCCCCTCTGCTGGAGGCTTTTAGCCTGGTCTTACCACTTCAACACATCCAGCGCGTGGGTATTCACCCACAAAAGCTCATGCTCCAATACGTCTGTTAGTCTATAAGGTGCCACAGGACTCTTTGCCACTTCAACACAGTTATACCAATGCCAATTTGCTTAGTAGAAGCAGGACCTAAAGCAGCAGCTGGGAATCACCTTTGCTTTTAAAGGGATGCTTCCCAGGGAAAACTCTTGTACTTGAAAACATATCCTTACCTGATTAACTTATAAAACCTCAGCACAGGATGAGGACCATGCATAATCATGCCCCTCGGGTCACATTTTATGGCACTGTGGTTGGTGAACAATGATAGTCATTCTTGTGAAATTTTTCTGAAAGCTCCAGCTCCCAGATTCCCGTGATTTTGGGAGAATGTTGACTTTCCTTTAAAAAAGAAAAAGCAAGTGTCTAAGTCCTTGTGGTTCTGGGAAAAAAAAAACTTTAAAATGTGAACCCTAAACCCTGAAAGGAAATAAGAGAGCCTAAAACGTGTATCTTTCTTTAAAAAAAAAAAATCCCATGATTTTAAGTCAGTCTTTTGATTTTGGGGGCCTGACTCCTAATTTTCAAAAGCTCAGGGCTGGCAGCATCGCACCAGTGCCACGAGAGTGCATTCAGTCTGAGCAGGGTGTCCCGCCCCCGCTTGGCACTGCTGTCAATGACCGTCTCTGCAGGGCAGTGGAGAATGGGGTCCCTACAACATGGTTGTGTCTTTTTGCCCTTGTACACAATGATGACGATAATGTGAAGGAACCCAACAGCACGACAAGGGCCCTGTTGGCTGACTACCTGCAGTGTGCCGAGCCCAGCGCCACACACACACTGCTGCTCTGCCAGGCGTCTGGCGCCTTTGGAGACACAAAACACGGTGAATGCTGTCAAGGGTCCACAAGCTATTTAAAGGGATACCACCCTCTTCCAGTGCACTGCAACCATCGGGCTCGCTGTGTAACTAACCAGGCCCCTTGTCTCTCTCTTTCTCTCCTCTTCTCACAGCATCTAGTGCCACTTTCTTCTGCATCGCTCACCGCTGCTGGCACAAGAGCCTTCTCCTCTGCAACAACTGCTGCCTGCCTGTGTCTTTCCCCAGCTCCGGCCTCTCTGCATCTCTTTCCCAGCTCCATCTGTAACTCTCTCCCCCTGGCAGGGCCTTCTAATTTCTCCCCATTTCTCCCCGGAACCGAGTGGGTTTTTTTACTCCCAGGAAGCATTTGGGATGGCGAATAAAGGCCTTGTGCCTGGGCTGTGCATGGGACTCCTCTCCCAAGCACTGTTTTAGAGAGGAGGGTAGATGGGGACGGGGTGGGGGGGCACTAAGGGAGGGTGAGTCTCTGGCAACAGTGGGTCACCCCAGCCCCAGGTAATTGCACATCAAGTCAGAGCCGCTCATTGTCCAGCAAATTCTCTTGCCAAAAATAGAACAGAGCAATTAAAAGCATTTGACAACCCTGGATCAGGCTGCTCCCAGACCCCTCCTGCCCGCTGAGAGTCAGGTCTCCGAAGGTTCACTCCCCTTCCGTCTGTGCTGCCCCCCTCCCCCTGGTTCTTGGCTCCGGGCCTGCAGTCTGGGGTTTCCCCTGGCCCCAGGGCTGCTATGGCTGTGGGCTGTGCGAAGCAGAAGACACTTTGCATGGCAATTCCGAGGGTCTTCCATGTCCAGCAGGCAGCTGCTTCACCTGCTCAGAGCGGAGCCTCGGGCGTGAGCCCTCCACCCACCAGGCTAAAAGGTGGGATACAGGCCAGTGGGGTGGGAGGACTCAGGACTGGGAGAGGTGCCCCTAGGCCAGGGACCCAACAACTCCAGGAAGAAGAGTTTGGGGCGACATTGCCTTGTGGCTCAGGGGTTGGGCCAGCGTCTGGCACTTGTCAGTAGTTTGCGTCCACCTGGGCTTAGCCTGCTGTGACCGTCTGGCAGCAGGACGACGTGGCTGGCGCGCTGTCCTCTGTGCTGCCATCGCCTTTGGTATGGTCCCAGCAGGAAAGCCAAGGGGAATTCTCCCCGCCGGGGACCTGTCTGCGCTCCACTGTGGATTGAACTGATCTTCGACAGCCGCATACATAGACGTAAAGGCAGCCTTCGATTCGGTCGAGAGAGCTGGCTGAGACTAATACAAGGTCTAGCTAGTGACTCAGGGAGATGGGTGCTTTGGGGAACCAACATGTTTCACACTAGATCCTGGGTGATGCAGGGATGTCCTGGCCGCAGCCCGGTCCTGTTGTGCAATGGATTGGCTCCTTGGCCATATCCCTGCAAATATTGAGCTAACCGTTGGTTTGACCTCTTTTACCAGCCTGGCTTATGCAACGGTGGCATCCTCTTTGGTCAGGATGCAGGTGATCTCAGAGAGCTTCCAGCACAAGGCAGCTGCCTTGGAGCTAAAGGTTTCTGGGCAAAACCAAAAACCCAGCACAAGGTCAGCTCAAAAGGCGTGATGCAGACGTGATGCTTCCGGCCGCACCGCAGCAGCAGGGGATGTCCACATCTATCCAGGCAGGAAATTGCTGGCTGCCAGACATCCTAAGGGGAGTGGTTTAGCAGCCTCAGCTGTGTGGGTCTGCAACCTGGACCCTTCTTCAGCATGTCATCAGGAGGCAACTGCTGAGTACGAGACAGGCTGATGTTGTCAGGAATAGGGACGTACCATTAAGAACCAGCCTCAAGAGGACGGAACTCATCACTGGCCGCTGTCAGCCGGCTCTTTTGGGTCACGCCCGCCTCGGCCACAAAGCGCCCACACGTCAAACCAGCCTTGAGGTCAGGAGGAGATGCTGCCTCGTCACGGAGTAGCGGAGGTCCCGCGGTCACCTGGGATTAACCTGGCTGCAGCAGCTTGGCAAGAACCCTGTGATGCTTTCAGATGCTTGAAATAAAGCCATGCAGTGCGGTCATGGTCATACGATGCTACGCACCCCTGTGTCTAAGCACATTGTGGTGGTGGCATATTGCAGTGCCCTGGGCTGGAGCTCCTGGCGGAGGGGTTCCCCAGTTTCACAAAGCTCTTCTAAGGAACAAAAAGGCTTAGGACACAAAGAAGGTGCCGCTACCCATCCAGCCTGGGCTGCTCTTGGCATGTCCTCCCTGTTGTTAAGAAGTCCCATCTGCTTTCCCTCACTGAGGACTGTCCGAGCCTGTCTGCCGAGCTGGCCAACTGCACGGCTGTCATGGCAGCCGGTCTGGTCTCATCCTTAACACCCAGTCCCGCTGCTGCCATCTGCTTTGCCAGAGCACCATAGAGCTCCTCTCTGAGGACGGCGCTAAATGGGATTCCAGGTGTTGCCTGGTCCTCTCTGGATTTGGGACCAGATCGTGGCCAGTCCATCCCCTGTCCCGGTAGGGAGGAAGAAGAGAGTGAAGATTTTATCCCTGATTTATGGAGCTCTGCTTTGCCTCTCCACAGGTCAGGATGGACCCGGCACCCCAGAGCAGTGGAGAGAGTGCTCAGCATCTGAAAGTCAAGCTGGCTTTGGTTAATCACACTAGCCAACTCTTTTCCCTTCCTGGGTCCCATGGCACATTACGGAGAGAGGGAAGGTCCCGTTACGGGTGGGAAAACAGAAGCCCAGCATAATTTGGTGCTTTGGTCTAATGGGAACCTGCTGGCTGAGCCAGAGCCAATGAAGACCTGAACAGTGGTGGTGGAACCCGAAGCCACAGGTATGAATCCAGGCCAGGTGTTGGGCAAGTGTCTCCAGTTATCACCTGATAGCTGATGGGCAGTGGTTTGACTGGGCTCGGTCCCATGACTAGCCGTGACCGACTGGTAGGCTCAGCACAGACTGGGTCATGCAGAGTGAACACCCATGTCACCCAGCTCTGCTCAGGAGGTTTGCTGCAACCAGGTGTGACGGGCCCAGCAGGCACCCAAACCTGATGGGAAGATCCCTCCTTTAGCTGATGCATTAGCAGGATCCTTTCTCAAATGTATTTGCTGCAGCTGACCTGGTTATAGTGAGGAGGATTTGCGTTGAGAGCTGCCACCTGCCCAGGTTTTCCCAGCATTATCCCTTTTGCGAGGGAGCTGTCCCGGATGAAATGGGGCAGGTGTCCTGTTTGCTTGTGCCTATTTGCATTAATGGTAGTGCGAACAAAGATCAGGACCCCATTGTGCCAGGACAATCCCCACTTCAAAAGGCTTGCAAGCTAAATAGACAAAGAATGGGAGGGGAAACTGAGGTACGCAGAAGGGAAGTGACTTAGCTGGGAATAGAACCGAGGGCGCCTGACTTCCAGCATGTTGATCTAACCACTAGACGACCCTGCCTCTCTAGAGACTGTCCTGCTGCCCCTGACTCATTGGGTCTGACTCGCAGGGAGAGAGTACCCCAGAGGTCTAGGGGACATGCAGAAAGGGTGGTGGTAGGGTGCTACTGATAAGACAGACACTAGCATCTCCACAGCGTATAAATAATGCTCCCTCAGTGAAGATGTGCTCACAGCAGGGCTAATATTAGCATTTTTCTGGCAGGGCTGGTTTCCTGCACCCATCCAGAGGAAATAGAAAGTGAGTGAGTCACCGGGACCTGAGGAAAAAAAGGGAATTTTTTATTATTTGACGAAGTCTGAGCTTATCGCGCTTTGATCTGGGGCCAGAGAACATGGGATAAAAAAGACAGAGACTCTTCAAACGGCAGCTGGATTGTTCTACCCTGTTGGCCTCCCTGAGACCCCGAATGTCGATCTTTCACTGAGGGGGGCATTTCTCTGGGGAAGAGAAAACCCAGAGACCACAGCCAAGTCCCCCAGCTACTGCTTGTCCTTGCGGGCCCAATCTGTTCTTAACGAATCTGCCGGCCTCCGGCATCTGTAATGCGCCAACCCCCACAGACCCCAGAGCTTAGTGCGCTAGGGATCTGGGGGCGTGGGAGGAGGTCTCAGAGCAGGTCCCGCCCGGGGCTTTTGCTGCACGGGAGGCCCAGGCAGAAGTTCCTTGGCAGCTAGCGAGTGAGGGGACTGACTGGCTCTGGATACCAAGAGCAGGCCGCTTGGTTTGACTCCAGCACTGCTGTCTGTCAGCCGAGGCCAGACCATTCAGAAGTGACTCTGGGTGTCTCACTACAGGAGCCTGGCACTCAGAGGGTGGTGGCTTCACGCTTTCCAAAACTCAGGCCCTTTTAAAGGCATCTCAGGTGAAGTCATCACTCCCCCCATCACCAATCCTGCCCCCACCCTCTGGACAATCTTGATGACACTATCCCCACCTGCAGGCCCCTGGGACTGGGGGCTTGATTGGTCATTCCCCAGTGGGAAGGTGTCTGCCTGGGGGTGAGGGGCTGGACTCACCATCATTATTATCTATTTGTATTGTAGCAGCACCCTAGTGTGCTAGGAGCTGTACATTTTATTGCTAGTAGGTGTATTACAGTAGCACCTGGGCACCCCACTCTTGGACCAGAACCCCAATGTGATAAGGTGCTGTACATTGTATTGCTATTAGGTGTATTATGGTAGCACCTAGGAGCTACAATCACAGACCAAGTCTCCAGTGTGCAAGGCGCTGTACATTGTATTGCTATTAGGTGTATTATGGTAGCACATGGGAGCCATAATCACGGACCAAGGCCCCAATGCACTAGGCGCTGGACTTCTGAGGAGAGAGACCAAGGGCTGACTGATCCCCCTCCCTCACCCCACTGGGGTCTTTTAAAGAGGCCTCTGGGTTTCCCATCTTTAAGGAAGCATCTCTGTTTCCTCCCCTCCCCTTCCCTCCCCAACTGAATAGCTGGGGTTAGCAGAGCAGGATCCTGGCAGTCAAATCCAGTCATTGAATTAGTGGTGGGATTAGGGGTAGGCCACAATGTAGCAGGGGCGGCTGACTAACCCGCCCGCTGGCACTCGGGTGCCTTCGCCAGCGCTGCGGCCAGGCACCGGGGGCTGCGTGTAATCAGTAGCACGTGGCAAAGGGCTTGGGATTGCTATGCTGAGTAAAACCCTCTAGTCACTGTGGTCTGGGCGTGCAGGGAGCTGGGGTTAGCTGCTGCCTAGGGCTTTTTTTTCCTCTCTCTCTCTCTCTCTCTCTTTTGGCATATTTTCCCCTGTGGTAAGCAGGTGGCTCAGAGGGGAGAAAAGGCAGAAACATCCCAGCAGTGGGAATTCTGTCTCTTGGGCTGATTAGATAGTAGCAGCAGGGCCCATGGGGCTGGATGCTGCACGAACACAGTCCCTGCCTCTGTGAACTTGCAATCTAAAGAGACAAGGGAAACTGAGGCACAAGGAAGGACTAGAACCAATGGCAGATTAACCACTGGGTTAATGGGCCTGTGCCCAGGGGCCCCGGCCGATTGGGGGGCCCTAGAAAAACGGGAGCCCCGACACGCTCCTGCCTGCCGGGGAGCAGGGTCAGAGTGCTGGGTGGGTAGGGAAAGCACCTGACCTCACTCCTCGGCAGGAGGGGACAAAGGGGGACTGCAGGCCGAAGGGGTTGGGAGGGGCCCCCACTGGCTGTGGCCCAGGACACTACAAAACTGTAATCTGCCTCTGAACCTGGTCTTTTGACTCCCAGGCCACCGCTCCACCCACTAGGCCATGGCGCAGCGGCAGGAGCCACCTTGATTTGCACCCAGCCTGGTTGGTCAGCTGCTCTCTTCTATCTCCAGTGGCTTCCTGACCCCTCATCCCCCGAGGGGGGTGATGCCACAGGCAGCGCGGGCGGCGTTCGTGGGCGTGGACGGCCTGTGCTTGTGCAGGGCTGGGAACAGTGCACCCTTGTGTGCCAACGGCGGCTTCCTTCAGCAAGGGGCTGCCAGCTGCCCGAAAGGGCTCGGCCAAAGTGCACAGCCTGTGGGCTGGGGCCCGCGTTGGAGGCACTGGCCTGTGGACGGAGGGCTGGGCTGGACTGAGCAAGGTGGAGCGAAGCTTTCCAGTTCTCCTGACCTCCCCTTCCACGCCAGGATCCCAGGCAGGTACCATTCTCTGTGCTGGTCCCCCGGTCCACGTGCACTGCAAGTTCTCCCTGCAGTCCACCAGAGGAGGATACAACCACCCCCGCCGCCCCTGAGCTAGCATGGGAATGTCTCAGAGACTTTAAGGTCAGAAGGGGCCATCATGATCATCCAGTCTGACCCCCTGCACACTGCAGGCCACAGAGAATCCCCCCGCCACACTCCTGTAACAGACCCCTGCCCTCCGGCTGACTTACTGATGTCCTCAAATCATGGCTTAAAGACTTCAAGTGACAGAGAATCCCCAATTTATTCTAGTTTAAACCTGCACGTGACCCGTGCCCCACGCTGCAAAGGAAGGCGAAAAACCCTCCAAGGTCTCTGCCAATCTGACCCCGGGGGAAATTCCTTCCCGACCCCACATCAGTTGGACCCTGAGCATGGGGACAAGCCCCAGCAACAGACACCTGGGAAAGCACGTAGCCCTACCTAGCTAACGTCCCCTCTCTGGCCATTGGAGATAGTTGCTTCTAGCATTCACAGATCAGCTCCGTGCATCATAAGCCATCTCCTCAGACCATCCCCTCCGTAATCACACCCCCAGCTCAGTGTGTCAGGAGCACCCTAGATGATCTTCGGGCCTCCAAATCCATTCAGCTATTAAACAGCCATGTCGGGTGAGTTCATTTCGGGGTGTGGATTTAGAAACATTTTGATTTCGTTCCGTTTCCAAACGGGGGGTGGAGGGGTGGGGGACGGTTGAAATGGCAGAATTTCCCATGAAATGGGAAAGCCAGTTCCAGCCCAACCCTATGCTGCGTCGGCCAAACATGGGGGGGCCTCTGCCACCTGGGCTGGGCCTGGTCACACAGCGATGTACCGAGGGCACTTTGACATCAGGCGTGTCACTGCACTGCGTCAGCGGAGGGGGGGGAGGGAAGCAGACAGGGCCTGATGTTAATCACTAATAATTGGGGCAGGTTTATGCCAGAAAGGGCCCCCAGGACTTTGCGGCAGGAGGCATTTTCCTGCCACTGCTTTACTGACCTTCTGCTCACAAAGGCACCTCTGGCAAGTTGCAGCAGATGCAGCGAATTCCCTGCCCAGCCCCATAACATTTCCACTTGAAGGAACATAGAGGGGAAGCCACGGCTGGACAGACTTGACATTGGCTTGTTTCCTCCTCTCATAGCTGCCCTGTTGGATTTTAAAATTCATCACCTGAGATTGGGAGGAAAGGGAACCCAGGAGTCCAGACTCCTCCTCCTCCCGGCTCTAACCACTACATCCCCCTATCCCTCCCAGAGCTATGACTAGAACTGAGTCCTGGGCCCCAGTCCCCTGCTAGAAACTGCTGACAGTTGCACGGGTCCATATTCAGCCTCAGCGGAGTCACTCCGGATTGGGGCCAGGCATCACCAGCGGTGGGATCTGGCCCGCAGTCTGGGACGCGCTTGGGGATGTATGAGGCGTCCCAGAGGCAGCAGTGAGGCCTGGATGATGCCCCCCACCCCACTTCAGGGGTCTGTGTTCCAGTCCAAGTGGGCAGTGCTGCTCTGGGGCCCCAGCACCAGACAACAGGGTCCCCTTATCACCGGGAAACATCCCTCCCGCCAGTTGTCGCTGTGTTGGCTCAAGGCCCAAAGTAGGCCCCAGGAGATCGGAGCCCCTTGTTCCATCCGGCTCCTATTGGGCCTGGCGGCTTGTCCGCGTGATGTGATGTCTGAGGGCTCTGTCAGCGCCTGCAGGCTCTGGGCCTGATGTCCACCAGCTGCCTCTCCAGTTCGAGCACTGAGAGCTTGGGCACTCTCTGGCTGCAACACGATTGGAGGGGACAGCTCAGAAAGCTAAATGTCAGGTTTGAAATACACCAGGCCTGATTCTCAGTCACACACTGGCCCCTCTAGGCCACTCCAGCCAGGCAAAGAGGCCAGAAAGTGGAGAGAACCAGCCCCTGAGAATCCCTCCCTCTGAACAGGGCCCCCCCTTGGCTGGTGTGGACCTGGCAAAAGGACCCTGCGCCCAGTCCCTGACATGGGAGGCAGACCAGGAGTGTGGCTGGAGTAGCATATTCTGCCTTCATAGGGGGTAGCAGGGAGCAGAGGATAAGCTAGAGCAGCCCCAAGGCTCCCCCACACCTCCCCATAGACATACGCTGCTCTTCGCCTTCCTAGGCACTGCAATTCATCGACAGGCCCTGCGACCGAGCTTGCCAGTGAGGGGACCAGTGTGAATCCATGGTAAAGGGGCGGGTTGAGCTGGGGACCCACCGGGAAAAGGAGCTGAGACCTTTCAAACTCATGTCACAGAGGCCAACAAAAGCTAGAGACGGCTCTGAGTCTGCACCAAATCTCTGAGCACTGAGCCCTCTGGGGTTCGAGGCAGGCGTCAAATTCCAGCTGGGATCTGCATCTGAAACCTACCCGCGGGGCCTGTTTCTCCAACAGACCAGAGGCAAACATCTCTGGGTCCTTCGAAACTGAGGTGTGGATGCAGCGGGTTTCCTCTAGCCATTCTCAGCTAGCATCCCTCAGTATCCACGGGATTGCCGGTCCGAATGTTTTTCATGGAAAGTTCCCACCCCGCCTCCAGAATAGACAGTTTCCTCCGAAACCTATTTTTTTGGCAGGGAAATGTCCATTCTAATGAAACATGTTGATTTCCCCCACCCCGCACCCCCTCCCTCCAGGAACAGAGGAAAGGAAAATTCTCACTTCATTTCATCTTTCCACTTTGTGGTTCCACTTGCGTCACAGCACCGACTTGCAAATGACGGTTTTCAATTGTGTTGGGAGTGAGACTGCTGCTTTGTTCCTCTTTTGTCAATGGACATTTTAAGTGGAGTCACACCGGGAAAGTTGCCTCAGTGCTCTGTGCCTCGAGTCTCCCCTCTGGAAAAAGGGGGTGGTGTTCCTGTAAAGCACTTCGGGATCTGCGAAGAAGGAATACTAGCTAAGAGCTAGAGATCATGAGTAGTACAATAAGGTTTGGCAGAATTTGGTTTTTATTGTTTTATTATTTTCCACAGACAATCTTAATGTTTATTTTAAGCATTTTTCTCAGTTTAAATGTTCACAGTTGTGGAGCGGTCAGACAAGAATTATTTATTGTAGTGTGGCAGAGCTCTGACCTTGCCTCAGTGGCTCACTAAGACCCTCCACATAGCCCTTCTCTCTCTAGGGCCAGGTTACTGTCTACTGAGCCCTTTTCATCATACGCCAGCAAGGAGGTTGGGGAGAGAACTCCCACCATCTCTGTTGTCCCTAGGGGCTTATTTCAGAACAGTTTAGCCTCCTGTCCTAACAGAGGCCTGACTTCCCCTCCCAGGAGGTGTTCCTGTAGTGGTGGGTTGGGGGGAATCCGGGCCCACCCTCTAGTCCAGGTTCCGGCCCAGGGATCCTAATGGTAGCAGCCGTTGGCAGCCAACCTTTCACTGCCAGAGTTGCTACATTTCCTTGGGCACTTCCCCACGGCTCGCCTGCTTCTCCCTTCTTCACCCTTACCTTAGGGCTCCCTTAATGATGGTTTGAGGGTGTCTTCATTAACCAGCCCTTCAGCCGCGCTTCCTCTCCTCTGGCTCCCCGGTCCTCCTCTGCCTGACTGGAGTGAGCCCTTTTTATAGTATCAGCGGGGCCTTAATTAGAGTCAGGTGGTCACATTAGCTTAATGGCCTCACCTGACTCTTTGCAGGTTAATTAGTCAGGTGTTCTCATTAGCCTGGTGCAGCCCCTGCTCTGGTGAGTCAGGGAACAGAAAACTGTTAATTCAGTGGCCAGTATATCTGCCTTCTGCTATTCTGCTGTACCCAAATGGCCTGGGTCTATCACAGTAGATAATTGAGATTAAAGCTTTAGCAGCCAGCTGTTTTAGCAGAGCTGCGCTACACATACTCTGTGCTCCCCAAGCCCTATAGGGGGCAGCAGGGGACAGAGTGTAAGTTAGAGCAGCCCCAAGGCTCCCCCACACCTGTTCTTTATGGTGCGTTCATTACAACATGCTTCATACATATTAAAGCAAGACTTTAACAAGTTCTCAGGCAGCATTTTTCTTACTTTGCCTATCTATAAATGTCAGTTATTATCAATGGACATGTTATTTGTTGGTATAGTATCATAGAATATCAGGGTTGGAAGGGACCTCAGGAGGTATCTAGTCCAACCCCCTGCTCAAAGCAGGACCAATCCCCAACAAAATCGTCCCAGCCAGGGCTTTGTCAAGCTTGACCTTAAAAATCTCTCAGGAAGGAAATTCCACCACCTCCCTAGGTAACCCATTCCAGTGCTTCACCAACTTCCTAGTGAAAAAGTTTTTCCTAATATCCAACCTAAACCTCCCCCACTGCAACTTGAGACCATTACTCCTTGTTCTGTCATCTGCTACCACTGAGAACAATCTAGAGCCATCCTCTTTGTAATTCACTTTCAGGTAGTTGAAAGCAGCTATCAAATCCCCCTTCATTCTTCTCTTCTGCAGACTACGGAGAATTCAGCGTTTACTGATAAAAATCTTATCCTTCCAACCCTGTTGTTATAAGTCAGACTCAAACGAAAATTGCTGTTTCAGTTTAAAATGTCAGTTTGAAACAAATAATTTTTCATTTTGAATCCGTTTGACACTTCCTCCAGGACGACTGCCGTTTTTTTTTTAAACCGAAGCCATTCAGAGATTGTCTGTTTGGAAGCACTCATGGGGAAAAAATGTCAAATTTTCCAGCCAGCTTGAATCAGAATTATTGTTGCAGAATTTAGAGGCCCCAGCTGAGCCCAGGGTCCCTTTGTGCTGAGGGGGCTCCAACAGCACGAGGTCATCCATAGTGGCGTTGAAGGGGTAATTTCTAGCTCGAGGAGACATACCCGCACTAGCTCTGATTGAGCTGGTGTGCTAAAAATAGAAGGGTAGCTGCAGTGATATGAATGGCAGGAGGGGTAGCTGAGGATGAGCCCTGCTGAGCCATGAGGTGTGTACTCAGAGCGACTAGCCTTGCGTGCTGTCAGTGGTTGCATTGTATTTGTAGCATGCTAGTTCAACCCAAGTTAGTGGCAGGTATGGCTCCTGGAGCTGGGAACGACACCTTCTTGCTCCAGTGCAGACATATCCCAAGAGACAGAGCCTGCTCTCCAAGAGCTTTTAATTAAAGCTTGGTGGAAAATTGGATTTTTCATCCCATGAAAAGTTTTGAGATTCAGAAAAAAACAAAAACCCATTGTCTTCAGTTGGGACAAAACTGTGAATTACCAGTACTTTGTGAAATGAAATTCAGACAAGTTCTCTGGTGTAGCTCACTCGTCTCTCTCACTGTGAAAAATAGAGACAATTTCCAAACCAAAAGTCGTTTCCAGGTCAAAAAATCCAAACTTTTTCCTGCCCAAATGTCAAAATGGGACATTTCAAGATTTTCTAAATGTTTTTCTCCCCTCAATGGTTTTTTCCTCAATGAAATGTAGCCAAAATTTCTACAACTTCCCAAGAACAATTCCTTTCTTCGAAACAGCATTCTTTGAAGGAAAATGGTGTTGGCAAATCTTCAACACCCTGCTCTACCCAGCTGATCGAGAACCCAGACAGGATGGAAGAAATAAAGCCCAGAAAGCAGGAGTCATTTGCCCCAGGTCACGCACTGAGTGGGTAGCAGGAACTAACCCCCCCGCCCCGAGTGCCAGTCCAGTGCCTTATCAACAAGTCCATACTTCGATATAGCCCATAGCTGAGGGCCTCTATATTTCATCTGTAACAATCCCATGAGCCTCCAGGTGCCTCCAAGCTTCTCCTGGCTATTGTATTATGGGCACTGAGCAGAATCTAAGCCATGTCTGGAGAAGGGATTGAGGGCAAGTGGCCTCAGGTGACTCGCCACTGCTGACTCCCACTGGCCCGGCCAAATGTTGACCGTCCCAAGTCACCTGGCCGTCGGAGGACCGGGGTCACTGGGGGGACATGACACAGGAAACATCACCTCTGCCCCCTCGTTTATCTCAGCTTGTCTGATTTCATTGTAGATTCAAATTTAGCTGGACACTGGGGCGCCCGGGGCTCTCTGAGCCGGGTGGGGCTAAGCATTGCTGCATCTGTCCCAGACCCCACTGGAGCCGCATCTCTTGGACCTTTTTTAAATGTCTTCAATAACACTAACAAAGATCCTGTCCCGGAGTCACCTCCCCAAGTGTTTCCAGAATTAGCACTGTGCGCCAGATGTAGCGATTAACTGTCAGGAAACCAGCCAGTCCCAAGGTGCATGGGCAGAGAGAACACCCAGGAGTCCTGGCAGCCAGCCACAGCTGCTCCATAAAGCACTCGCCGTTAGAGCTACAGATATGTGCTGATGAAATGCCCCTCCCTGAGCCAGGAATAGAACCCTGGAGTCCTGGCAGCCAGCACCCTCTTCTCAAACCACTAGACAACCCCTCTTCCCAGAGATGTGAATACAACCCAGGTGTCCTGACCCCCAGCCCACTTGCACTAATGATTAGCCCACACCCTCCTCCTAGAGCTGAGACCAGAACCCAGGAGTCCTGGCTCCCAGCCCCCTGCTGTAACCACTAGGCAACGCTCTTGGCCAGAGCTGAGATCAGAACCCAGGAGTCCTGTCTCCCAGCACACCCGCCGTAGCTGCTCTGACGCCCCATGCACCGAGCTGGTCGTCACTAGTCAGCCTCATCCATGGGACAGACAGAAGCGAGGGAGCACCCTTTGCCAGCCCTTCTGCCTGGTGCAACAAAGGAGCAGTGCCAGCGGCTCAGCGAGAACAAGGAACAACTAGCCCATAGATCAGGTCTGGCATGCCCCCCCCCCCCAACATGGGCAGCGTCAAGCTTCAAGACACACACACACTCCCAGGGGCATGCACCAACCCAAGTAGGAGATCAAAAATCACTCTGCTCAGCTGTGCCGGTGACAAGCGGTCGCCGGTGACAAAGGCAGGGCAGCCGCAGAGTGAGCTGGGCCCATTCCCACAAGAGGCACCGTCACGCAGCCCAGTGCCAAGTTGTGCCACTAAGAACAAGGTGCACAGGCCGTGCCTCCAGCCTGGGGGACGGGCCACTGCAAAGCGATGTCTCTGCATAGGCTCTAGGGCTCAGCGTGGACACGCGGCTCAATGCAAGTCCCATGGCAATGCCATCCTTGATGCCTTAGCAGGAGCAGGGCGGTGGTTTTACCTCCAAATGTGGCATTGGTGAGCCAGCTATGGAACAGCATGTCCAGCTCCAGTGCCTGCATCTTCAAAAGGATGTTGAAAAAAATCAAAGCGCCAGAGGATTTGAGAGCTGGAGAAAACGCCCCACAGCTGCCAGTTGCTCCATTGAATCCCCGAGAAAACAGCCCCAGTGTTGCCTCTGTTCCTGGGTACCGCTTCCAACTAGCCACACATGCCTTGCCTGCTGTTCAGCTCCATGGCACGTGCCCAGGATGGGGATGGATGTGGCTGTGATCAGGTGCTGGGACAACCCCTCATTAACCAGCGTGCTGAAGTCACACATCTGGACTGGGGTCTCTCCAGACTCACTTCTCCTTCCTCCCCAGCCCGGCCCCCTGACCCCAGAACACCTCCCCGCCTCTAGCATACCCAGGCCCCTGGGCGGAGGAAATCCAGCCAGCGAAGCAGAACAGGCACATGATAACTTCCCCACCAAAGCGGGTGACTCTGTAGTCATCATCTCATGATCTGATCGCACGCCAGTGACACAGCCCCCAGCACTTGCTCCTAGCGCTGGCAGCCGCGGTTCTGGTGCTGGGAGGGAACGGAAGTGTGAGGTTGTTTCATTAGGATCTGGAACCCTGGGGCAGCAACCTCAGGCCGGGATGCCAGGCACTGGGGGGCTCAGTGCCAGGACGCAGGGCAGTGAGGGTGGATCAGAACCTCAGCCAGTTAGAGAGTTGGACTCGGACCAGTACCTCCCTGCAGCACAGCATCCTCCGGCACTGCCGACTTTTTCCAGTCCCAACTCCAGCATGGGAGCCCCCCCCGCAAGTATCACTGCTCTCGGCATGTCCAGGCCTTCCCCTGGGGTCTCCCACCCAAAAGCAAATCAGGCCTTGCTTGGCAGAGCTCCCAGCTGAAGCTGGGAGGGCTGGAGGCCAAAAGCAGAGGACGAGACAGAGAAGGGCCACTTTGCCAACAGCAACACGAATTGCAGCGCCCCTCGGGCCTGGGTGGCGAGGGGTAAGACGGAGAGCGCCTTAGCTAATGAAGCAGCAGTGGCAGGCCAGCTCGTTTCATAGGAAAGCTATGGGAAGCCAGCCACCAAGCCCAGAGCGACGAGGCTGTGCTGGCCAGCTGAGGGGTGCCAAGGGTGGGACGGAGCAGGGAGAGGGGATTGGAACCAGAGCCTCCCTCCAGATTCGGGACCTTTGTGGGAGGAGCGGCAGCCTGAGGATCATCCCAGGGCTCTAATCACATTGGGGCGGGGAGTGCTGGTGCAGATGACGGGATTAGTGGGGGGCGGGGAATCGGGAAGCCTGGAAAGGCCAGAGGCGCCTTGAGGGAGTTGCTTATGATTATTGAGATTACAGCAGTGGTGAGAGGTCCTGACCCAGCCCCAGATCCCATTGGGCCAGCTGCTGTGCATACTCCAACCCACTCAGGTTCCCTCCCCACTGTGCCAGGCGCTGCACAGACCCCGGACCAGCCCAGGTCCCCTCCCCCCACACTGTGCCAAACTTTGCAGAGATCCTGGACCACCTCAACTCCCCTCCCCGACACTGTGCCAGGCGCTGCACAGACCCTGCCTCCCCAGACCCTTTCCCCACTGTGCCAGATTCTGCAGAGACCCCGACCCAGACCAGCCCTACCCCCCATGTGCCAAGCACTGCACAGATCCTGAGTGAGTCCCCCCCCTGCCGCCCCGTGCCTAGCACTGCACATCCACAGTGAGAGACAGGCCCTGCCCCCAAGAATTCAGAGTCTAACTGGACAAAGGATCGTCACCTTTACTTTACAGGTGGGGAACTGAGGCCCAGAAGGACCATGTGATTCACCCAAGGCCACACGGGGAGTCTGTGTCCAAGCCAGGAACAGAAGCCAGGCCCCACTCAAGCACCATAACCTTAACTCTGCCCCATTGGGGTGGGACTGGAATCACTACTCTCAGCTAGGCTCAGCTGTGTCCTCCAGGGGGTCAGGACCCGGCAAATCAGCTAGACTAGAGCCCAAGGGGAAATGGAGAGAAAAGGGCCAGGTGAAGAAACACCCGGCAGGTCCAACGAGGACCCCAACCTACCTGAGCAACCTCTGGGGTCAGCAACACCGAGCGGCAGGTGAACCTAGAACATGCAGCATAACTAAGGCAGCGGGCACAGGAAATGCATTGACCTTTTAGCACCAGAGCACATTGGACTATTCCAATACATCACTCTGTGTGTGTGTGTTTGGGCTGTCCCATTATGGCACTGACTCTGTGTGTGCGTGTGGGTGGGTGGGTGGGTGGGAGGGACTGTCCCATTACGGCACTGACTCTGTGTGTGTGTGTGTGTGCGTGCTGTTTTGTAACATTACTGACTGGGGGGCGGGGGGGGGAGAGCTGTTCCAGCCTGTTGGGACTCCCAGGTTCTGTTCCCAGCGCTGGGAGGTGTGTGGGGCCAGGACTCCTGTGCTCTGTTACCTACCCGGAGGGAGTATGGCAGGGGTGGAGCAGGGCCCGTGTGGGGAGTGGAAGAATCTAGTGGCCAAAGCAGATGCCAAGAATTCAGGCCTCTGGGGTTGTGTTCTCAGGTCTGGGCGGGAGTGTGGGGTCAGGATGGCTGGGTTGTGTTCCTAGCTCTGGCAGGGAGCATGGCCAGCAGGAGCTAGGAATCCTGGTTTCTATTCTCAGCTCTGCTACTGACCCATTGTCTAAGGTCAGGTAAGTCACTATGTGCCTCAGTTTCCCTCTCTGTATGAGGAGGAGGATGTCACTGCCCTGCAGGGTGTGTAAAGAGCTTTGAGATTCTCAGAGGAACGGTGCCGGCACAGGCCAGCCTACTAAGCTCAGTGACCTGGCGCAGAATTTACCGGGCCGCATCTCTCTAGGATGGATGGACTAAGCAGCCCACACCCCAGCCAATAACTCCCTGAGTCCATTTCTAATTGGAATCACTCAGTGTTCAGTTTCCCTCCTGGTGGCAGGGCCTGGGATCTGTTGTCTCTTGGCCCTGCCCTGATGCTTCCGGACTGTCCATGCAAAGCATTTGCAAGGGCACATATCCGAGAGCAACGTGCTCTGAACCCTACGTCTCTGTTACAGAGCCCCGAGGTCCCAGTGCCGGGACCGTCTCAGGGCCCGACCTCCTGGGATGTAGACAGAGCGGGGGAACTCAGAGCAAATATCACTCCCCTCCCAGATCGAGGGGACAGTCAGCTTGGCACCGCTTATTTCAGAGCCAGGGAGGGCTAGTGGTTAGAGCAGGGGGTTATCGGGATGCCTGGGAGGAGATTTTGTATAGTGGACAGGGGACTGGGAGTCAGGACAGCTGAGTTCTTCTCCCAGCGTAGGGAGGGGGTAAGTGATTAGAGCAGGGGGCTGGGAGTCGGGGTTCTACCCTCAACTCTGCCCTGGTCCCATTGGCTAATGAACACAGGACAAAACCACCCATTAACCTCACAGACCATCCCGGGAGCCAGGTTAAATTATCTCACCTGGACATGGGGTCCTCCTTCGCTTCCTGGCCTAGGGAATTATCCTGGGGCCATTCCCCAGCCTGGGCAATACAGGAGCTCAGACTGGACAGCCTCAGTGGTCCCCCTCGCAGCAGCGGCTTGATCAGGGACATGTGACAGGGACATATTGCGAGAACCTGTCACCCAAGCCAGCTCCTGCAGCCTCCCGGCTCCGTGGCATTCAGGCTCAGGCCATAAGGACAAAGCCTTTCGCTGGTGTCCAGCTCTGTGGAAAACCCTCATGTTCCACGGGCAGCTCTGCTCTAGGAGCTTGAACGGCGCAGATGGTGGGGGGCAGGGCAGAACACCTGGATTCTATTCCTAGCTCTATCCCCATGTGACCTCAGGTAAGTCGCTCTCACCGCTCTGTGCCTCAGTTTCCCCCAGCTGCAGAACAGAAATCTAAGGAAGGGGGGAAAACACCAGGCTAAGTGCGATTGCTGGGCAAACTGCCCCCACCCCCGCACACACCCCATTCATGGCTCCTCAGAGGGGGGAGGCAGCAGGACACTCAGGCAGGAGCGGGCCCCATCCTGGGTGGTTTCCCAGAACTGGCTGAGTTGAAGGGGGTCAGGACCCAGCAAAACAGCTGTTCCCAGGTGGGGCCTAGCACAGGCTGGAGGAGGGATGGGGGGGAGAGAGGTGTTAGCGGGACCCAGGCTGGAACCATGTGCTGGTTCACAGGGCCAAACGCTTGCAAGGGGAACTCAGCCTGGGAGAGGCTCAGAGCTTTTTCAATCATGGTGGAAGCCCAGAGCCTGCTACCGAGACTGCCCCAGCTCCCCTTTCCCGGGAACATCTTGGCCAGTCGGTGTATATGCAGCACCAGCTCCTGATCCCTGCCAGGAGAAGCTGGCGAGAGAGAGGTGTTAGGGTCTGGCCACAGAGAGAGCGAGTGCTGCTTCGGTCCCATACAACCAACCTCAAACCCACCCCGCTCCTGGCTCTGCCTTTGACAAGGCCGGTGCAGGAAGCCCAGGGGTGGAGAACGCTGGAATCTGCCAGGCAGGTGTGGAAAACACCAGCCACTTCCCTCTGGTCTCAAAGCTCCTTGAGTCAAAGCAGCTAAGGATCAACAAGCAAACGAGAGACACGTCTCAGGCCACGGGTCCAGCGGGGGTGGTAACCTCAGACCTGGCCCACAGGAGCCTGAGGCTCTATTCCTGGCTCTGTTGATGAGCTTGGGTAAGTTACATCCCCTGGAGGCAGCTCAGTTTCACACTCCACCTTTGTCCATTTAGGTTGCAAATTCTTTGGCACGAGGGCTGTTTATCACGCTGTGTCTGAACAGCCCCTAGCACAGTGGGGGCCCACGTCTCAGATGGGGCCTCTACGTGCTACTGGAAAGTCAGCAAGACCAGAGCCCGTGGGGCAGGCACCATCCCTGCCCCAAAGGAGCTTGCAATCTAAACAGACAAGAGTGACACAGGGTGGGAGGGGAAACTGAAGCACAGAGCGGCAACACGATTTGCCCACCATCACCCAGAACAGGCAAGAGCAGAACCAGGCTGGCTGGCAGTGATTTACCCACTAGACCACACTGCTTCCATATGCTAGGGGCGGGGCTGGCATAAATTTGCTCCAGACCATTTCCCTTCTCCTGGGGCCATCCAAACAGCACCTCCCTGTGAACTGATGCTGTTCTGCGTGGCGCAAAGAAAGGATGGGTTTTGAATTCCAGGTGCCCCCGGGCTGGGGAACCGGAGAATGGGGGGGAGCCTCTCTGAATGTGATGCCCAAAGACATGCTGCCCACAGAGCACCAAGTGGGGAGTCCCGTCAGGGGCACACGATATTATCCCATTCAGACAGCTTTTGAGTTCTCCCAGCTGAAGCTGGTGAGGCTAACGGGACGGACGCCAAGGGGTTAGTTTGCTCCACAGCCTCGCTGATGCTAATGAGCTGATGGGAGAGGGCAGTTCAGACAGCGAGCTGTCAGCAGAGCCTGCTCCCCCCTGCCAAGCGCCAATGGGGAATGGTGGGAACAGGCAGCTCCCAGGGCACTGGCTCAGGCTGGCTCAGGGCACAGGCACTGGCGCTGAGATGGGCAGCGTGAGCCTGATCTCAGCGAACCAGGAAGTGCCTCATTGCAGGGGCTGAGCACGGAGGGCAGGCCGGGCCGTGAAAGTGGTTACAGCATGATGGATGCCCTGTAGGAACCGAGTTTGCTGGGTCTCAGGCTGGTTCCTGCCAGGCAAGCGACCACAATCCTCTCTGCATGTGGCAGCCTCGACCAAGAAGCCCAGGATGGAAGTGTCCTCACCCCCTCCCCAGCCGCTGGGATGTTTTTCCAGGGCTGTGGGAGCTTGCTGTGCCATCGCCCCTGTGGTACTGGCTCTGTAAATAAACACGGGACATTGGTCTCCAGGGCTATTCCACCAGCCCGAAACTCCCTACTCACGCAAACTTCGTGCACAGTCTTAACCCAGGCACCAGCAGGTTGCAAGGGCACCTGCGGGCTAGTAGACTGAGCCCAGGGCTGAGAAGCAGGAGACTAGTCACAACCTTGGACAAATTCTTTTCCAGCTCCGTGCCTCAGTTTCCCCATCTGTTAAAACAAGGCTCATTCATGTTTCTATGGCAGGAGCTCCCTGTCAGGGCCAGGTGCTGTACAGTCAGGCACAAGCCTGGAAAGGACCTCAAGAGGTATCTAGTTCAACGCACTGCTCAAAGCAGGACCAATCCCCAGGCAGACTTTTACCCCAGATCCCTGGGTGCCCCTCTCAAAGATTGAACTCATAACCCAGGGTTTAACAGGCCACTGCTCAAACCACTGAGATATCCCTACCCTCAGTAACAAGGGGCATCTGAGAGGCGGGAGCAGAGCGGTACAAACCCTGGCCTGTATTATACAGGGATCACACAGGTCCCCGATACATCATCCCACCTCCAAAGCTGGGTGAAGCGCGGCAGGATTTTGCTGCCCTGACCTGCATTAGCAATTAAGACCCCTGGGGTGGGGGGGGGCGGGGAGGGGAGTTCATAGGATTATTGGGAGCTAATCCCGGGCTCAGCGAGTGAGATTAGTTGATGAGATTACTGGGCAGATGGGGAAAGGCTACAGGAACACAGCGAACTGTCTCCTGGACTTCCCCGGGGAGGAGTCGCTAAAACCAGGCGGGGGCAAATTCCACAGCAGGCTAACAACAATCTTCCTGTCTCTGCATTCAGCCTCTGCACTGAATACACTTCCTGGAACCCCACCGAGCTCAGCAAACCAGGTCTCCTGGGTTCAAATCCCTGTTCTGCTGTGAGCTCTGAGCTAGAATCTGGGCCTACATTCAAGGCACCAGGCCAGCTTCTCCCAGCTGTGACTCCAGAGCCCCCAAGACGAGAGTGTGAATTCACAGGCAGAGCTGGGGGGACTGCATGCAGGGGCCCCCACATCAATGAGCCCTCATTGCAGGCAATAGGCTGGGGGAGGAGGAACAGCTTGTTTTTCTGTGGGAGGTTTCCCCATGCTGGAAACCTTCATTTGGCCCTAACGTTAATTAAGCCAGTGCTCTTACCGCTGCACAGCGCTTCCTAATCTCTGGAGGAAGCAAGCAAGTCAGGCAGGGAGGTGGGACTATCCCACAATGCACCTGAGCAGCAGGACCAGAGGGCATCAAGGGAGGATGTATTGCTGACACCTCGCCGGGCCACTCACACACACTCCCACTGGGGATCCCTGGACCTCGGGGCTGCCTGTATCCCAGCCGGTCTCAGTGGATCAGAGGGATCTGTTTCCACAGCGGTGGCAATTCTCCCTCGGCAACAACATGGTGGTAGAAGGGGGTTCTCAAGGGAGCAGGATGCAGAAGGGATGAAGGCAGGAGAGGAGGATGAGGGAGGGAAGAAATGAGAGTGGAAGAGCCAGACAAAGGGGAGTGAGGGAAAGGGGGGGCTGTATACCCCATCATCTGCAGGGCGGGATGTTGGAGATGCCTTGCTGACAGCCAGCCTGGCTCTGCTCCATGTCTGTCCCCCCACCCATGGGACAGGGGGTCTCCGTTCCACGGAGCTGGTCCCCAAAGCATTCGCACAGACCGGCTCCTTCCTCAAGGGAGGGAGAGCGGAGCAGGCGCCTGGCCCTGGCTGCCTTCACAACCCACAACAAAGTGACCGCAGACGTCTCCCACACATCCCAGCACTGCCTTCCCTCACCCCCCAGCCCCGCTTTGTTCGCTTGCCACACTCCCGTAACCGCACACCCCAGAGCTAAGCCAGCTCCCGGCCCTGGCAAGCAAGAGCTCTTGGCTCCAGGCACCTCTGCTCCTTGCCATGTGCAAATATTTAAGCTGTGGCGGAGACAGCCCAGCGATTCTTGTGGGGAGCAGGGTTCTGTTAGGGCTCCAGCTCCCAGCAGCATCCCCCCAAACACTGTGACACCACTGACCCCCAAAGGAGCTATGCAAGGGATTAATCTAGCCCTGAACCTCTAGGAGAAGGATGGCAGGCGATTGCGGGGTGGGAGCACCCCATGATATAAGAGGCCATGTCTGCATTCAAGGGCCATTCTCTGGTGTAAAGAAACTGGAACTACTTGGAACCCCCTTCCCGCTGCATTCAGCGTTCTTTATACCTTCCTGCTGTGCAGGGTTCCTGTGCGCTGTTAAACAGCCACTGCCCTCACCCCAGAGGTGGCTGCATTCCAGTGTAGTAGACGTGATTCCTAGGTGTTGTCTCTAAACAGCTGCTGTGCCCTGTGCCTGGGCAGCTGCATTTCCATGGTAAGTGAGCAATCCCTATGCAGCGTAGACACGTGCTCTCCAACAGGCGCCACGCCCCACCCCAGAAGTGGCTGCATTTCAGTGCTGGTGAAGCACTCAGAGATGCTGTTAACAGTGAAGTCATGAATTAAGCATTTGGGCCCTGCTCATAGGGATACGGGAGGGAGTCCAATCCAGTTAAGCCCTGGCCAGACAGATCATAGAATCCCTGTCCCCAGAAAGGTGTGAAATCTCAGCCACTGCCTTAATACCCTTGCTGGGTTTAATTAGCCCTGGGATCAGGAGGTCAATAGCATCTGTATTAACTCTGAAGGAGAAGCTGCTGTGATAAGACTGCTCGGCCATCTCTCTCTCTCTCTCTCTCTCTCTCTCTCACACACACACACACACACACACACACACACACACACAAGTTTACAGCACGGTCATCACATCAGCCAGCAGGCTCACACTCGTGATATGAAACTGCACGTTCCCAGTGCACAGACAGAGCACACTCCCAGTGGAGAGCTGTATGGACTCAGGCGTGCACAAGCTGCGTGCTCCTGGTGCACACAGGGCATTTCACACTCCTGGTGCACACATCTCGCACACACCCTGAGCAAGACTGCATGCTCATGGTGCTCAAAGGTTTTGCGCCCAGAGCGCACACAACTCATGCGCCAGCAATGTGGGATTTCGCACTCACCAACCAACCCGCAGCTGGCATCTGAACTACATGAAACCACATGCTCACCATGCACGCTGATTGCACCCTTGCTGCATCCAATGGCACGATCAATGGTGCCCAAAGCTGCACAATCATGGAGCGTACTGTTGGCACACTCACTGTGCATGCAGGTCTCATATTCGCTGTGGGAGCCTGCGCGCTTGTGCTGCACGAGGGCTACTGCCCAATCACCCTATGTCACGCTGCCTGTGTGTTTCTCAGCCTGGCTATCCCGGTTTACAGAGTCCCCTTGTTCTCCTCACCCGAGGCCAACGCCCACCTGGCGCCTTTGACCTGCACAAAGGAAGGCCAGCGCTCGATGCCCTGGAACGGCTCCGGGGATCATGTCCAGGCTTCAAGTGCTGCTTTCCTTCCTGTGAGCGATGAATAAGGAGCTTAGACCTCTGCCATGGTTCCCAGCAGCACAGCGATGCCAGCAGAGTGGGGAAGGTGACCAACCAACACCGGTCAAATGGCAGGGGATCCCAGCCAGGCGTAAACATTCCTGCCTCCTGGAGCCCTCTCAGCTGGCCCCTCCACCGCGCCGGGGTGCTCTCAGGGCCCTGCCTGCTAAGATTAACCCCTTAATGGCCAGGTTCCCACTCCATCTCCCACTGCTGCATTGCACAGAACTGCAATGGCACCCTGAGCTCCCTTCCGTAGGGTGCATCACGCAGCATCATGCAGACCTGGCCCTTGGCACAGCACCCTCGATGGAGCCCATGTTAGCTGGCACCATGATCCTCATGGCTCTGGCACTTTAGGGACACGCCCAGGCCCTCGTTTAGCCGTGAAGTGCTCTGTGTTCGGACACTAACGAGTCAGCAGGGGTGGATTGCTGTTTCGATCTGCTCCCTCGCTCAGAGCCAGCCCACGCTAGCAGCAAACAACAAAGTAAACAGCAAACACAAGCGAACATGAGCAGTTGTGCATACATGCATGTGTACATACCCTTGTGCGTGGGTGCACGGCCATGTGTACCTGTGGGCAGGTGAAACCATGTGCTTGTGCACCCTTGTGTACCTGTGTTTAGGCATGGGCTCGCGTGTGGGTGCTTGTGCCCATGTAGATGTTCACAGGCATCTGTGCACAGGCACGTGTGAGCATATGCATGCTTGAGTGTGCACCCCTTTGCACACGCGGGTGCTTGTGCATACGCACATCTGCAGTCGCCATGCGGTCAGCTCGGGGCAGCGCCTTCTGGAGGGTCCAGTCAGCCGCCAGCCTGTAGCAGCGGCTTCCCCCAAGCCAGGACTCCGTGAATGACAAGACCATGGGCCCCGCTCTGCACCCTGCACGTTGCACCAGGGTCTTTACTCAGATGAGCAGCAGGCTTGTCCGTGGCTGGCCACGAAGCCCTGCGCAGTCGCCCAGTGAAGCAGCAGTTCAGCTTGCACGCTCTCCCATCCATCTCTGCTCGCCTCAGTGCAGCAGCCCAAGCACAGTTATTTAGTTCTCCATGTTTCTGGCCTGAGCTCCCCGCCCAGAGAGGCCTCCATGGAGACAGTGCTAATCGGTTGCAGGCACCTGGCCCCAGCCAGGAGTGGAGTGCGGCCCACGTCTAGAAAACGCTTTGCTTTGCTTTTGGGAGGCTCCAAGAAGCACAAACGTCATATCCTTCCTGGTGGAATTGCTCCTAACCCCAGACGCTTCCCAGCTCAGACACATCTGCCAATGGGGTCCCTGGCCGCAGCCGTATTTCCAGGGACCCCCACAAAAGCTAGCAAAAAAACCAGGCACTTAATGGGCAGGGTCAACCTAAATTCTACTGGGCCATTTTAAACTCTTTGAGGCACAGACTAGCTAGAGCTAGGCGTAGTGCCCATCACCATGGTATCTGAGCCCCTCACTGCTTTGGGGGCAGCAGCAAGCACATTGGCAGCACTACAGACCCAATAATCATTCGTAGCCGATTACTTGGTGCAAATATTGGCCAATTCCACTTCGGTTTCATGTCAGCGTTTGGCCGATGCTAACTGGAAACTCAGTATGATTCTGCTGAAGACAGATGCAAATCTGGCCCAGGGTGTGAGCTACAGGGTGAGATTCTTCCCTGAGTAAGGCAAATCTGGAGTCACGCTACTGATGACAATGGGGCGACTCTGGATTTATGCTGGTGTAATAGATTAGGATCAGACCCCGGATCCAGCAAAGCTGGTAAGGTGACTCTAGATTTATACTAGTGTAGTTAAAGATCCAGTTCTAACATCAGCTGCAGTCAAAGAAGCGAGGTGACATTTACACTCGTGCAGGTGAGATCTGGATTTGGCCCTCATGCCACTGCAGTAAGTGAAGTGACTCCAAAGCTACGCCAAGGTGCCACCGATCAAAACCAGGGCCTAACTCGATTGCGGTCAGTGGGTTGACTCCAGATTTACACGAGCGTCCCGGAAATCAGGATCTGCCCCTGGCTCCGGATTCACCCCCACTCAGAGCCGACCCCATAAATCTTAACAGCCATCGTGATCGCCTGAGACTCTCGGCTTTCCAAGCTGCAGAACTGAAGCTGTCTCCTGCTTCCAAGTATGTGAGCACGCTGGCTGAGCATGAAAGCTCCATGACCGCAAGCAGCTCAGGTAGCCTGTGACCCCAGCATGGCCCGGCTCCTGGCTCTCCAACCCAGCCACGGCATTTGATTCTCACTGCTTCATTAACATCAGCCTTAAACAAACTGGAGGAGATGTGTGCGCCCCGGAGCCCAGGACAGCTTCCCGGTGATTACTGCAGGTTGCAGCTGACATGTGCTGGATCGCAGGAGTTTGGGAATGGCAAACTCCTTGTTCCTTGGCGTGCCAAAGCCAGGCTCTAATTACTTCCTTTCAGCGTGTGCACTGCCCCACAGCTAGGGTGCAGCTGCACGCCAAGAACAAGCTCGCCAGTGCCTTTGGGCCCAGACACCTCTCCAGCAATGGTCACTAGCTGGGGAGAAACTGCAAAGGCCTTTTAACCCATCAGAGGCTGGAGAAAGACTCTGGCTCACTGTGGTCTAGTCACAGAAGGAAGGGAAATTGAGGCACAGAGCAAGGCTGTGACCTGACCAATTTAATACAGAGGGTCAGTGATAGAGATTGGAAAATAGAACCCAGGAGTCCAATCCCCTGCTGTAAGCACTAGGTAATATAGAATTGGAAGGGACCTCAGGAGAACACCTACTTCAAACCTGCTGCTCAAAGCAGGACCAATCCCCAGACAGATTTTCACCCCAGTTCCCTAAATGGTCCCCTCAGGGATTGAGCTCACAACCCTGGGTTTAGCAGACCAATGCTCAAACCACTGAGCTATTCCTCCCCACCAACACTTCTGGCCAGAGCTAGGATGAGAACCCAGGAGTCCTGGCTCCCACGCCCCTGAGCAGACACCACCAGAAAAACAGGCATGGCCCTGCTGGAAGCGTGGTTAAAGCACAGCACAAACCCTTCACCTAACGGCTGTGGATTCCTTCCGCCCAGCAGCCGGCCATGCCCAGGCGCTGAGTTTCCTTTTGCCAGCCTAGCCGCTCCCAGAGAGCCCCAGAAAACACGTGCAGTGGCAGGCATCCAATGCTGGGCATGTGACAGCAGCTCCAGGATCCCCAGAGCCACCCAAAGAGGCCCCTTCACTCTGAGCCTGTCCCCGTCCGCCCAGGCTCTCGGCTAGGGTTATGCCCCAGAAGCCAGGGAGCATGGCAGGTCGGGGCGGGGGGGAGTGTGTCCAGGTTGGCAGCTCTTGCTCCAAACAACCAGTCCTGCCAACTGCTTCTCAGACAAGTGTGTAGTGAGCCCGGACACAGGGGAGAGTTGCCAGGATGAGCTACAGGCAGCAGCCAAACGGGGCTGCCCATGCGGATGGCGCTGGATGGAGATGCAGGATGCCTGAGTCCTATTCCTGGCTCTCCCACTGACCCTGTGCCTGAGATTCCCACCTACCCTTGTGAGCTGTTTGGAGCAGGGACTCTCTCATGCTCTGTCTGGGCAGTATCCGGCACAATGGAGGCGGGGGCAGAGCTTTGAAACTAACGGGAGTTTTGGCTTGCAAGTCCAAAAAAATCAAATCAGTTCAGGGCAAATAAAAGCCAATTTTTTTTTTAATTTTCTGCCAATCAAAAAGTAAAGGAACATTGTTTTGGGTCAGGAGGGAAACTGAGGCACACGGCGGGGGAGGTGACTTAGCTGTGATCCCACAGCAGAGCCAGGGCTCCTGACTCACAGTCCCCAGGCCTGACCCATCGGATCACAGTTGCTTGCCTGGTTCTGAGGGCTGCCTCCACAGCGTCTCTCGCCAGATGAGCCGTGCCCGGCACACACTGTCCATTCCCCCCAGCGATGGGAGCTGGCAGGGCACAGGGCCTTCCAGACAGATTCCTTTGGCCGTTGATCAGCAGCCAAACCTCTCTGTGACCACATGGCATCTGATTGCAGGGAGAAGGGCTGGGCACAGGCATAATCCCTGATCGCCAGAGATGCCATGGGGCATTAGGCAGGCAGGGTTACAGATTTCGCCTTCCTTCCTGTCCAAAGGAAGTTGCAGGCTCATTGCATCCTTCCCCCCAGCAGTTGCCCCAGCCCTGCCCAGCAGGAAGCCATCTTGCATCGGTGCCATCCCCAACTCGGCTACTAGCCCTAAGTGGGCCTCCCAGAGGCAGAGGAAACACCCTCAACTTCCGCTGGAGCAGCCTCCCAGGGAGACAGGCTGACAAAGCTAGGACTAGAACCCAGGAATCCTGACGCTCATGGCTCTGCCCACTAGCCCCCACCCCACTCCCAGGGCCAGGAAGAGAACCCAGGCGTCCTGACTCCCAGCCCTTCCGTTTCCTCCGTCTCTAACCACTAGCTCCTACTGCCTCTCTTGGGCAACCTCTTTATAGCCCCAGCAGCTGAGCACCAGTGAGGTGGGGAGCACTCTTCCCGGGGCAGGGAGGGTCTCCCTACACACACTCCACATGCCCTCCACACCCGCCTGCCACTGTTCATCAGCGACTCATTCCCTCGCCGCTCGAGCCAGGTGCTGAGCGATTCCCACTAGCCACTTGCCCCTCCTTTACGTGGCCTGGTGTGGGGCGAGCGAGCTGGGGCTGGGAGGGCGCCAGGAACCTGAGAGCCCTATAGGATTTACCCGCAGCCCCCCTCATTGCTTCTCCGGCACAGGGCTGGCGCTGGTGCTGGTATCAGGGGCCCAAGCCCTGGAGGTGACCGGTCTGGGGGGGATGGAGTATGGACCTGCTGGAAAAGACCTCCCGCCACTTGGGAAAGCAGCGCCAACTCAGTCCTGTCCCTTTAAATCTACTTCCCCAGCCCCAGAAGAGCCCCCAAGTGGGACCCAGCAGCAGCAGCATAACTGGGGAGGAGACTGAAACCCAGCAGTGCCTGCAGCTGTGATGAACAGGGGTGGCCCGTGCTGAGGGGGAGCAGGATTTTACCAGGGGGTCTCATGGTCCAATGGGCTTGTCCATGTGACTCGCTGTCCTGGCAGGCAGGGCGTGGCCACCTCAGGAAATAACCTGCACCAAATTAATATCCGCAGCCAACTCTTGGGCTTCCCCTTCCAGAAGGTACGAAGGACGTGTCCAACCGGACGCCTTGTTCTCCCAGCTGCTGCCCGACTCGACAACTCGTTCGCCCGGCTGGCCCAGCTGCTGCCCAACCGGACGCCTCATTCCCCTGGCTGGCCTGGCCGATGCCCGATTGGATGACTCGTTGGCCTGGCCGATGCCGTACCAGAACATTTAGCCTTGTACGTGGCCAGCCAATAGGCCAACTAGTCCTTTACTCGCTACACCCAGCCCTCAAGTCCACCACTTGCCATCCAGGGCCATCTACTAGCCCATCCGTGCCCAGCCAGCCATCTGTCACTCCGCACACACACACCCCGGCACCTATAAAGACAAACATAAGCATTGCCCCTCGTCTCCTGGCCAGGACGCCCCCCATGAAGGGCTGGGGGAGGCAGGCGAGACGCCGACAGAGACAAAGTTTAACAGCTCTGCCCTCAGGGGGCCTGGGTGGGTTTCACTGGGGAGCAGCAGATACCCTAGCAGAGGGTTGGGGGGTTTTCCCATCATGCACCAAGGCGCTAGGCTAACACCAGCTGACAGGCATGCTGGAGCGACCCCCTCCCAGGATGCTAGAGGTGCATCCTTTGAACAGGCTGGAGGCGAGGCCATGCTCCGGAAGACGCCCTGCTGTGGCTCTGGCTGGGATTTTACCCTGCGCTTGGCTCTACGGATTCTTCATGCCATGGAGGTTGGGTCAGGGTTTGTTAATGGCAGCAGCTCCCCTTGGGAGGCAGGTGTTATCGGGGCCATGGGGAAGCTGAGGCATGGGACAGGGTTAAGGAACTTGACCATGGCCACACTAGCAAAGCTGGAAATAGAACCCAGGAGTCCTGACTGTCCTGTGCCAGAGACTGGCACACACCTCCCGTTACGCTCGGCCGTGTAATCTCTGCTGGCTGAACCTATTAGCCCAAGCCAAACCCCACAGCTGTAACCGAGCGCGACCCCCGAATGGGGCACAGCGTAACTGGCTCTGTGGCTGCTTCCCCAGTGTGTCCTTTGCCCCTCGGCCAGCATCCTGCCCCTCTGCCAGGCCTGGATCGTCTCCTGAAGTCCCTTCTCCAGGGCTTGGTCCCTCGCCCCGGCATGTGACTGCCACAGTGCCCTTGGTGAAGGTGACCCACGGCGAGAAATCCCAGCACTGCCCCTGGGCTTATCTGGTGCTGGTAAATACCAGGCTCTGTCCCCACTGATCTCTCAGCGCTGGGAGCTTTGCTCCTCCAACTCACCAGGGCCCGAGGCTGGCACTGGGGGTAGTGAATAGTGGCAGGTGACTCAAACAGGGGCAGCCAGTCTCCTGCTTGGGGATGCGGGGGGAGCTGCAGTCCAGAGCTGGGCAAAGAAACCCCCTCAGCATGAAACAGAGCTGGCTGGGCCCTGCCACCCAAGCTGGGAATTCGCGCCACAGAACCTGCTGCCCAGCCGAGCCACCAGCCCCAGGCTGCTGCTCCCTGGAGCCGGGCCAGCCAGGCCTTGTCCTGCTCCATCTGCTTGACCCACCCTGACCTGGGAGCAGCCAGATGCCCCGTGCCCACGGCCCGCTCGGCTCCTCCACAAGGCCAGTAGCACCCAGGGGGCAGAGAGCTCTCAGGCGGGGCATGCAGGCACCCCACCCCCGTGAGCCCAGCCCGTTCCTGCCCCACCTGCCCTTGGCAGAGGGGTGACCGGAGAGCCGGGGCTGTGGGGTCGGGGCATCTCGCAGAGGAGAAAACCTGGCACCTGCTTTGTTTAAAGCAAATGGTCTCAGGCCCCTGGGCCACACACAGGAGGTGGCGGAGGGGAGAGGCCAGCCAGCGGGCGGGCAGACAGCCCAAGCAAACATGCAGCCGCTGAGCCAGGTTTCCAACAACACGCATGGCCCTCCTCCCAAAGTCAGGGATCACAGGGGAAAAGAGGAACCAGCGGGCGTCTGGGGGCGGGGAGGGACCAGACGCTCCCGAACAATGACCTTGGGGGGGCCTGCAGAGCTCCCCACCTCTGCGGCGGGGGTCAGCGGCAGAAGAGACACAGCTGTGTGCATGTGTGTGTCACTCACACATATACACACACAGAGCCCATCTGGGGACTAGCAGCCCCCGCGTCTGGAGTGAGCAAAGCTTTCTCTGAACTGGAAGTGAACCCAGCTGTGCACACAACACCAGCCGATCCCCAACCTCTGGGGGGCCGGGGGGGACAGGGGTCCCCACAGCTGACTGTTGCTTCTGTATATCTGGGGCAGTAGGGGGAGGGACCTGTAGCCCCGGGGGCACATAGCAAGGAAAGGTGGGGGGCAGCTTCAGAAATGGCTGGATCTAGAAAAGGAGAGCCACGCAGGGGATTCAGAATGAGGGCGCATGCAGCCAGCCAGGGATCCAGAAAAGGGCCGAGAGATCCAGACAAGAGATTCGTTCACCTTGGGGGAGCCCAGGAAAGAGAAGCATGCACCCGTACACTTGCACAAGTGCACACAGGGGATCCAGACGAGGATGCAGGCATGCACACATGGGAATCCAGACAAAAAATGTGTGTGGGGGAGATGGGCCTTTGTGAAAGTCTGTGCCTCAGTTTCCCCATCTGTAACATGGGGATTATGATTAAAGTTGGTGGAATATTTGCTGATGCAACTTTTGGCTAGCGGAAAACAGCATTCTGGTGAAACTGAAATTTCTGTTGGAATGTGTCAATTTTGACATATTTAGAAAAAACAACATTAACCCCTCACCCTGCCCATTCCCACCCCCATATCCTGGGTGTCTTAACTTCCTCAGCCCTGGGGAGCAGGACAGAGGTTTGAATGTCATGCCAGGTGGGGGACCCAGGCCCAGGGCAGAAGCGTGGGAGAGAATCCAGTCCTGAGCAAGGGGGGATGGAAGGGCAGAGCTTGCTCCCGGCCCAGCTGGAGCCGGGCGTCTCTCCGCAGTCTGTTCAAGGCGGCCTCGGCTGAGCAGCTGGTGTCTCGCAGGACAACTCTGAGATGGAGCCGGGCAGCTGGCCGGGTGAGCACTGCAATGTGGAGCAGGAAACAGGGCAAGCGCCAAGCCCGGCAGCCTGGCATGTGCCTTTTGCCAGCTGGGGCCAGTGCCACCTGGTGCTAAAATAGAGCAAGCTCTCCTCCCCCCAGGAGTTCTCTTCTGCCCAGCTGCCCCAGGATCTGTCTGCATGTCACCCAGCTCCCCCGACCAGCCACACTCCAGTCCTTCAGTGCGTGCCCGGGTGTATATCGGCCCCATGTGTCGGGGAACCAGTGCAAAGCACATCAGAGTCTCCCCTCTCCCCCATCCTCTTTGCACCCAGCCTGTGTTTAGCTCATCCTCCGCTACCCCACAATTCCCTGCACCAGGGCGTTCCGCCCCTCCTGCATGGTGCTGGAGGCAGCACTGTCCAGTGGGTGGAGCACTGGACTGGGACCCAGGGGCTCTAATCGCAGCTCTGCCAGTGACCCACTGGGTGACCTGCGCAAGTCCCATCCTCACTCTTTTCCCTCCCACCCTCGGTCTGTTTACACTGTCTTTGAGTCCGGACAGCACCCAGCACACCTGGGCCCTGCTCTCACACCACCCTAATACAAACATGATCTCTCTAGCCCTGCCCATAGTTACCCCCTGCCTATCCCTAGCTCCGGCCACCCGCATCAGCTGTATCCTGGCAGCAGGAATCTTGGTGCTCATGCTAAGGAAGGTCAGGGACAATGACACCCACAGCTGGGATGATGCAGAGAAACAGGACCAATCCCTCAAACTGAATGGGCCACACACAGGACCCCACCTTGGTAGCAGGGTGGAGAAAGGGGGCGCTTGGGTGCTCAAGGTTTGCAAAGGCCCAAACATGGCGTCACATTCCTTTAGAAGCCGAGCCCCGAGGATTAGAACGTGGGACCGCCCCACTCACGCGTCACCCATGTGGCTGGTGGCAGGCCCACAGCAGAGAGGGGGGTCTCTTGTAGCCAATTCACCAATAAAGCCCCTGCACCACTGTGCAAAACTACCCAGGAAAATTTCCTGGAGCAGAGAGGAAAGGCAGGTCCCTCAGGTATACTACAGGGGCTAGAAAAGAGCAGGAATCCCGAGGGTGGCTGGGAACAGACGGGAGAGAGTCCAGGTTATTCATCAAAAAGGTTTATTAGGAATCTCCCTAGAGCCTTTGGCAGAGAAGAGTTGATACAGTCTCCGGGCTAAGGTACAAACACAGATTACAAGTGCAAGGGGACACCACAGAGTCACCGGGAGATCAAGATCCCGCTGCCCTGCGCATCCCCAAAGCCAGCTCGGGCGCTAGCGGAGAATGCTGAGCAGGCCCCGCCACTGCACAGAGCGGGGGTGATGGGTTCCCCCCAGGGCCGACAAATTGGATCAAGGGGAAAGGGGCTCTCCCAGCTGCCCGACGGCTCACGGGAGAAGCAGCTCGGGTGTTTAGTCCCCTCCGTCGCTTCCCAACTCCTTGCTTCTCGCCCATCTCAGTCTGTACAAAACCCCAAGCCCAGGCTCTCCCAGGAGACCGACCAGCTGGTTCAGGCTGAATCCACATAAACTGCGGCTCCCCTTGGACACCCTGCTCGGAATTAGCTCCCAGAAGGACCCCAGAGCGCAGATCCCAGCCAGGGCTGGAGCCTGCTGCTCTGTATCACACTCCCAGAGAGCCGCCAGCCAGCCAGTTAGATGGCTGCCTCTCGCCGCCCGAAAGCTCCAAGCCGGCCAGTAGGGGGCGCCGGCCGTTAGGTGCAGCCAAACCCACCCACTCAGCTCCCATCTCAAAGCCTCCTCGCTCTCCCGGCTCCGTGAAGGAATCAACCCGCGTTAAGGGCCTTTTGCGTACGTGTTGCAGAAGAGAGGGCCAGAGCTTGCAACGGGGGGCGGGGGGTCAGGCAGGATACAGGGCTGGGGGGATGGGACACAAGAACCTGGGCTCATCTGTTGCTGCCACCCCAGGGGATGGGGATTGGAGCAGGGACAGGGCTGCCTCGAGATCAGAGAAACGCAGCTGGAGCCAGGGCCCGGGGGATCGGCACTAAACACAATCCAGAAAGGAGCCAAGCGCTGGTGGAATCCCTTAAGCATCTCCTCAGTGCTCACGTTCTTCGAGAGCGAAGGCCAGGACAGCAACGGCCAGCTGCCGCCCAGCTTTGGGCTGGAAACAGCTGGGGGGAGCGCGGGGGAGAAGGGAGCACAGTGATACGCGAATGCGCAAGGGAGACAGTTCTGGGTCTTTCTGTCCTTTTAGGGCGCCACACTCGGCTCGTTGGGGACCTGCCCCAGGCCCGTGCTGGCCAGGAAGATGCTGGCCAGGTAGCTGGCATTGAAGCAGTCGGCTCTGTCCTCCTCCTCCTCCTGGGAGCAGCACTGATCCTTGTCCTTCCAGGAGTCCTTCTGGGTGGTGCACAGGGCGGCGATGGAACGGGCTTTCTGGGGAGAGCAGCGAGCAGAGGCGGTTAGAGCCGAGGCCTGGGACACGCAGCAAGTCAGCCACCCAAGGGCACTAGGGGTCAGGACTCCAGTGGCACCCGTCTCTCACTGCATGACCTTTAACAAGCCATTTTCCTCCGCTGTGCCTCAGTTTCCTGCCTCTGTACTATGGCGATAAACTCCCCCCACCTCCCCAGTTATGGGCATGTCCTGAGCTCTGAAACACCATCTCCCTGCACCCTCACCCCAGGGGAGCCCTCGCAGCACATTACACCCCTCTCTTCCCCGCCGGCTCCAAAATAACACAAGCAGTGGCTCATCTTTGCACACAAAAGCCCACAGCGATTCAGTGCGCGGGGCAGCTCACCTCCAACCTCCCCCTTTCCCCAGCCAGCCAGAGCCTATTTTCAACCCCCTGCGCCACAGGAAACCAAAGCTCCGATCCCGAGCTCCGTGCAGAACTGGGGAGGCCTGGGTTTCACAGCCAGGTGTTATGATCGGGGGACACGGCGGCTACGCTGCTCAGCCAGGCTGGGGCACCTGCCAAGCCCATGCGAGTCCTAGGGTAAGTGGTGCCAGCCTGCTATGACCTTAACACTTAGATCTAGGAGGCCAGGGGCATGGCAGGAGGTACAGGCCACCAAGTTACATGAGGTCACCCAGATCTGCCTGCAGCGATTCACGCACCACCCCTGGGGTGCCAGATCTCTCACGAGGGGGAGGGTAAGGTGCTTTCTAAGCCAATCTGAACAAATCAATGCTGGTCCAGACCCGGCTGCCCTCACTCCAGCATGGTTTGGTTTAGCAGAAATGACAGAGGTGTGAATTTGTCCAGCAGTCCTGCAGGTAACAAGCCACTGAGACAGGAGGGTTCCCTCCCAGAGCACAAACCAGGCAAAGCCTCGGGGTCCGTCTACACCTAGACCGCTCCAGTGGCAGATCTAGACACCGAGAGGCGGTCGGCCTGGCACTGTCTGCACCAGGTTGAGGTCGGCACCGCTCCAGCTCTCGTTGGGGTGGGTTTTTCACACCCCATGGCTGATGTTAGCTCCCGGGGGACAGCAGCCCTCAGCTGGTCTAAGCTGTCCTTGACCTCGGTGCTGCGGACTTGTGTATAGACACGTCTCCTGTTACTAACACTGCTTCTAGCTGAGGTCCTTGCCTGGCTCTCAGTATCTGAGCACCTCTTGGTATTTACCCTGACGGGCCGGTCGGGAGGCAGGGCCTCACCACTACCCGCACTGAGCCCCAGAGAGACAAAGAATGAAGTGACATCCCAAGGTCACGTGGGAAGTCTAGCAAGGCAGGAATTGAACCCCGGTCTTGGGCGTCACAGAAGAGCCGCCCTGACCATTGCACTATCCTTCCTCTCTCCGCCCAGGGCAGCAATGCCATGGCTCTCCAGCCTTTTAATCATCACGTTGTGTGCCTACAGCAGGGTCTATTTGATAACCACAGCCCCCCCTCCCTTGCACTCACCTCTTTCTCTGCACACTGCGTCCTCTCCTCACCCTGAAGGCTGCAGCAGGGCTCCTTTATGCTCTGGATCATGTCTGGGATTGGTTTCCTAGTAACAAGAAGAGAGTAGTTTGTACCCATGACTGGAGCTCAGGGCTTGGGCTAACCAGCAGCCTGTTTGGCGAGTACTGGGATATATCCAGCATCCTGCTCTAGAGGGCGCTGCGCTGCCAGAGGTGCCCCCCTATTAGTGGAGACATGAAACTAAGATCCTGTTCTTTTGCAGTCGTCGAGAATCCGCATTTAAATACGACCTCACTGAATCATGTCCTGTCTCCCTAAATTCTCCAGGTGGAGTCAATCGGATGCTGCATTCTTATGCACTTCCTGTTGTAAATTGCAGCATCACGTTACTGTGAGCTGTTAAACAGCTGCAGCATTCCTCCCCGGAGACAGCTGCATTTCGGCGGCAGGTGTGTGAACCCAGCATATACAGCCTGTAAAGTGCTTAGGGAGATTTCAGTGGCGCTCCACAAGCTTCAGGTTTAGCCCATCTGAAGATCTGGCCCAGAAAGTTTAAGTGATTTGCCTAAGGTTGCAGACTGATGCCTGTGGCAGAGACCAGAATAGATTCTCCATCACACTGCACCTGGGCTTGTCATTTACACCCTGCCAAGCGAATGCAAAGTGCATGTAACATGCTACTGAACCAGATCAGCGCTTTACACTGGTGTAAATGCAACAGAGAGCCAGGTCCTGGGTCTCTCGGCTCCCTGGCCTGGGCCTTCCCACCAGGTCACTGCTGTTCCATAGAAGCCACCTGGGACTGGACAGCAAGTGGGATCTTCCTGGCCTGTTTCCTCATCAGGACATTCAGTGGAGAGAGCAAAATAGGTGGAGTCAATGGGGCTGCGCTGACCTACATTAGCTGGGGGTCTGGCCTGTTCCTTGAACACAGGGCAAAGATTCTGCCCCAGCGATACGGGGCCAGGACAGACCCTGGGCTCTCTCCCTGCGGACGTCACTCCTGGCAAAGTCCCACTGCCAGCAATTCCCCTCGCACCAGGAAAATCCCACAGTGAGGCTCGCACCAGGGCATGGAGTGCGTGGTGGGGAGCGGAGGAGTGAGAGGTGTGGATGGGATTCTATTCTGGCTAAATAATTCATGGCCTGCTCGCCTGGAGAGAAGCTGGATCGAAAACGAGCTGCCTGTAATCAGAGCAAACCCTGGCTGGAAAAACTCCATATGGGGGGATTTGCTTCTTTCCTCATGGCCAGAAGGCGGCGCTGCAGCCTCGCTAATCTAACTGCTAACCCAGAAATTAAGCCTCTGTTTTGCCACCACCTGGCGCAGGTTGGATTAATTCCTTCCCAGGCCCCTCTATCTTTCTATAGGCCACTGCCCTGCGCTGCTCGGGCATTACAGGTGGCAACAGTCACAGCGAGCTGACCTGATGGGTCCAGTGGGTAGAGCAGGGGTGGGGCTGGGAGTCAGGACTCCTGGGTTCTAGTCCCAGTGCTAGGAGGGAGTGGGGTCTAGAGGGTACAGCGGGGGTGGGGCTAGGAGTCAGGACTCCTGGGTTCTAGTCTCAGTGCTAGGAGGGAGTGGGGTCTAGTGGGTAGAGCGGGGGTGGGATTAGAAGTCAGGACTCCTGAGTTCTAGTCTCAGTGCTAGGAGGGAGTGGGGTCTAGTGGGTAGAGCAGGGGTGGGGCTAGACGTCAGGACTCCTGGGTTCTGTTCCCGGCTCTGGGAAGGGAGGATGGGGATTAGGAGTTCAGGACAACTCCTGGCTTCTCTGCTCTGCTGCTGGCTCTGTTTGTGAGCCTGGGCAAGTCTCTTGTGTTTCGACATCCCCATTCTCCGGCGGGGGAAGCTAATTCCCCAGGAGGCCTGGTGAATGTCTGCAGGTCCCTGGCCGAGCGGGTCAGACTCACTGTTTGGTGAAGAGCTTGATTTCCCCACACAGCACGTCCATGAGCGCCGGGGTCACCACGCCCAGGGTGACAGCCTGGATCTCCTTGTCGTAGGCCGGGTTTGGGGCTTGGCTGGAGAAACAGCTGAACCTGGCCTTGCCTTCAGCCTCCTTGCAGCACTGGTGGGGTTTGGTCTTCACCGACAGCTCCTGCTTGCAGAACTGAACCAGGGCCTTCTCCCACTAGAGAGAGCAAGAGAAGCCATGTACAGAGGAACAGGCCACAATTCTGCCAGTGCCAGAGGCTGGACGGGTGGCTGAGGCTGCAGCGTGGGACACAGGATGCCCAGGTCCTATTCCCAGCTCTCCCGCTGTCCTCATGGGTCAGCCTGGGCTCGAAAGCCCCCGAATATTCCTGGTTTCTGGAATGTCCCCGGGATCCCATTTGTTTAGCACTTGATCTGTACCCAGCACAGAGAGACAGCCCAGGGAGCCAGTCTGGCCCCCCAGTCATTCCTGCTCCTGCCAGAACAAAATGGGCCAGGCAGAGCCCCCTCCAGGCTTTATCTGAAAATGGTGCCCGGGGGGGGAGGAGGGATGGACTCATATGTGGCTGCAGCACCAGCCCTAGAGCAGGAGACAGCCCGCCCCGCCCCGGGACTGAACACAGACCAACAGCACCAGAGAGACTCAGCTGGGAGAAACTCCTCCCCCCCTCGCCGATTGGCACCCGCTGCCTCCCTCCCTCGGGCTTGTCCCCCTCAGCCCCGTGCCGAGCGCCCCCTCACCGCAGCATGAGCACAGTTGACATTCTCATTCTTGCAGCACTTCTTGCAGTCGTTCTCCAGGCGGGTGATGGCGCGGGCCTGGCGCTGGAACCAGCCGTACCCAGTGGTGGGGATGGCACTGGGCAGGTAGACGGGCCGGAACTTGCGCAGCCTGCAGATGTTCTTGATGTTGCTGGCGGTGGGCTCGCCGGGCGGGAAGGAGATCTCGGGCAGCCTGGGCCACAGCCTGCCATTGGGGGGCAGGGTGCTGGCAACGTTAGCGTTGTAGCTGGGGTTCGGGGCCTCTCTGGCGAAGCACAACTCCCGGTCGGTGCCCACCTGCTTGCAGCAGTGGTAGTGCTTGGTCTTCACCGAGAACTCGTTGTCACAGAACTGCTCCAGGGCTTCCTTCCACTGCCGGAGGGAGGGAGGCAGGCAGGCAGTCAGTGGGATGCCCCGGTGGGGGCCCAGAGCCCCTCCAGCACCGCAGAGCCCCTCTCACCCAGAGCCCTCCACTCACCCCAGAACCCGTCCAAGCTCGGGGCAAGGAGCACTTTGCCCTCCAGGTGGCTGGCTTCCCCTCCATTGCGCCCGAGCTGGAAGCAGCTGCAGCTCAGTGGCGGGCGGCTGCTGGGATGCATTTGCCGGGTCTCTGTCCAGCTCCCAGCCAACACAATCAGCCCCTAGCTGGCAGCCGCAGCCCAGAGGGCGAGGGTTGAATGGCCCCTGGAGACGGTGCTCCCCTGGCATAGCGAGAGGGGTCCCCCTCCAGGGAATCCCGCAGTGCCCATGCTGTGCCCGCCTTGGGGACCCAGACCTGGCTCTCCAGGTCCTATCACCAGCCCTGCGAATGGCTCTAGGTTGCGCAGTGGGGCTGTTTCCTGCACTATCCCGAAGCCTTTCTCCCACCATAGTGATCCCTCACAGCATCCTTCCTTGAGAGAGGGGCAGCGCGGCCTCATGATTAGGGCAACAGGCCGGGACTTCGGAGAGCTGGGTTTAGTTGCTGGCTCTGTCATGGACTCTGGCTACGTCACACCCACCCTCGTGCCTCAGTTTCCCCTCCCGCCCTTTGTCTTGTTGGCCTGAGGTGCAGGGACCGTCTCTCCCAGGGCAGGTGTAGGGACGTACAGTGCCCCCCCCCCACCCCCGCCAGAGCTCAGCCGGGTGCTGCTGTAACACAGCGGCCCCACGGAGCAGCTGGAGCCCAGGGACTCACCGCGCTCTCTGCGCAGGCCAGGCGCTCGGCGTGCGGGCAGCACCGCTCCAGGCCGGCCTCCAGGAGGTTGATGGCATCGCCTTGGCGCTTGAGGTGGGAGAACCCCGTCTGGGGCAGGTTCGTGGGCCCGTACGACACCTTCTTCCTCCCCTCCTGGCAGATGTTGTCGATGTTGCTGGCGCTGGGGCGGGCCGGCGGGAAGTCACCCAGCTTGTGACCCCAGGGCTGGGCCCGGCAGGAGGGGCCGTTGCCACAGGTGGTGATGCGGGGGCCTCCGACTCTGGTCTGCAGCACGGCCTCCCCAGCCAGAGGGGCCCCATGGACCAGCATGGGCCCTACGGCGGAGGGAAAGCAAGTTCACAAGCCTGCAATCAGGCCAGGCCCCGCTCGGCCTCCCGGGGGTCCCGTCAGCCCGTCCCATTCCCAGCTCACATTAGGAGGGAGCAAACGCGAGGAAGCTAAACTAGGACGGGAGACCACCCTCCAGGGGGCACTCATCCCCCCTAGTTCCATCCTGACCCCCTGGGGCCACCCTGGGCTCCTGGCCAAATCCTTCAGCCTCCCTAAATCCCTGGCCGACAGCAGCTGAGCTCCACCCCAGAGGGGGCTGCACATCAGCGGGAGTGGCCAGGAGCTGGGACACGCTCTGTGGTGGGAAGCTGGTATGGCTCTGGCCCGGTCACACTGGGATGCTGCTCCCGGCTCTGGCCCCAAAGAAGCATGTCAGGCCAGTGCTAGGCGGAGTCAGGACTGGACCCAAACTGGACCCACTGCCCCTAATGAAGCAGAGGAGCGAGTGAGCCAGCCCACAGAGCAGGGTAACACGGCCAGATCCCAGCCCCTTTGGACAGAGCCAGAGCCCCAGGTTATCCACGGGGAGAGGGCACCATTTGGCATGGCCTGGATGCTGCTCCACCCCACCTCCAGTGCTTGCTCCTTCTGCCTGGGATTCCCCAGCGGGGCCAGTGTCACCCAGTGGAACCCACCCAGCAGGGCAGGAAGAGTTGGAAGGGCCAGTGCCCTCCTCCCGGCTCACCTTGCTGCAAGTCCCAGGGCAGCTCCGGGAACACTTCGCTCTGGAGCAGGTCCTCGGCTGTTGCGTCGGGCAGCTCCTCTTGGCCATCTGGGAGAGGAACAAAGGACACGGTGAGCGACTGGACCCAGCACCGCCATGCCAGGAGATCAGGAGTCTGGCTCAGAAATGACAAGATCTAATGGGGGGGGGTCCCTTTCTTGGCGGCCTGGGGCCGGAGCCCTTGGGGGTCCTGCTCTGCGGCTTTTCTCTGTGCCCTCAAGAGCTAGAAGCTGAGTAAGAGTCGTCTCTTGCGGTTATACAGCCTTTTCCTCAGTGGGGCCCAGAGCGCTTTGCAGCCTTCAATGTATTTATCTTCCCAATGGCCCCGCAACACAGGGCAGGGCTATTATCTCATTGTACAGCTGGGGAAACTGAGGCACAGAGGCTAAGGTCACACAAGGGTCTGTAGCAGAGTAAGGAACTGGCCTGGGGTTTCTCACATTCTAGCCAGTGCCCTAAGCCCTGAGCCGTACAGAAACGCTCGCCAAAGTCCCCTGATTCCAGCAGCTTGGGCTTTGAGAAGATCTCCAGCTCTCGGGAGATGCCAGCCCTCTGACACTGATTGTCCCTTTTGGCTGTAAAGGTTAGCCACTGGGGGTGCGTTTTCCTGCTTTTCTCCCAACCACCAGGGTTAGAAACTTTCTTAATAAAAAAAAAAAGCAGAGACTGTCCCATAATCCCAGGACTCCGGGAACTGGGGCTTTATGGGAAACACCAATGATTGTGACATTTGTGATCAAACTGCCAGAACTGGCAACTAAGGTGACCAGATGTCCCCATATTAGGGGCTTTATCTCATATACACGACTATACCCCCCCACTCCCCAGAAACAAAAAGAGTCCCGATTTTTCACACTTGCTATCTGGTCACCCTACTGGCCCCACTGGCAGGACCCAGGGGACCTCAGAGTGAGTGGTGGTGCTACGCCAGCCCTCCCCCCACCCCAGCTCTGGGCCCATCCCCACTTAAATGCTGTTAATCCCCTTTCCTGGAAAAGTGGCTGGTAACCAGCATAGTCAGACAGAGGATGAGGAGATAAACCCAGAGATGGGAAACCTTAACCAGGTCTGCATTAGTCACAGGTTAATCCACACACCACCCACTCACCCTGAGCAGCAGGCACAGGCTGGATAGCAGGGGGCTGCGGGTCGGGATTGGGGCACAGCAGCAGAGCGGTGTGTGGGGAGCCCAGGGTTTGGATAGCAGGGGGCTGCAGGTCGGGATTGGGGCACAGCAGCAGAGCGGCATGTGGGGGGCCCCGGGTTTGGATAGCAGGGGGCTGCGGGTCGGGATTGGGGCACAGCAGCAGAGCAGTGTGTGGGGAGCCCTGGGTTTGGATAGCAGGGGGCTGCGGGTCGGGATTGGGGCACAGCGGCAGAGCAGTGTGTGGGGATCCCTGGGTTTGGATAGCAGGGGGCTGCGGGTTGGGATTAAGGAGCAGCAGCATCTGCAGCCTCCAGCTGCCTGTGTTGTGCCACTGGGCCACTCGTGCATTAGGTCGGCACAAGGGCAAGGCGTAGGGAGAACGGCTGCTCGCAGTGACAGCTCAGCTTTACTCAGGCTCACGCAGCTGCAGCAGGAGGAAGGGGAAGGAGAAGTGAAGGGCAGGACTGTGCAGAGCGTACGGTCAGAAGGGACCATCCAGGCACCCCACCTGACTTCCCGTGTTACATAGTGCAGCACATTTCATCCTGCAAACTCTCGACTGCGCCAGTGACTCCAGCTCAACTAAACATTCAGTCCCCAGGAGAGTAACCTGCAGTGCACAGGAGAGCCCAAGGTCACGCCAATGCCCCAGGCCTCTGCCAGGGCAGGGAATTGATTAGCTGAGAGATGCTGCTTCCAATGGAAAGGAGCTCTTGGCTGGCCAGGAGCAGATGCCAGCGGCTCCACAAGAAGGTGCAAGAAACCCTGCAGGAGGCAGCGATGGGATGCGCTACCCTCAGGGGAAGTCCCCTGCTGACCCCTGGGAGCAAGAGCTCAGCTGAAGTACCAGGACTCAGATCTCCTCAGCAATAGGGTAGCTCCACCACAGAGGTGCAGAACCCAGAGGCCTGTTTTCCTGCATGTCATGCCATCATTCATGCCCGTGCAAAGTGCTACCGGGCAGTGTTTCACATCCACTTTGCACTAGTGCTCATGAGAGTTTTTTTGAGGCCTGAGTCATGAGTTTTAAATGCTTGCGGTTGGCAGTGGTGAAAACTCCTGGCGGCGTCACAGCCTCCCTCGTGAGGCTGGCACCATTATCCCCATTAGAGATAGGGGAAACTAAGGCACAGATGGGTGAAAGGAGCAGCTAATGAGTGACCTGGCAGGTTTCATACCCAGGGTGCCAGGCTTAGGCCTGGGAGATGAGTGGAGTGAGCAGCTGCAGGCCAGGTAATACACAAAAGAAAAAAAGGAAAAGAACAGAAAAAACACAGCACCGGATAAGGACGTAGAATGTGAGAGAAGGGACCGGCGTGGAGAGTAATTGAAAGCAGGGGGGTGGGGGGAGTGGGTTTTCTCTTCACACCATTTTTTGAGGGAAAATTGGCTTTTTGAGCAAACAGCGTTTTTCCCAGCACGTATTTGCCTTCTGCAGGCAATGTAAATTTTGCATTCAAAACCCGAAAAACAGCAAAGTCAGCAGAAAATTCCATTTGGCAACGCTGTTGCAGGACCTCATGGGATTTGTGGCCTGGGCACTGAATGCCCCCTTCCTCCTCCATGGGCCACGTCCCCAGCTGGACTACACCTTCCAGTTCAGTGGCCAGGGGACTCCCAGGATGCATCCTGGGTGGCTCAGCATGACAGCACTGTGCTGCATCCTGGGAGATGTAGTCCAGCTGCGAGTAGGCAACTGAGGCACCAAAACTACCACTCCCATGAGGCACTGGGGCAGCATTTTCAAATCAAAATTTTTGCAGCTCTGCACCAAAAAGTCAAGATTTTCTATGGGGGGAAAACGCCCATTTTCCAGCCAGCTCTAAAAGTCGCATCCTGACGGGCCTAGTTCACGAAAGCCAATGGCAAAACTCCCATCAACTGCAAAAGGAGCAGGCTCTGGCCCTAAAGCCATGAGAGAATCCCTCCCGTGCAGCAGTTTTCAGCCCCCTACTAACCTCTGAACTGGATTGGGTGGACCTGGGCTGTGATCCTGGGAGGCAAAACCCCTTTGTTCCTCTCCAGAGGCCTCCCTTACTCAACCGCTCACATCTTTTCACTCAATTGATAACAAACCAGATCTATAGCTAGTGAGGATCCAAAAGGGTAAATGGCCTAACAAGCTAGAGAGCTGGGTTCCAGATTCCCGGCCCTGCCACGCACCTGCTGCATGGGTGCATCGAACCGTAGCAACGCGGGGCTGGAAGGGACCTTGCGAAGGCATCAAGTCCAGCCCCCTGCATTGAGGCAGATCCGCGATTCTAGGCAAGTCACGTGCTGGCTCTGTTCTGCCTCTCACCAGTTGTCTACTTGGATTGTCAATGTATCACTCTGGGTCTGTGCAGCGCCCGGAGGGCCCTAATCTCAGCTGGGCCTATAGATACAATAGGTGCAATAACGGATCCAAGCATGCCCGTCTCTGCAAACAGACTGGTCCAACCTGCTTTGCCTTACTGCACCGGTCATGTCCCGGGATCGCAAGATGCTCTGCACTTAGACAGCAATTATCTTCTTCCAATCCCTGAGCAAATATTGCCTAACCCTCCTTCCCCCTGTCCTGGGAACAGTGAGTATCCTTCCTGGTACACAGGGGGAAAGGGAGCCAGGCCCTGCCACCCAATCCCACTGTCAATCAGAGGTTGAGAACCCAGGAGTTTCAGACTCTGTGTAAACATTTGCACCGAACTGCCCATTGCTGCAAACCGGAGGCGTTGGCTTCCCACCCCTCTCTCCCCTTTGTCTTAAAGGCACACGAGGCCTAGATCTTCCCTCTCTCAAGGAGTTTATGGCGAGGATCAGCCGCGTCCTGAGAAAATGGGGTTCACAGAAGACGGGTACAGAAACAGAAGGCCGGCACCTCACTAGAGCTGGCTGGGGCTTTGGATGGATTCCTCCATGGCCATGCCCCCTCCCTAAGGGTGCAGTATCCTGCATGCACCCTGACTCCTGAGTCATCCCACTGAGCTCAGGGGTGCCAGGAACCTGTTGAGACTCCGTGCATGAGTAAAGTTAAGCATGGGCGTAAGGGTTTGTGCAATGACTTCCGTGTCGGCCGTGGCTGGGGCCTGAACCAGGCCCCACCAGAGAGGAGTCTCTGCACAACTGCATGTTTTTAAATCCAAGGCAGTGCAGAGATCAGAAAGCAACGAGAGTGCATCAATGCAGCAAATAGATACATTGATCCAAATCCAGACTTGCCTTTCTGCAAGATGCTTTAGTTAAATGCAAGTTACTGGGATCAATACAGGGGTAACTGGATGAAATTCTCTGGCAGGGGTTATCCAGGAGGTCAGACTAGAGGATCACACTGGTTCCTTCTGACCTTGGAATCTAGGAATTTTCATAACTTGGATCCAATCCCGCAGACTACACTGACACAAAACACTCGAAGCCCCAGAGCACAGGACCAGAGCCTGAGATAACAGATGCAAGAAAATCAGCAAGGCCGGCAGTTTTCAACCTTTTATCATTTGCAGGCCCCTAAGAAGTTTCAAACGCAGGAGTGGCCCTCTTTGGAAAAGTTTGACATGGTCTGTGGGCTGCCAGGAGTCCACAGAGCACAGACTGAAAACTACTGAACTAGGTGAAACACCCTGCCAGGATTTTTCCAAAAGCAAAAATGCCAAAAAGCCTGTTGTGTAAGAAACCATTATTGAATAGAAAGCTTCGAGGCGTGTCATCGTTAGGGCCCCAAAGCCAAACCGCAATTAACGAGGTGGAATCTCCTATTGACACAAGCAGATATGGCATCCGCCAATGGCAGATAAACATTTCAGAGACTGTCTGAATCAGAGATTCTGAACAGAGCTGAGCTGTGCTGCGTGGAGGGGAGAGATTGACATGGGGGAGTCGGGGATAGTCACAGCAGTTAGTGATGGGAAAAGCCTTGTGATGAGAGCACTGGATGGGGACTCAGGAGACTTGGATTCTTGACTCTGCCACCAACTGTCCATGTGCCCTTGAGCAAGTCATGTGATCGCTGTATGCCTCAGTTTCTCCTTAATAGGGAGGAAGTGTGGCATAGCAGATAGCACATTGGGCTAGGATTCAAGAGACCTACAATCTATCCTGGCCCTGCTGCTGACCCACTGGGTGACCCTGGGAAAGCCATTTCACCTCCCCGTGCCTCCGTTTCTCCCATGTAAGATTGGGTGATGACACTGACCTTTGTAAAGCACTTTGAGATCTGCTGATGAGAAATGTCACGTAAGAGCTGAAGATTAATATTATCATCTGTAAAATGGGCAGAATAACCCTTGCTTTCTCCCACCCTTTGTCTAGACAGACTGTGAACTCAACAGGGCAGGGACTGATTCTCTATTATAGTCTCTGGGGCTCAGTCCTGTCCATTATAAAATAACCCAAGCAATGGGGCTCCCACAACCGGAGACATCGCTGCTAGGAAAGGTCTCCTGTTACTCACCCTGAAGTTTATCCTATTGCTTCTATTTCTTACGCACACACATGCTGAGACGCCCTTCTGGCCAAGGTCCCCATGCAGGTAACCCGGCCCTTTGGAAATGCTCACGATCACAGATTATGAAATTTTTCTTGTGGGGAGAGAGAATCAAACCCCACTTGCTGATTCCTAACTAATGATTCTGCTGAGCAGGTAAACAGATCCCGCAATGCTGGGCACCAGAGAAGAACCTAGAGATATGGGTACGTATAGTGTACGACTGCCTAAAGTACGCCTGGAACTTCTGGATTTAGTTACTGGTTGGCTTGGGGCACAATGTGACAATGGTGACATGGGAACCACCATGCCAGTTCAGACCCGTGGTGCACCCAGCCCTGGATCATGTCCCTGGCAGGGGCCAATAACAGCTACCACAATGCACAGATCCAGCTATGCCATGCTGCATACACAGAGCAGCAGGCTGCCTTCCTGACCCCAGCAGTGATTGTTTTATACCCTGACGCATGAGATGGTTTTTTTTTAAATTCCCCATAGTTTAGCACTTTGGTGTTGGGATTGACTGGGCACTCAACCATGAGTAGCAATTACCTCTCTCTAACTGTTACTGTAGCCAGAGTCAGGACTCCTGGGTTCTATTCCTGGGTCCGTCATTGACTCGCTGCGTGACCCTGGGAGAGTTGCTTCCCTACTCTGTGCCTCAGTTTCCCCATCTGTAACATGGGGGACAATGATCCTGATTGCTATTTATTTGTATTGCAGTAGTGCTTAAGCGCCCCAGTCACAGACCAGGGCACCACTATTATGTCAGGTGCTGCACACAGAACCACCCGGGGACCATTCAGTGCACGTTTCATAAGGCCCTGTCTCTTCCTGGGTACACGTACAGCACCTAACCCATTATCATGCGAGAGTTAGCCAGGTTCCTTTGCCTTTTTCATGCCCTGGTGGCCAGCAATGCGGGAGCCTCTGGCTGTTGCTGGGCTGCCTTGGTTTCCCTGCGCTCAGTTCGTTCAGCTGGGGTTATTTGCACTTAGACTTTTCGGAGACTGTGATGACCCAGGAGCACTTTATTTATGACATTCCTGAGGCAGGAACAGGAAGTCTGTGAAGGTTGTGCAGCTGCTGCCTGAGATAAGGCGCCCAGAGATATTTAGCAGGCGATAATGAGAGGGGGGAACCCAGGCCTTGGGCTGGGGCATTCAGGTCATAATTTCAATGACAGGGGGGCCAGCCACATAGGACTGTCTGAGGTGCCGCTAGCTTCCCCTGGCTTTAGTCAGCAGAGGGAGGGTGGGCTCTAGTCTTGGATTTAGGAAACCAACAGTTCATTCCCTGCTCTGCCACAGACTCCTCCTCCTCCTTCTCTGACCCTGGGCAAATCACTTAGTTGCTCTATACCTCAGTTTCCCCCACCTATTCAATGGGGATAATAGCCCAGTGCTACCCCACACGGGAACGTGAGAATAAATCCATTAAAGACTGTGTCATGCTCAGTGATGGGGCCTGATAAGTATCCGAGAGACCGACTAGCATGGCAAAAATGGGACTAGCGGCCAAAGGCAGGAGCTGAATTTACAATAGCCCCTGAATGAGTTACGTGCCTAACTCCCTTTGACTATCAAAGGGAATAGGGCACCAAAGCAGCGTATGTTCACAAATCTCATAGACTCCCAGCTGCATCTTTAGGCACCTAAATACCTCTGTCAATCTTCAAGCAACCCAAGGCACCTAAATAAACAGCTGCGTTTGCACAGGAGCTCGACCAGTCAGGGTCACAACCGGAGCAGGAAGGAAGCTGGCTAGCACGACCCATCCCTGCCTGGGCACAAAGCTTGTGACCCAGGGCTGACCAGCACAGCCCTTTTACCCCTCTAAACTTCTCCTGCCTGTGAGCATCGGGTGATCCTGGCTCTTTTTCCAAGCTGTGTGCCAAGGACTCTGCAGATCTCATCAAACGCCACCAAATAACCGGCTGGAAAAACCACTGAAGTCTTATCTAACCTGAGAAAACATAACAGTGGCAGCCAGGAATCCTTCTGCTCCTTACTCTGAGAGGGGAAGCTGGCAGCGCATCCCTCCTGATCCCAGCCAGGAGGGGATGTACCCGCGCCAGCTCCAATCCAACTAGTCTGCTAAGAACAGAGTGTTGCCACGGTGCCAGGGAGGAGGGGGGGCTACTGCCTCACGTGCCACCTCCCCCTGAGACGCCTGGCACCATGTTCTCTTTTTAGCGGGTCTCCTGCTCAACGCACCTTAGCCTTTCCCAATCCACCCGTTCTGGGACCTGGACCCCTCCTCCAGAGCCAGCTGACCATGCTCCAGATTCAAAACCTGCCCAGCACTGAATACGGATTCCTGGATTCCCAGGTCAGAAGGGGCTATTGGGATCACCAGAGATCAGATAAAGATTTGCAAGACGATAGGAGTTGGTTAACAGCAAAGCAGGGCAGAATTTTCCTGGGCTTTTCAGGAGCAGCTCCTGGCTCTGGGTGTCTGACGGGAGCCACCAAAAAGTAGGGGGACCAGCCATGCAGAGTGTGCCTCAGAAAACCTGACCCATTTGGGGGGGGCTCATTTTGGGGCCCCCTAAATCTTGTCACTTTTGTTGCCACCTCTGCCTACAGACTTGCTAAAAGGGCATCCCTGGCTGAGAAGGCCTCTGCTGCCCCCTCCACCCATCCTGGTCTGATGAGAGACAATGCTATCTCTCTGGTGTTGCTAGGTGACATCTCCATGGAAACGGGACCAGCATCACCAGGAAACCCACACTCCTGCCTTGCATGGGGCTACTGGCCCCCCATGTGGGCCAGCAGGGATGTCTGCCCTGGAATAACAAGCACGAGATTCCTCTGCCTTGTCCTGCGCATGAATTTCTAGGAAGGCGACCGAGAGGCTGGTGACTAACCACACAGCAAGTGTCCCAGCAGGGCAAGCTTCATGTCCTACACGTGCCTGGCCCCGTCTTCATGGAGCAGAGGGAATGTTCATCCTCTAGGGCCCAGGCGGAGTTGGCATTTCTGCTGAGGTTCCCAACAAAGGGTTGGTTTAAACTGTCCCAGGAAATGTGTTGAGACCCACCAAATGGCAACAGACATTCAAGCCCTACTGGGCTGACTTCAAACCGGTGACCTCCCCCCAAATCAGACCATTATCTCTAGAGGCATGGAAGGAGTGGCCGGGACTGGCTGTTCCCTGGCTTTCTGCACTATTGTCCCTTTCGGGAAGAGTCTGTCCTAGAAAACCACAGGCGATGGGTTGCTAACTGGGAGTTTTCTGCCCGAGTCAGCAGCTTGGGAACTAAACAAGTGGACAGTAAATTGGAAGCATACGGCGTGGCTGCAGGAACTGGGGGGGATCTCCCCCTAAAGCAGAGGCTGTTACCCTAGAGATGCCTCCTTTGCAATATGGTTATTATATCTGCCACCTTGAGCCCCGTTGTGGCCAGACACAGCTGCCCCAAGTGGAGCCAGGCCGGGTGGAAACAAAACTGCACACGTGAAGCAGGGCACTCACCTTTCGGAGCCGCTCTGGCCAGGCACAGCAAAGGGATGAGCAATAACACGGGAGCCTTCATGGCGAAGATGAAGGTGGCTCAGGACACGTCCCTCAGCACTGGTGATTTCTGTGCCTGAGGTTTCTCCCTGGAGCTGCTGTTCGTTTCCTCCCCTTCAGAGCCTTTAATATACTGTCAGGCTGACAGAGTTGAGTGAAGCTGACTCATGGGCTTGACGTCAACAGTCACGCCCTGCAGTGTACACAGCTTCCTAAATCACTAAGAAAATACCCCAAAACATAATGAGGTTTCCATCTGAGATAATCTTCCAAGGAAACAAGCCAACAAGTGGCCAATCCTCCCATATGGAAAGAGCAGAAGCCTAAATGACTGACATGCTTCAGTTCACATCTCTGCGTGTGTCATGCTTCACTCATACGTGATCCCCATTATCAAACACGTGTTCCAGCACACTGGCATGCAAATTCCAGGGGTGATTGTAACCATTAGGGGAGTCCTACATAATGATACTTAGCTTGGAAGGATTTCTTTTTTTTTTTTATGGTAAATGTCTGTAAAGATGGACTTCGCCGCGCACAAACAAACCCACGTTTCCATGGATAACAATCGTCAGGCAAAGTAAGAAACATGCGGTTTGTGAACTTACCAGTCAAAGCCCAGCGGTTTTGATTTTTGCATTAGGTTTCTTACCAATCGGTCAACAGATGAACGGCAAAGACAGGCACGACGGGTGGATTTATGGATATTTACTGTAACCGGTTTGCCCAGGGATGTTGGCAAGCTCTCTTAACAGTTTAGAAAGCTTTCACTTTTTGAAGCACACCACCTACTGTCATTACAGAATAGCCTGACACCCCCCCACTTCTCCCATAAATTTCCTGAAACAGTGAAAATTTAAACTGATAAAAACCTACAAGAAAAGGGTTGAAAATGAATCTTGATAGTAGCCGTTGAAATTATAAAAAAATAAACATTTGAATTCTGCCAGGCCTCATGATCCTCATTCCTGACACAGCGTCACCATTTCTGTGCATTACGATATCACCTGCCAGCCCCCATGACGGCCCCTATGGTGCAAGGTGCAGGACGCAGAACAAAATGACAGTGCCTGCGGCCTGCCCCAAAGACTTTACAACCTTCAACTGAGGCCTCTTCAGAGTTTATGACCAGAAGGGCCCATTAGATCATCTGGTCTGACTCCTGCACAGCAGAAGCCAGAGAATTTCCCCAGCCCCTGTACTGAGCCCAGTCACTTGTGTTTTATCCAAACACTCCTTCCACAAAGGCACCCCAGGGTGCATTGAAATCTATAGGAAGAGGCAGGGCCATAGGAAAGAGGAGTTAAATTAGCCCCTTGGATTTCTGTGTTTGTTCAGTGCCTGGCACAGTAATGCGTCCTGGGCCATGACCAAGGCTCTGATGGGGCTACCACAAGACAAATAAGGACCATCATTCCCCATTATACAGGTGGGGAAACTGAGGCACAGAGCAGGGTTGTGCACTTTCCTACCGCCACACAGTCAGTGGCAGAGCTGGGAACACAGCCCAGGACTCCTGAGTCTCAGTCCAGTGCTCTAGCCACAAGACTTTTCCCATCACTAACTGCCTGGGACACGTGGTGGGTGAGGGCCTTTGCTCTACCCTTCCATTTGAGAGCCCCCCCCCCCCACAAACCAAGCAGAGTTGTGACCTGGTGACCTCTGTCATGAAGGGCAGCTGAGCCAAACCTAAGTGTGGTTGTGTCAGTCACACACACACACACTCGCTAGGTCACAACTGCTGGAGCAGGGAACCGGGCCCAGTTCCCTGGGACAAGAGCTGCTGCTGCGGGGTGACTGTGGAGCAGGTTTGCCCTGCAACCCCCCCGGCCTCCTTCATATCTGCCTGCCTCCAGCTTCTCTGGTGTCCTAAGCGCATAGCATCAGAATAAACGGCACCAACTGGGTACTAAGGTGCCTAGTGGATTTACGAGGTGCCCAACTCCCTTTGATAGCCAAGGGGAGTTGGGCATCAACTGAGGGGCGTTTGTGAATTCTGTGAGGTGTCTAAACACTTTAGTCCTCCTTTTGCTGTGATGTGGTCTCATCTCTCTCTCGCAGATACTTATCTGCCCCCACTCCCTCCAGGTTCCCCCGACTTGGTCTGTGGTTTGCATTATCACCTGCTAAACATCTCTGCATGCCTTAGCTCAGGCAGCAGCTCCACAGCCTGCCCACGCTTCCTGCTCCCACCTCAGGAATTTCATAAATAAATTGCTTCCGGCTGGACTGGCTGGTCGCAGGCTCCCAAAAGTCTAAATGCAAATACCCCCCAACTGGATGAAGTGAGCGCAGAGAAACCAAGGTGGCCCAGCAACAACCAAAGGCTCCAGCATTGCTGGCCTGCGGGGCATGGCAAAGGAAAAGGAATCCGGCTAGCCCTCCCATGATTCGTATTTGGAGGCCTCGATGTGCCAGGAGCTGTACATCCACCCAGGGAGAGACAGGGCCTTACGAAACATGCACTGAATGGTCCCTGGGTGGCTGTGTGTGTGTACAGTGGCTAGCACAACAATGGACTCCTGGGTCCATGACTGGAGCTGTTACGCCCAATGCACAGCGCTCATCACCCTCCATGTTACAGGTGGGGAAACTGAGGCACAGAACAGGGAAGAGACTCTTTCACAGTCGCTCAGTAAGTCAGTGACCGAGCCAGGAATAGAACCCAAGTCCCTAGCCCAGGCTCTAACCCCAAGCCTTTTTCCACCATGAACTCCTCAGAATATCCCAGACTCTTGTCTGTCAATTGTTTCTTCACACCAAGTACAGCTCAGCTCTGTTTTTGAAGGTTCTCTCTATTTAACAGTTGGGGAAAACTGAGGCACAGAGCAGCTTTGTGACAGCAAGTAGGTGGGGGATCCAGAAGTTCAGACTTACGCTTTGTATTGCGTTTGGAGGAAACCTGTTGAGGTGGCCCCGGGTTCAAAGTTCACCCCACATATATGCCCAGCTGAAGTTAATCACAGCAGCTGTGATGCCAGGCTCTCCCACCTGAATCATGGCAGCATTACCAGATTAGGAGCCAGGCACACCCAGTTCTTCCTCTGCCTCCCTGCATGGGATCCAGGCACCAGTTACTTTCCCAACTCCAGACCTCAGTTTTCCCAGTTGCAAACCAGCGATAGTGACGGTGACTGGCCTAACTAGACAGTGCGGTTGGGATTGTTTGCAATGCATGCAATTCAACTGACTGGCCAGCATTAATAAAATCATCAGCCCTGGTTCTCACCTCAGACTTTTCGCCAGTAGATCTCAAAGCACTTTACTCCTGATTATCCTTTACAACTACTCTGGCAGTGCAAAGGGATCTGAGAGTGGGCATCACAGTCACACTTACTTTAATACTATCTAGCTGTTACATCATCAGATCTTAAAGCAGGTCTGCTCGTCTATGCCACAAGAGCAGGACTGAGCTCGAGCCATTGGGCCTGGTTCTCAGGGCCTAGTTCTCCATCAGCCTGCACCTGTGCAGGTCAGTACACCTGTGCAAAGCGCTTCCCCTCCCATGATCGGGGGGACACAGCAAGGTGCATGACCCTCATGAGTCACCCATTATTTCTCCATCAGGGAGGGAAGCGGTTGCCGACCCTGGGAAAGTACCAGCTGGGTTTTATAATCCCATTTAACCGTCAGCCGTGAGCCAAACCGCCCCCTCAGCCTTCACCGGAGCAGCTACAGTTACTGGACAGCCCGCAGATGGAAAAGCCTGGGGCGGCGTCTTGGCTGAGTGCCGGGGGAAGGACGCAGGCTGCATTTCCAGCTCCACCACTAGATTGGGGACCAATCACTTCCTCTTCTTTGTACCTGAGTTTCCCTTCCCCCCCAAATATGGAAAGTGGGATTCTGATCGCTCCTGCCAAGCATTACTGACCCAAGCAGGACCCTGTAGAGGGACGGGTGTTGTCAGAGGAGGTGGAGATGGGAATTGGTTGGGGCTGAGTGGCAGAGGGATTTGGCTTGGACCCTCTAGCTCAGGGGAAGAGTTATTTTCCAAGTGCTCTATAATTTGCAATGCAACTGCCGGGAAGGGGATGGCAGGGCTGAACGCCCAGCCCATGCCTTCAGGGCAAACCGGCCAGCTGGGAAACGCAGTGGGAATGGAGGTTACGCCCAGCCAGCAGCGTTGGCTCCAGAAATGTTTTCCCCTCTTTCATTCCAGCAGACAGAGTCACCCAGCCTGGATTTGCAGCCTTGCCAGATCTGCAACCCCAGGCGAGGAAACCCCATTCCGTCAGCGGCTGGATAGTTCCAGGAATTAGGAAGAGGGGCTGGAGGCTTCCAAGTCAGGCAAGCCCAGTCAAACTTGCTGAAACGAGTTGCTCTTTGAGGACAGGTGTGGTGAAGGCACTGGGCTGGAACCCAGGAGAGCTGGGCTCAGGTCCCAGCTTTGCCCCTGACTCACTGGAGCCAGTCACTTCCTCTCTCTGGCGCTTGCTGTCCCCTCTGTACCCCCGTCATAACACTCTCCTCCTGCTGGTTGCATTGGTCAGAGGCCCCCTTGGGATGCCTGTCCATCAACGACCCCCATGGCCCTAAGCAATGTGTGTGGGGGGGCAGTGGTCCTATTTACCTTTTTGCTGTTCCCGGCCAGGCAGGGGCCTGGTGGGCACAAAGGGGGTGCGAAGATGGGCTGCTCTGGAAGTGGGCTGAGGCTAAGATGCCATGGGGAGGGGAGCGGACAGGCAGTGCTATTACAACACATTTTTGGCACTTGCTGCCATGTACGAAGTGAGCGTACACAGCCGGGCTCAGCGTCTCCCAGGGGAGCAGAAGCAAGCAAACACTTGTCCTTAAAGGAGACATGCTTGAACACCACATTCTCCAACGGTGACACGGGTCAGCTCCAGGTTAGCCGTGTTTACCCTCAACTAAACGGCCTGGCACAAAGCAGGAGCGAGGGACTATGCCAATCCCAGATGGCAGAGTAGAGCCCAGGCTGGGTAAAGCACTTTGCAAACCGGATGGCAGAGTGGGACGGGGATTCAGTGGGGAAATGGGGGTGGGCACCAGTCCAGTGTGTGGCATCCACCCCTGCTGCCTGTACAGCCACCTCCTCTCTCCACCAGCAGGGTGGGAGCGGCTGGGCACTAGAGGCCGGGTGTTCCAAGCTCGCTGTCCCAGCTGTGCCCATCTGTAAGATGGTGGTGGTGGGGAAATGACACCGACTCAGCTAACAAGATGGGCAAAGCAGGCATAGGGCCTCTCCGGGCTGTACCCACTCCAAGGAGAGAGGTTGCCCAGAGAGCACTTTCCACCAGGGCTACGCATTGGGGTGGCATGAGCAGCACCCCTACAGCCGAGAGTGCCGGCGCAGGAGGCTGAGGCTGAGCGAGGCTTGTGTGAGGCCTCCGCTGTACGCTCCCGGTCCAGTCTCAAATGGCTTTAACACACAACCCGCCTACCCCGCCCCCCCCAGACCTGGTTGCCACCCTCCCTCCACGGGCCTCCTGCCAGAGAGAAAGCTGACAGTGATGGCACGCTTGCCACGGGCTGCCATAGAATGACTGCAGGAGAGGCTGCGCCATGGGGGTCTTGGCTCCTTGCCGGGAAGAAGCTGAGCATGTCATGAGCAACAACAATGGGAGAAGTGCAGGGCCTGAAACAGGATAGTTAGAACTTCTCAGGTCTACCCGGCCCTTTTCCACCCTACAGCGCATTCAACCATCGCTGCAAACCAGCCCAACTCCACCACTGTCCAAGCATCAGCAGGATTGGAGCCAGCAATTCCCATCCTCCACAGACATGCCAACAGCTCTGGGGAGGGCTGGGACAGCTGTTTTTCAGCACACTGCAGTGCTACAAGGGGGCACAGGCAGTAAAGGGGGGAAGAATGGGCCAGGGTTTAGGGCACTATCCCAAAACGTGGGAGACCCACATTTAATTCTCTGTTCTCGAACCAAATTCCCTCTCACGTGTGTGACTCTGGACAATCCGCTTGGTCTCTCCGTGCCTCAGTTTCCCACCTGCCCCACAGGGATAACCGCATTGCCCTGCCTGCCAGCAGGGTCGGGAGGATAAACACATCACTGATGGGGGCCACATGTGTACCTAAAAGAGACAGCAGTTTAAATGGCTGCATTGAATTTGGCCCAATTCTCCATGAGACTAAGGCCCCTGTACTCTGCCGGGGTGGTGTAAATGAAAACCAGGCCCAGAACCTAGTTGCTGACAACTCCAGGTTATTAAAAATCCCCTGGCACTCGATAAATCACCCAATTCAAATGCTACTCCCTACACTCGGCTTCCCTCTATTTTCAATCGGGGTCCTTTACTGTCAAAGCCAGGCAGAATGTTGCCGCACAGTTAAGACAGCTACCCCGTTCCGCCCTAGAAGAGGCTGCATTTTCAGGTGGGGGTATCTCAGTTTTGGAAAGCATCCTGGTATCTATCAGAACACAAGCTCATCAGCAGCGCCGTTACTGCTATCTGTCAAGGTTCCGAGCAGTATCGAGGTGCCAACCGCAGTACGTCAGTGTCTTGTGAAAGGCAATTCACCGTGAGAAACTCTTGTCAAGATGCACTCCATGCAGGGGAAAGATAAGCTCAGGTTGCTCGGAGGGCTTTCAACAGAGGTTTTGATTGAGTCACGGCAGGTCTGGCAAGTGACTCAAACTTATCAGATGTTCTAAGCTTTACAAAGAAGCAATTGTACGCCCACCCTCTTGAACATGGCAGGGATATGGTTACAGGAAACTGGCAGTAACAATGGCCAGGGCTGTTACTAAGAAGACTCATGGAGAACTTTAGTTCTAGATTTTGAAAGAACTCGAACAGGGTTTTTTGTTTGTTTTTTTTTAAATCCAGTGTGTTGAAATAGGTCAGACCCTGTCGCAACAAACACGTGTGTGGGGCGAATGCTTGGCCCTAGCTTGGTCTTTTAAAAAACATAACTGCAGCCTCCCACTCTACAAGCAGGGTGGCCTGGTGGGGAGCATGGCCTAGTGGTGGGGAGCCTGGGACAGAGGGGTTTCTCCAAGACCAGAGGGAGCATTGTGATGGTCTAGTCTGACCTCCTGCAGAACCCAGGCCAGAGACCTGCCCCCAACTCATTCCTGTTTGGACTGGGGCAGATCCTTTTCCAATCTCCATGGACACATTGACGGATAATCCACCACAACCCTTGGGAAGTGGTTCCTGAGGTTAATTACCCTCATTTCCAGCCTGAATGTGTCTAGTCTGCGGTTCTCCATTCTGCCATGACCACAGGCATCTCTCTCTGTGCTTCAGTTGCCCAATGGGGATAACAGCATGGCCCTGCCCCACAGCGGGGCTGTGAGGATAAAGCTATTGCAGATACTGCAGGGACGGGCACCAGAACAGACCCCAACACTGATTCCGAGTAACTGTCGAGGGATCCATGAGTGGCTCTTTCCTTGCAGATGTTCACCCAGCTGGTGCTAGAACAGATGCAAAACCTGCAGACATCTCCACGGCTACCGTGATCGATCGATCAATACCCCCACACCACCTGTCAAGAGCCATGGGTCCCATACGTGCCTATCACAACATGTGGTGGTCCTCATCCAGTGCACTAAATGCCCCAAGAACAGCTATCGGGGTGAAACCAGACAGTCACATGACTCTCAACTGAACTCCCATGGGAAAACGATAAAAGACAAAAGCACCCGTGAGTGAACAGCTGTCACAAAATGATCATTCTAAATCCGACCGCTCAGTCCCCATCCTCAAAGGAAACCCGCACAACTCTTTCAAAAGATGAGCTCAGGAACTTAAATTCATAACTCTGCTAGTCACTACAAATCATGGACTGAACAGACACTGGATTTATGGCTTATTACAACAATTTGTAACCCACTAACCCCTCTCTTTGTCCTATGACTACAGAGGTGTTAACTGGCCACTCTACCTTGGATGATCCTTTAGGATATATGCTAACTATCTATGCTAAACTATCCCTTCCATCTTGCATTTAGCTATGACACTAAGTACCTTCCCCAGACCAGCAGAAGAGCACTGTGTCACTCCTAAGTGTGTCTCCCCCACCAACAGGAGTTGGTCTAGTAAAGGACATTCCCCTCCTCCACCTTGTCTCCCCTTGGGCGGCAGGTTGGATATAGCATCCCACGTTCCACCCCAGAACTGGCTGCATCGGTGGTTTGTGAAGTGACTTAAAGCTCCTGTTGGGATGGACGATGTGTTAGGATGATGATTTATTTGTATTACTGTAGAGTCTCCATGGCCCTGGTGCCAGGTGCTGTACAAACACAACAAAGGGACAGTATCTGCCCATGATTTCCTGAGGTCTCCCCTCCAAGTCCCACCCTAACCCTGCTTAGTTCGAGACCCATACACCAATCAATCAGCCTGGAGAACTAAAGCTGCTGTTCCCCCACTTCCAGCTCCATTACGCATTCGGCCACCCTGGCTCTGCTGGTGTTTGGGAAGGCCGCACTGTTTGCTAGCTCCCAGACCACACATTATTTGGGGCTCAATGGAGCCATGCACGTTCACAAACACTTAACTGCATCATCAGCAGCCACAGATGGGGGAAGGCATCACCCGAGCACAGGCAGCGTTGTGCAACCATTACTCACGTCAGTGAGCAGCTACTGAGGAGAGTCGGGCAAGGAAGTATTCACCATGATCCAGGTTTGCACAATCCAGCCTTCCACGAGTGGCATGTGCAGGAGAGCTCGTTTCTCTCCCCAGCCAGTAAATCCAAAGGTCCCGTTCTGCATGACCCCACATTCGAAACGAAAGGAGGGCAAGGCAGGGGGTACTGCCCATTGGTTAGCAGAGGAGCAGGGGGTTATCGCAGAGCTTGAGATTCTGCTCCCGAGTTGGCACAGGCTCCCGTGCTCTCATCAAATGGGCGCCATGGGGGCAAAAAGTTGCCATTTAACTCTGTGCCTCGGTTTCCCCATCTGTTATTGCTCAGGCCCCTGCCGCACCAGGTGCTGCTCACGTACCTCATAAGAAGCCCCAGCTCTGAACGGCTCATGCATGGCAGGGAAAGAGAGAAGAGAAGCAAGTCACCCAGTCACCCAGAAGCAAAGCTGGGAAGAGAACCCAGGTGTCCTGCCTCCCAGTTCATTGGAGCACACGAATCACTAGGCTGGAAGAGAACTGAGGCCCCTCTACCAAGCGTCCTGTCTTGGGACAGTGGCCAGCGCCAGATGCTGCAGAGGGAGGGACAGAACCACCCCCCAGTAGCAGATGTGGGGGACTCCGCTCCCCAGAGTGATTTCATCCTGAGCCCTAATAGTTCTAGCACCTCCCACTAGACAGCACAGCCTTCCAGGGGGAACAGGGACGCTGCTACGGACCTACCTCACGGGGCAACTGACTGTGCATGAGGTGCTTGGAGATCCTCCAATGAAAAGCCGCTAGCTGCTCCTGTCCTCACATAACAGGGACCTCAGAGCTTCAGCTGCAGGGAGAGCCAACCATCAGCTGCTGCACTCGCCCCCGGGGGGGAACCATTCACCAGCGGCTCAGCACTGTGCCCAGGGCTAGAGCCCAGGGTATGATCGGCGCCAGTAGCCACCACTAGTGACACTGCCTTGACTTGAAAACACATTTTAATCAGGCCCAGGGACCCGAGTCTGCGAGGCCAGGCCTGCAGGTTCCAGGGACCATCTTACTCCGAAACAGGGGGGTCCAGCCCCTGCCATGCTATAGCATCAACGTGCATTTCTCTCCCCCTCTCGCCAGGGGGTGGGTGGGGGGTCTCTCAATACCACCAGCCCCTAAAGTGGCCCCTGCCCCTGGTCTGTGGGTGTGGATGCAGCTCCAGTACATCTCAGGAGTGTCTAGGGTCTGCGCCGACCCTGCTGGGAAGCCGCACACTTGGGGACGTCATAGGGTGACGAACATCTGGAAAGCAGCTGATGTAGCCTCCCTGTGCCAGGAGTGGCACTGAACCAGTGCAAAGGGCAAGTCACAGAGGGCTGATGCCCGTTGGCAACCCCAGCCCAATCCTGTGCACCAGGCCGCCGGCGCCTGGCTTGCCTGCTCCATCACAGACTCGGACAGGCGGCCGCTCATCACCGCCTGCTTCCCCTGGAGAGGCGAGCCCATGACATGCCGCGGGGACCGGCTCAGAACAGCTCCTCAGCGTTCCTGAGCCGGGCATCCCGCAGCTCCCGCAGCCTGAGCAGCACCTCCTGCAGGCCGTGTTCCCCGTGCTGCCTGGCGTCGCGGGTGCGGACGTTCACCGTGCGGCTGGACAGCTCCTTCCTCCCAACCACTGCAAGAGAGAGATGGCGAGGCTGAGGTGGGGCAGACTACAAAGGGGGAGAACCGGGGCCAGCAGCAGGGGACAGCACTTCCTCCCCAGCCCAGCACACCCCTTGGGAAACTCCCCTGCATGCACAGCTCCACACAAGACCCTACAGTGGGTGGCAAGGGCATGAAAGCACCTAGCGAGACCCAGCAGCAGAGATCAGGGGAGAGGGCAGGGACCCAGCCCCCTGTGCATTGGGACTGCTCCAACTCTGCTGCAGCGCCCGCCAGGAAGCGAAGCAGGAGGGCTCTGGCCATCAGCGCAGGCTACGTCGTGGAACGGTGCCCGAGAGCCATGCTACAGCCTGCCCATGAGCATGAGGAATGGGGGCGGGTGCACTCAAAGGCCATCAATTGCATCGCCTCTCGCCCCCACCTCAGCTCAGCAGCTCCAGCAGAGAGTCCAAGATGGATCCCCACCTTCCCCTCTGCCCTAGGGGGGTCCCTGCAGCGCAGGGCTGAGGCACATGGACAGGAGATCATGTGTGGGTGGGGGGGACAATCGTTGCACTCCATTGGTGGCCAGTGGATCCCAAGCACCAGGGCTGTCGTGGGAGCACTTTCGGGACCTGGGAGCCCTGCGGGAAGCAGCTCCTGGGCAATGGGAGGCGTCCCACGCTCCCCAGGGCTGCAGCCAGGTCCTTGTTGCCTTGGCCCTTGCTAATCAGCCCATGGCAGATGGAGGAAGTGGTGAGCTGAGCCAGCGTTACCTGGAGCTCACCCCCCCGGACACAGAGCAGCCGAAGCAGCAAGGGAGCCCGGTGTGTTATCTCTTCCCGCCAGGCTCTGCGGAAGGCTGCAGCTGCCAAGTTCGGTGTGACCAGGAGAAGCCTGGGTTTCCTGGACTTGAGTGCAACCCAAGCCCAGCCCCAGCAGGATCAGCTAGGACATGGAGCAGTTTGGATTAGTTTAGACAGTGAGAGGGATGCTGCGTTCTGAGGAAGAAAGAACTGCTGTCACAGACTACAGGCATGAGTCACCCCGACCCCCCCCACAAATCCAGGGCTGGGAAAAGTCACCCCCAACCCACCGCACAAAGGGTTTGCAAATCCTAACCGAGCCCAGACACTGAGCTCAGCCTAACTTCCCCAAAACACCAGGCTAACAGACGGGCTGAATCACAAGCTTTTGGGACAGGAAGCCTGGCTGATCCCGGTCCACCACAAAGCCAGCACAGGACCCTTTCCCACAGAGCGTTTGCGAGGGCTTTTGTAACACGGCCCAGACCACGCTGCTTCCGTCCCTGCCCTCGGGACACTGTTCCACCGGAAATTAGCAGCACCCAAGAGCTTGCTTGGCCCTTTACAAACCGGGGAAAGAGAGCTCTGCCCCGGACAGCTTCCAGGCCAAGCCATTTTCCATCTCCTTCAGCCTCTTCTGAGGTCCCTTTCCTCGACCCCAGAGGCAGACCTTTGGTGCTAGGACAGTGTGCACTGTCCAAAGGCAGAATTAAGATCCCCTTTCGATAGAAGATCCCCTTAGGTGGATAGAAAGCTGGCTAGATCATTGGGCTCAACGGGTAGTGATCAATGGCTTCATGTCTAGTTGGCAGTCGGTTTCAAGAGGAGACCAAGTGGCTAGGCAGCAGTTCTGCAGAAAAGGACCTAGAGGTTACAGGGGACGAGAAGCTGGATATGAGTTAGCAGTGTGCCCTTGTTGCCAAGCAGGTTAACAGCATTTTGGGCTGTATAAGTAGGGGCACTGCCAGCAGATCAAGGAATGTGATCATTCCCCTCTATTCGACACTGATGAGGCCTCATCTGGAGTACTGGGTCCAGTTTTGGGCCCCCCACTACAAGAAGAATGTGGAAAAATTAGAAAGAGTCCAGCGGAGGGCAACAAAAATGATTAGGGGGCTGGAGCACGACTTATGAGGAGAGGCTGAACGAACTCGGATTGTTTAGTCTGCAGAAGAGAAGAATGAGGGGGGATTTGATAGCTGCTTTCAACTACCTGAAAGGGGATTCCAAAGAGGATGGATCCAGGCTGTTCTCAGTGGTACCTGATGACAGAACAAGGAGTGATGGTCTCAAGTTGCAGTGGGGGAGGTTTAGGTTGGATATTAGGAAAAACTCTTTCACTCAGAGGGTGGTGAAGCACTGGATTGGGTTACCTAGGGAGGTGATGGAATCTGCTTCCTTAGAGGTTTTTAAGGTCAGGCTTGACAAAGCCCTGGCTGGGATGATTTCATTGGGGATTGGTCCTGCTTTGAGCGGGGGGTTGGACTAGATACCTCCTGAGGTCCCTTCCAACCCTGATATTCTATGATTCTCTGATTCCCCTGACTGGGGCTGGTTGCAAGGCTGCTCAGTCTCCCTCCAGTTGCTAACACCCTTGGGGGCGGAGGTGGACGAGACCCCAGCCAGAGATCCACACGGTGCATCCTAGCCATTCTCCCACTCTTCTTGCTGCCTGATGAATCCTCCTATCTGAGGGCGATTGTCCACAGGCTGCACCCCCTGGCTGTGCCGTGGCAAAGCCGCCCCAACCAGACAACCTGGGCCTCAGGAGTTCCTACCTTTCAAGCATTAGCTGAGCTGGACAGAGTTCGCTGAGTCACTAACATGGGGCGAGGGGAAGCAGAGCTGTCTATTTTTAGTGGGACTGCAACAAGTCACAAGCAGCCCAATCGGCTCTGACTAAGCAAAAGGTTCCCCAATCTTCTTGGTCCTTCGGGGCCGGGACGGTGCATCTGGATCCATTCAGAGCAAAGGCCTGGATCTGAAACATTCCCCCTCCCCGCAACCCAAGCACTGCAGCCCTGACGGAGTGAAACTGATTAGAAACCAAAGAGAAACTGCCCTGTCAGCTTGTCTCGCCCCAGCTGAGCGAAGGGCAATGGAGAAACTGGCACTAACAGGAGTGAACTAGACGGAGATGAAGCCACCAGAGGGCTTTGGACACTCAGCTCCCATTGGCTGGGTGTTCAAACCCCTTAGACAGCTCAGACAGTAACAACCTAAAGGTCCTGGGGGTTGGAGTCTAAGTGGCGTAGTGGAGAGAGCACAGGCCTTGAGACAGGTCTACACGAGACACACTGCACAAGTGAAGCTGTGGCACTTTAATGAAGATGCTCTAAACAGACGGGACAGAGCTCTCCCATCGGCGTAGTTAACCCACCTCCCCAAGAGGCGGTAGCTGTGTTAACGGGAGAAGCTTCCCGCCAACAGAGGGCTGTCTACACAGGGGGCTAGGTGGGATACCTACATCGCCATGGGGTATGGACCCTGAGGCACGTACTTATACTGATATAGGCCTGTAGTGTGACCAGACCTCAGGAGAGCTGGGTTCCAGCCCAGCTCTGCCACTGGCCTGTTGAGTGAACTTGAGCAAGTCACTCCCCCCACCCGGGCCTCAGTTTCCCCATCTGTAAAACAGGCTAATGATACGACCTCCTTTGTAAAGCACGTTGCACACTCTCCAGATGATAAGAGCTAGGGATTATCATTAACTGGACACCAACCTCAATCCCTCCAGCCCCTCGCTATCTGAATTCCCCTACTGTTCGGAGTCACGGCCCGGGACGGGGCAAGTCAGGACTTCTGGGATCTATTCTCATCTCTGCCAAACTCATTACAGGAGACAAATACGTTACACGAGCAGGGTGCAGAGAGCTGGAATGGGGCTTCCTGCAAGCGGTTTGGCCAGCTCCCAGCCACCCCAGCCTGTGCCAAGCAAAGCATGCCAGCATCCCACATATCACCACAAGCACTTCTACACATGCTAGGAGAGAGCTCTGTGTGCCCGCAGAGAACTGGCTGAGTTAACAGCCGGGGCTCTGACAGCTGGCCACTCACGGCTGAGCAAGGGAGCAGACCTTGAAAAACTTTACAGTCAGTCACTGACCGCTGAGGTCACAGTAGGTTTGGGGTTCCACCAGAGCTGTGTGAGGGGGCCTTAATGGGGGTGGAAATACCCCGAGAATTCTCCCTGGTGTGGACCTGGTGTAAGGGCTTGGCACCATCCTGCTCCCATATAGGGGCCAGATCGGGAACACGGCTAGAGCACGCTAGACTACAACCAGGGCCCTGCTTCCCAAGGGTGATGGGCAGCAGCGCATGAGTTAGAGCAGCCTCAGGGTCACGGCTTGTAGGCCCTACCATAATACACCTAGCTCAAGATCACTATTAGTCCCTTTACCTGCGCCGGTTGGTGCCAGAGTATAACAGATTGGGACTGAAAGAGCGTAAAGGGGTTGGACGAGCAGGGAAGGGCTGGAGAATCCAGCCAGCGCAGGCGAAGGGCATAGATGAGTATTATATACATGAAGCACTCGTTTAGGGATGAAGAGACCGCACAGACCTAACGAGGTGCATTCCTGACACCCATGGGATGAGTGCTTCGAAAGCCCGTCACGGCACAGACTGGCCAAGAGGGTCCCAACATTTCTTCCGCATCCAGGTTCATTTTAACTCCAGCTTTCTAGGCTCCACACAGTGGCAGGGAACAAAAAGCCTTCGAGCGACTTACATGGGAGGAAGGGAGGGATTTGGGGTGGCGGTTGCCACGGTGACAGATTTGGGAGGCTAGGGGGCTGGCAGAGGAAAGGCCCGTAACCAGGTGACACCAGAGAGCCAGGCTCAATAACTGAACCTGAACTAAGCAGTGTCCCCACTGGCTGAAGGCAGAGCCAGCCTGGCCAGCCTCCCTAAGCACCCTGTGCCATTCCACACACTGCAAGCCCCTGTACAGCAGGTGCAGCTGGAATGGAAGTGTAGCCTGGTGGCTAAAACACTGGTTTGAGAGTCAGGAGTTCAAGTCCCAGCTCTGCCACAGATGCCCCTAATCTCTCCAGGCCTCATTTCCCTCCTTTCTAAAACAGGGAGAATCATCCTTCCTTTATCTAGTAATGCCATGAGCTCTTTGGGGCAGGGACTGTGTCTGTCCTTATGAGCTGTGGTAAACATGGCGGAACCTTGATCCGAGTTTGAGCAGCCGAGGGGTTGCTCTGAGTTGGGGCCTCTAGGCGCTACCGTAATATACCTACCCCAAGGTCTGTGGGAAATCCTATAACTCACCCCACTTGTGCTAGTCGCTGCCTCTGCGGAACTAGGGGGAGGTTGGTTTAGGAGCCTTTGCCGCTCTCCCCACTCCCCAAGGGATGCTGGGAGGGCAAGGAAGGGACCCTCAGGGGCACAGTACAGAGCACGGCCCTGCCCCTTTCCTCAAAGCTCCCTACAAGGGCAGGGCCATGCACCTGCAGCCTGTGTGCCCAGGGAGATGCCACGGATGAGAGAACCCAGCCCGGAGCTGTTACTCCTCTGGCGGATTTGCCACAGGGCTAAAGGGAGGGGGAAGGTCAAGTGCTTCCTGCCCCACAGCCCCAGTCTCTGCCTCCTTCAGCCTGGGTCCTGGAAGCACGGGAGTGCATTCTGGGGGAGCATGAGTGACAGATGTTGCCATGGAAATGGTTGCATCTCCCTCCATAGCCCCACGAGGGAGGGATCTGCGGCACAAGAGCCAGTCCACCCCAGCTCAAACATGTGGCAGCGGGAGGAGCACCCTGTGGCCCAGTGTTCCCAGTCCCGCCGTTAGCAGCAGTGCATTAGCAAGAGGGCTGATGAGGGACAGAAATCATCTCCTGTGACGAGCACCTCTTGCACCAGGGAGCGGGTGTTCAGGGGAAGCGCAATCCAGCTTTCCTACACCCCGAGAGCAGCTGTCTTGCTGTGGCCGGGCGCGCCTCCAGGGACAGGTGGGAAGTGGTTGTTTTAGGAAGCCCTGCCTCACACCCTCGCCCTTACCCAGCTGGAAGTTGTACTGAGCCAGCTGAGCCTTCCGGATTTTCCGGTTCAGGGTGGCACTCCAGTCGGCATCGATGTCCGCCATGAACCCCGCCTGGTGGAACGTCTCGCGGACCTGACACACAGACAGAAACACATCAGAGATCCCAGCCATGAACGGCGCAGGTCGGGCCTGTATCTCGCCACTCACCTCACGGGCATAAACCTCCACATCGGGTCCGACCGGGATCACCATGACTTGGAACGGGGACAGCCACAGAGGCCTGCAAAGTGAGGGAGAGGCTGAGTTCCCTTCGCTTCGTTACACCACAGCCCTCTCCTCCTCCTCCCCCGGCAGGACATTCCCACTCACCCGAGCTTTGTCCATGTTCCGGGGCCAACGCAGGATGGGTCTGGCAGCCCTGGCCACCTTTTCTGTGGGGACTGAGCCCGACACCAGTGCATCTAAAAGCACAGGCCACTAATGCTTAAGCGACTTGTCCAGCGTCACACTGGGAGCAGAACCTAGGACTCCAGCCCGCTGCTCTGTGCACAAGGTCATGCTGCAGCCCTGAGGGCGAGCCCTGGGCATCTGGCTACCTGGCTTCTCTTCCTGACTCCTTGCTGCAGTTTCTTAACAGTAAACGCCCACCCAGAACCATGCATCCGCCCCCTAGGGCAGAGCTTCACTGGATAGTCACAGCGGAAGGGGACATCAGGGAAGGAACCGTAGGGTGAGGGAGTCCCAATGCAGGGTTAGGAGCCAGTGCAACTGTCCTCACCACTTCCGGCTATAGTTCTCAGCCAGGACGGCCAGCATCCTCTCCACAGAGCCCAGCACCGCCCGGTGGATCATCACCGGCCTCTCGGACATGCTGCCATCTTTGCTGTGGGTGAAAAGGATCATGGGAAGCGGTCAATGGGCACTGAATGTATAGAGTGACAAGCAGACCCCTTCCCCGTGCTCCTGTCCTGGGGTCTGACGTGACTGAAAAGGAGGAGAAGGAAGTAACAGTTCGGGGGCTGATTCTGCCTGCAATGTGTTTACATTTGATGGAAATGCCACTCAAAGTTGCTACAGCAATGAAGTGGCTCCAGACGTGGATGAGGTTCCTGTTCCCCCTCAGGTTTTTGCAGGCACAGTTCCCTTTGACGTGAGCAAGAGCTGTGCCTCTAAACACTCTAAAGGCCATGGAAACGTGAGATCACCCGCTTGCCCACCGCGGAAATGCAGCCACCTCTAGGGCGAGACAGTTACACCATAATTTGTCAAATATCATTTTCTTCCTCATTCGAAAGAGGAAGTGAATTAATTTCCAACTTATGTGAAACATGAAGTTCTGAGGCAGGTCTAATGTGTCAGCTTTTCTGGCACGTGGCCAGGAGACCAGGGTCAACACTTCAGCTCTTGCAAAATATGCCAGGTGCAGTCAGATCTTCAGTTAAGGGCTCAAGGTTTCTGGAGTGGGATTCTCCTAAATTCCCAGTGCTGGCTGAGCTCTGCTCCTGGAGCCGTCAGCAGGAATTTTCTCACTAACGTCAATAGGAGCAGGGTGAGGCCAACACTGAGTGTTTATGAAAACCGCACGGCCTAAATTTCCCCTCTCTGCTAACTACCCCGGACATGTTCCCTGGAATTGCAGGAAGAGAAAACCGATATTTATAGGGTGCTTTTCACCCCAAGGATCCCACAGCACCGTATCCACTTGCCTTTATATACCTACGGTATGCCACACAGGGCCACTGAAATGCGGCCATCTTTGGGGCGGAACACGTCAGCTGTTGCACAGCACATGGCAACAGAGTGTTAGATGGGAAGTGAAGAAAGAATGGGGACAAAACTAGCCAGGAATAAAGTGAAGCTGGAAATGAGGGGAAGGTTTCTAGCCTTGAGAGGGAGGGAGGGACCGGACCAGGCTTCCACAAGAGGCAGGGGTGTTGGGGGGGGACAAAGAGCCTAACTAGTTGGAAGCTAAAGCTTGACCTGTTTGTGAATAGGGTGATAGGAGGGGGTTGCCTGCGACAGCAGAGAACTGCTGACCCAGAAGGTGCCTTCCAGTCCTATGTTTCTAACAACAACAGAATCAGAGGAAAACGCAGGGGGGATTCAGAATGCACCTTCTATTGGCAAGATTTGGCCAGGACTAAGGTTCTAGCATCCACTGGTGGTTATGAAAACTCTCAGGCTGGACTCATTGACGGGTGCTCAGGGAGACTGGAAACCCAACAAATATCTTCCCATCTCCTTTAGGCCCCAGGGAAATCCAGAGTTCATTGCTTGTTTTGCTAAGGTGATGGCCAGCATCTTGGCTGACACACCAGGGATTGAACCGGGACCTCCAGATGTTCAGAAAGACTTTGACAAAGTCCTTCACCAAAGGCTCTGACGCAAAGCAAACTGTCAAGGGATAAGGGGGCAAGGTCCTCTCGTGGATCAGGAACTGGTCAAAAATTAGGAAACAAAGGGTAGGAATAAAGGGCCAGTTTTTACAGTGGAGAGAAGTAAATATCAGGGTCCCCCAGGGACCTGTCCTGGACCAGGCCTGTTCAACATACTCATAAATGATCTGGAAAAAGGGCTAAACGGTGAGGTGGCAAAGTTTGCAGACTAGACAAAAGAACTCAAGATAGTTAAGTCCAAAGCAGACTGAAGAGTTACAAAGGGATCTCACAAAACCGGGCGACAAAATGGCAGATGAAATTCAATGTTGACAAATGCAAAGTAACGGACATTAAAAAAACATAATCCCAACTCTACATACAAAATGATGGTGTCTAAATTAGCTGTTACCACTCAAGAAAGAGATCTTGGAGCTTAGTTTTCTGAAAATATCCACTCCATGTGCACCGGCAGTCAAGAAAGACTGGGACTGTTCATCTTACAAAAGAGATGACTGAGGGGGGTTATGATAGAGGTCTATACAATCATGACCGGGGTGGAGAAAGTGAATAAGGAAATGTTATTTACTCCTCCTTCTAACACAAGAGCCAGGGGTCATCAAATGAAATTGACAGGCAGCAGGTTTAAAAACAATCAAAAGAAAGTACACCTCTACCTCAATATAACATGACCTGCTATAACACGAATTCGGATATAACACAGTAAAGCAGTGCTCCGGAGGGGGCGAGGCTGCACACTCCAGTGGATCAAAGCAAGTTCGATATAACGTGGTACGATTTTCTGGCTCCCGAGGACAGCGTTCTATCGAGGTAGAGGTGTATTTCTTCACCCAATACACTGCCAACCTGGGGAAGTCATGGCCAGGCGATGCTGTGAAGGCCACAAGTATATAAGAACTAGGTAAGCTCCTGGAGACTAGATCCATCAATGGCTATTAGCTAAGATGGTCACAGATGCAACCCTACGAAATGGGTGTCCCTAAACCTCTGACTGCAGGAAGCTAGGACAGGATAACTGAGCATGGCTCACTCGATAACTACCCTGTTCTTTTCATTCCCTCTCAAGCACCTGGCACTGGCCACTGTTGGAAAACAGGATACCGGGCTAGATGGACCATTGGTCTGAGCCAGTATGGCCGTTCTTATGTTCTTAAAAGCATGAGCTGATACAGCTTGATCTGATGAGCCAAGGCACCCCAGACTCTCATCCTCTAGAGATCAGGCACCGAGGGGGAGCCGTAACACACGTTCACCATGGGGCTACATCAAGACCCCAACCCTTTCAAAAGCTACCCCCACCATATGATCCTTACTGGCCAGGATGTTGGGTTTAAGGGCTTGTCTACACAACACGTAGCTTGCGGCAAACTGGGAGCGTAAATCTACCTTGGGCTAGTCTGCTGTGCACTAAGCATCCATGCAGCCACTGCTACTGTCCACTACAAAGTTTCCTACTGTGCTTTGACATACCTGGCTTTGAAACTTTTTAGTGCACGGTAGCACCATCTACACGGACAGCTAGTGAGCAGCAGGCTAGCCTGGGTTGGGTTTACCCCCCAGCTCACTACAAACGCCCTGTTTGTATAGACAAGTAGCACCCAGATCTTGCTATACCTGATGTATGTCAGGTTGAACCTCACAGGCATTTGGAAGTCCAGCTGAATGGTAGCACATTGATGGTATCGGCCCAGCGCGTCCTTGAGCTGAATGTCGATCTGAAACAGCAGGTGGAGACGGGTGAGTCACTCATTTCCCAACAGACCCTGGAGGGGCCAGCACTGTAAACAGAACCCTGTCTCCGTGGTGATACAACTTAGCTTATCAGTGCAGGAAAAAAGTCATTACGCATTATCCCCTCCATGCTATTTATGGCTACAGCAGCAGCAACGATCTTTGGGAGGAGTAAGGGATAAGCCCAGACAAAAACTCCAGGCTACAGTCTCGGCTCCAGCTGCCGATTAAGTCCCAGGAAACACCTAGCACATGGCTGTTTGTTAGGACACCGGTATTCGAGAGCCATGTCTGCAGAGACTCATGCAGGAGTCTTGCACAGCAATGAGCTGATGCGGGGGGGGGGGGGGGGAAGAGTGGAAAGTCCAAAAGTCACCGTGTTTGCATCTTGGAAATCATGGCTGAGGCAGAAGTCGCCCAAGGGCGCAATCCTGCAGTTCCTTGCACGTTCCATAGATAACTACTCTCGTGAGTAGACCCAGACCAAGGGCCCAACCCTGCAGCTCCTTGCACATTCCATAGACAACTACTCCCATGAGTGGACCCAGCCCAAGGGCCCAATCCTGCAGCGTCTTGCACATTCCATAGATAACTACTCCCATGAGTGGACCCAGCCGAGGGCCCAATCCTGCAGCGCCTTGCACATTCCATAGATAACTACTCCCATGAGTGGACCCAGCCGAGGGCCCAATCCTGCAGCACCTTGCACATTCCATAGATAACTACTCCCATGAGTGGACCCAGCCGAGGGCCCAATCCTGCAGCACCTTGCACATTCCATAGATAACTACTCCCATGAGTGGACCCAGCCGAGGGCCCAATCCTGCAGCGCCTTGCACATTCCATAGACAACTACTCCCGTGAGTAAATCCAGCCCAAGGGGCCAACAGATTCCTGCACAGGTGAGTTACCTGGACAGCTGACATAAGCAGTAAAGTTAGTCACACCAATCACATGAGTAAAGTTACTCACGTGTGTCTGCATTTGCCGGACCAAGGTCTTAGTCATCCTTGATTAAAACCCGCAGAACTTGGGGTGGGGGGAATGGGTATAAACAAGATGGGTTCAATTCCGGGCCCTGCATTACCTTATACTAATTCAGCTGTTTTGTAAATTAATCAAAATTAGAGCCCGTCTGTTTTAAGACACTCGTGTAGCCTCCTAAAACAACTGTGCTGAGCTAGTCCCAGTGCTTTCCACCCCTAGCTCGCTGCGCCCCATGAGGGAGGGCAAGGATCACCGATGCTCTATGCTCGGCCGCAAGCGTTGGGGTTGACGCAAGAATCACTGGGTGAGTTCTCTGGCCTGTGCGAGGCAGCAAGTCAGACTAGAGAATCAAAATGCCCCCTCCTGCTCTTCACAGCCGAGTCATTACTCTCACGCTATAAGTGGGGAAACTGAGGCAGAAAGCAGGGACACGACTGGCCCAAGAAGGCAAAGCAAGTGTGGCAGGCTCGGGACCCAGGAGTTCTGGCTCCAACAACTGACGGTGGATCGAGCGCTCACTAACCTTTGGCCCATAAAATGCCCCGTCGCCTGGACTGAGCTCCCAAGGCTGCCCAAAATCATTGAGGCTTTTCTCCAGTTGCTGGAAGACAAAGGGGTTAGGTGAGTAGATGCCTTTTGCCCCAGCTCGCTCCTGGAAACATGGCCGCTGTCAGCTAGTCACAGGGTTGATTCAATATTGAAAGTCACTGCAGGAGACAAGAAGCCGACCAGCATCTACCCTGCCAACCAGCTGCGACCGCCGCGTGAGCAGCATCTTCTGCACGGTAAGTGGACCCTGCCTCGGCGGATGATGCTATAGCAGACGGGTCTATTCAGTGTCACTGTACAATGAGAGGTGGCATGTGGATCCAATCACAAGGGTCTGCACCAGGCAACTCCCCCAAGTGCTGCTCTGTGCCACAGAAAACAGAGCTGTCAAATCACTCAGACCCAACCACATCAGCCTCTCGCCCCCTGCCAGGGTAAGCAAGCAACAGTCACGGGGCACCAGCAACCTGGCTGGGGAGGGAGAGGGGGCAAACACCACAGCCAAATGAACAGGCAGAGGGATTTATTACAGCAGTGCCTAGAGATCTCAAACTGAAATCAGGGCCCCTGCTGCACTAGGCGGGCCCAGGCCCTGGCTGACATATAGGCCCTGGCTGACATATAGGCCCCATCATGTCAGATGCCTAGCCAAGCCCAGGGCCCCCACCGTGCCAGGCGCCACGCCAACCCAGAGTGAGAGAGTCTCTAAATAGCTCAGGCAGACAAAGGAAGTGTTGTTATCCCCATCTTACAGACAGAGAGAACTGAGGCACACAGAGATGAAGTGACTTGACCAAAGTCACAAGGAAAGGTCAGTGGCAGAGCCGGGAACCAAGCCCAGGTCTCCTGAACCCCAGTCCAGGGCCTTAGCCACAAGGCCACCCTTCTGCTCAGCGCTTAGTTCAGAGTGCCAGAATGCAGGCTCGAGTTTTGCCAGGACACTCGGGTTCTAAAACCCCTACCAAGGGGTGGACAGTGATTGACCCTGCTCAGCGTGGGACGCACACATCTCAGGATGCAGGAGGTGCATGGGGCAGTGCTAGACACACGCTGCGTTTGCTAGAAAGGGGGGAGTGTTCCCCACCTGCTCGGCCTGCTCCCACACATGAGCGTCACCCAGGAACCCTGCCGGTCGTGTGGAGAGGTAGAAGCGGAAGGAGAAGCCGAAGACTGAGTACACGGCCTGCAGGAAATCCAGGCATCCGCCGATCTCGCCTTCCAGCTGGGAAAGGAACACACCACACAAGGAGTTTTGGGAGATGGGACGGGACAGAAGGTAGCCCCCATCCCCAAGGAGACGGTGATCCTAAGGAGGGAGAGCATTTAGGAAGGGATGGTTTGTTAATTACTCCCTACCCCACCCCCTCGGGGTACCCAGCTCTGCGAGCTCACCTGGCCCAGGGTGCAGAAGATGTGAGCATCGTCCTGCTGAAAACGCCGCACCCGGGTCAGGCCAGTCAGGGTCCCCGAGGACTCATTCCGGTGCAGCACCCCGAAGTCGGCCAGGCGGAGGGGCAGCTCCCGCCAGGAGCGGGGCCGGTGAGCGAACATCAGGCTGATGGGGCAGAATGGAGGAAGAAGGAAAATCAGAGCCCGCCCAAGCCCTGCTGAGAAGCACATCAAGGACCCTTTGTGGCAGCAGCAGGCCTTAACAGGGAAGGGAGCTGCTGGGCTGCCCTCGATCCAGCCCCTGCTGCTGCTTCTCTGGCAGGAGAGCCAGGACCCCGGTGGGAAGAGGGTCACTCTCACCCAGCAGCCAGTCAGAGGCCACAGAGCGGAGTGAGTGGCCAGGGTTCAACGAGACACCACAGTTGGACACCTCCATGGCAGCCTGGACGAAGAGGCCAAGGCCTAAACGTGCCATGGATACAAAGCTGCAAGAGGGGTCCCTCCGGGTACTGTCCACGCTGAACATGGGCTGTTGGGTATCAATGTGACACCAAACTGGACCTCTGGTCCAGACCCCAGGGCTAGCAGGCTGTTGATTTATCTGAAATACATGGTTTTAAGAAGTATCACCTCCCCCTCCCATCTGAATGGCGTTACGAGAGTTTAACGATAGGTAACTATTTTACAGTGCTAAGCAAAAACCAAGGGCAATCCCCAGTCAGGCCCGCTCTACCCACGAGACCCCACTCCCCTCCCAGAGCTGGGAATAGAACCCAGGGGCCCTGATTCCCAGCACCCCTCGCTCTACTCACTAGACCCCCCTTCCAGAGCTGAGAATAGAACCCAGGAGTCCTGTCTCCCAGCCCCACCCCTCTACCCACTAGACGCCCCCTTCCCCAGCCTCTATCACAGATCCCCCTAGTCCAGTGGTTCTCAAGCTATTTACCCCTGTGGGCTGCATACATGGCCCATAATGAGTTATGTGGGCAGCATCCAATGCTGCCTGTATGGGTCTGAGGAGGTCACATGGGCCGCAGCTCTCTGCTGACTGGGCCGCAGGTTGAGAACCACTGCCCTAGCCGAACAGCCAGCCTGCAGCAGACCTTGGGTGCCTCGCTCACCAGTGACCAGGGCAGTTCATTGGCTTGAGGGCGAAGGTCTCGTTCTCGACTGGGAAGCAGAACATGTGGTCGCTGTAGTGCTGCCAGTGGCCAGACAGCTCCCACAGCTTGGCGTTATAGATGTTAGGGGTGACCACCTCCGAGAACCCACGTTTCCGATACTCACTCTGCAGCGGGGGCAGAAAACACAAGACATGACCTCTTCACTGGAGCACAGACCTGAGAGACACTGGAGCCTTTGCAGTGAGAATGCTACTTAGTAACGACACAGAGCGTCACATCTCCAGAGCACCACCCACACTCATAGCTCATCCTCCTTTCCCAGGGGAAACCAAGGCAGAGAGGTAGAAATGACATGCCCAAGGGTCACAGAGAATGATGGTGTGAGAAGTGGGATTAAAGGAAATTACTTGCCTTACGACGTGTGTGTGTGTGTGTGTGTGTGCGCACGCACATTCCACTCTTGGTGCACATATACCAAGTGCACTCCAGTTCAGATCTGTCCAGCAAGCAGTGTCTGTTGGGGGCTGTGCCTCTACCTCCAATGTCCTCATGCTTCCAACTGAGGACATGGGGTGCAACCCCAACCACCCCTTAGTTCCTTCGCTAATACGGAATCCATCTGAAAGCAAACTCTGTAGCAGTGAGAAAGGATCATGGACTATATATGGACAACACATCTGCAAGTACCACAGGTTCCGTAAGGTAGAACTATTGCAGCTTCAATGTCTTGTGTACACACACACACACACACACACACACTTTTGCTGACTCACAACCAGCACCCTAGATCACAGTAGTCTACTTACACAGTGGCTGCACGACAGCCCGAGCAAAGTTAGCATCGTATCTTGAGTCTTCCCCTACGCTGTGACGCAGATCAGCACACCTACTGAAGCTCAGGTAGCTGCCCTACATATCTCCAGTACAGGAACATTTCCCAAAGAAGCACCAGACCCTTTTTGCGCTCCCGGAGAGCAAGCTAGTGCACTCACCGGAGGGGCTACACTGGACAATTCAGAGAACAGCTTGATACAAGCAAAGATCAAGCTAGAAAGTCTTCATGCAGAAACAGCCTGACCTGCCACCTCGTCCCCATAAACTATGAACAGCCTAGCGGACACTCTCAATGACTTGGTTCTATGTATGTAGGAGGAGAGCGTCCTGAGAACATCAAGGGCATGGAAGCTTAGCCTTCCCTTGGCTACAGTGTGGTTTTGGGGAAAAAAACCCACAGGTAGGTGGACAAACCAATTTAAAGGAACATCAGATATCGCTGTCAGTCAGATTTCAAAGACACCCAGTCTATGATAAATTGTGTGAAGGGGCCCTGCCATCTGCCCTTGTATCTGGCCTCCCCTTCCAACCAAAGTTATTGCGACCAGAAAGGTGGGTTTGATGTAATGATGAAACGTGGAGCTACTGGCTTTAAAGGGGAACACATCAACCTTGCAATGTATGGTGCATCATGATTTGACGTGTCAGACCTTTTAGGAGCAGGAGACAAGCTGCACCTGCCCGACGCATGGTTCTTAGCTCCAGGATTTGCGTGAAGTCTTCCACACCCCTCACATTTGAAGGTCATCCAACCCATTGTGGAGGCATCTGTCACCAAGAGTGGGAGGAGGGTCTTTCAGAGGGTCTCTCTATCGGTTTAATTACAGGACTTCTTGGGGGGGAATATGCACTGACAGAACCTGGTGGTGCCTGCTTGGCTGACACAGACTTAAGCCGTCTCTGCACACAACGAGGGTGAAGTTTAGCATGCTGAGTTACGTAAGTGCAGGAGGCCGGGGGACCCAGCATCCTGAGCCGAGTTCTCAGGAACACCTTGGGATGACAGGCCTAGCATGGCTTGAAATCTCTCCTGCAGTAGATAAGCCACTGCTGTTGTGGAGTAGCTCCTATAAACTCTGTCCTTTGGGTCAGAGGCAACAGTGACTTTTCTTCGTTGACCTACGGAGGGGAAAAGCTGAATGGAGACGGTCACTTGTCTGTCCATGAATCAGCCAGTCGTCTAAATATGGGAAAAACTGGTCTGTCCTTGTTTCTTGAAATAAGCTGCATTTTGAGAATCTTCTTGGGGCTGCAGAAGGGCCGAATAGCAGCTCCGTGCTGATAATGGGACTCGTCCACTTGAAATCTCAGATACCTTCTGTGGGCAGCACCAATCGCTATCTGGAAAAAGGCATCTTTGAGGTGCCAGTCGTACGGATCTAGGGTTGGGGTGGCAGAGGCCAGACGCACCATCCTGAATTTGAGCTTTTGAACTAAAGACGTTCAACTGCCTCTGGCCCAGCCTCCTTTCTTTCTGGCAATCAGAAAATAACAAGAGTAAAATGTCGTCACTTGTGCTGCTGGGGGACCTCAGGCAAATCATGTCCCACCCCTGTGCCTCAGTTTCCCCATCTGTAAAATGGAGATAATGATACTGCCCTCTTTTGTAAAGCACTTTGAGAAGTACTGATGAAAAGAGCTAGATAAGAATTAGGGATGATTATTAAAGCCCCTTGAGGTACTTCTCCCACTAGACAAGAGGTTCATAAGTGCTTGCAGGTCCCAGCGTTACTCTTCGTTCTTCTCGCAGGAGCGTGTACTTGTGGCACCTTAGAGACTAACCAATTTATTTGGGCATAAGCTTTTGTGGGCTAAAGCCCACTTCAGCAGATGCATGGAGTGGAAAATACAATAGGAAGATAGATATATATAGAGAGAGAGAGAGAGAGAACATGAAAAACTGGGTGTTGCCACACCAACTCTAACGAGAGTAATTGATTAAGATGAGCTATTATCATTAGGAGAAAAAAACTTTTGTAGTGATAATCAGGATGGCCCATTTCCAACAGTTGACAAGAAAGTGTGAGTAACAGGAGGGGAAAAATTAGCAGGAGGAAACAGTTTTTACTTAACTGTTGGAAATGGGCCATCCTGATTATCACTACAAAAGTTTTTTTCTCCTAATGATAATAGCTCATCTTAATCAATTACTCTCGTTAGAGTTGGTATGGCAACACCCAGTTTTTCATGTTCTCTCTCTATATATATCTATATCTATCTTCCTATTGTATTCTCCACTGCATGCATCTGATGAAGTGGGTTTTAGCCCATGAAAGCTTATGCCCAAATACATTGGTTAGTCTCTAAGGTGCCACAAGCACTCCTCGTTCTTTTTGCTGACACAGACTAACACGGCTACCACTCTGATTCCTGCGAGAGGGGCCTGAGAAAACGGTCAGGGAAAGCAAAGGGGAGGAAGAGAGAGTCTGGAACTGGATGGAACATCCCATTCTATGACTTCCAGCAGTCCATTCAGTTCCCGGATGGAGGGGATCTATGGTGAGAGACGATTTGGGAATCTGTCTACTTACAATTTAGGAATTCTGGTTGCTCTTATGCGATTACTGTCTGCCGGACTGCCGTGCGGTAGGTGTAGTCAACTCACGTGTCACCCTGACCAGGAACAACGGTGGGCTGGTTAACCTGGAAGGCTCCCATTCATAGGGGGACACCTTAGGACAATGGGACAGCTGAAGCTTAGTCTGCCTGCGTTTATGGGCCAGGTTGGGGTTTGGAGCAGTTGAATTTGTCCACAAACAGGACAAAGAGCCAAGGTGTTGAGTGAGGTTAAGTCTTTAAAACCACAGAGACTGGGTGAGGCAAGGAGGGAGCAAAAGGGAGATTGGGCAAGAAAGAGGAAGACAAGAAACCAGCTGCACAGGAGAGAGAAGACTCCATGAGCCAGAGGAGAATCCACGTGTAGGAGAGGGATTCTGCACTCCTTGAAGAACAATGAGGAAACCAAGGCAAGGAAACACGTACAGGGGTGTTCCCAGATTGGTCTGAGCTGTACAGTTACCGTGGGCACTAGAGGGTGATCAGGCTCTAGAACCTTTACGGAGAACCGTGCGCCCGTTTGCTTTGTTATCTCGCGTCCCAGCAGAGGCCAAGTGTACACGTGGGAGGGGCCGTGCTTAAGCTACAGAGGAGGTTAAGGGGTCAGCACTGGTTCTGGGAGAGTAGGGCAGCCCCATTTCCACGATGGGGTAACAGATAGTGAGCCTGTGCCCAGGATGTGCGCCAGAGAGGTCAAGGATCTAAGCAGCTGCAGCCTGCACAGCCCAAACACAGTAGCTAGGATGGGCTTTGGCAAGACCCAACAAATCTGCAAACCCCTCCTGACCAAGGAGCCACATCTGCTGCCATGACGAGGAGGTCAGACGGGGGGCGGATGCAGAGGGCTTCCTTCTGGGGTGACTTTGGCCCTTTCTAGGTTGTCTGGGTTGCTGATATCACGTGTTAGAAGATTCTGTCTCCCGGACAGCAGACACAAAGCGCTTACAAAGAACGACCCCCAACAGATTCTCCCGGCCAAAGGAATCTGCACTGAAGTCGCTGGGCAGGTGCCGCCGAGAGTGGCTTGTACACAGACAAGCACTCAAAGGAAGAGTCCCCCAGGAATTCGTGGCTTCTGCTCACAGCCAAAGTCCAATGGGCCAGATTCCACAGCCTCTTGGGAACAGCCATGGGAGGGGATGTCTATGCACCTGTCTGTATCCCACGGGTTCCCCACTGGGGAGCAGGGTTTGCTCATAGCTTTCAGGGGAGTTATGTCCCCCCCTTTTTCTTTGTGGCTAGGTAGGGGAGGAGAGGAAGGGTGGCCCAGGGGTTAGGGCACCAGCCTAGGAAATGGGATACCTGGGGTTCAATTCCTGCTCTGCCACCAACTCCCTGTGTGACTATGGGTAAGGCACTTAGCCGCTCTGTGCCTCAGTTTCTCCATCTGTACAATGGGATAATAGCACTGCCCTGCCTCACAGGGATGGGTGAGGATAAATACATTAACTGGTCTGCAGTGCTCAGACACTACAGCGCTGGCACTAGATAAGGACCTACAATAGACAGGCCCAATGTTTTTTTCCAGTATGTTTTTTCTAGATGGGAGCAGGGTGTGAATGCCCCCTGGGAAGCCTGTGCAACTGGGACCCAGAGACAGACACCTCCAAGATAACCTACCTCACTGGGAATTGGGGACCCAACCTCACCCGGCTAGCTAGGTGCAGCCATGCTCCTGGCCGGCCTCTAGCACAGCTCCCTGACCCAGGTGGCTAGGGACCTGCACTCCGCCCTCTCCCCAAGGAAATCTATAGCAGACCCAGGTTAAAATACCTCTGGCCATGCTGACCAGGGAGCCAGTGCTGGAGCTCTGCACACAATGACTGTGCTGAAGAAGCTGGCATGAGTCTGCTCCCAGGATGCACAGAGCCTGGGCTGACGGTCACAGCTGCATGGAGGTATTTGGGACAGGAAGATCTACAGGATGTCACACGGAGAAGAAGCCACAGCACCACAGAAATGCAGCAGCTGGATGGGACCTCGAAGTCACCGAGTCCAGCCCCCTGTGCGACCACGCGAACCCCGAAACAATGGCTGCCCGTACCTTGATGAAGTCGATCAGGGTGTTGAAGATGTGAGCTCCTCTGGGCAGGAAAAAGCAGCTCCCAGGACTCAGCTCGTGGAAGAAAAACAATTCCTGCTCCTGGGGAGGGAATAAGAGAAGGTCCCCTGAGCGCCGCACCAAGAGGGAGGCAGGACACGGGATGACTACATGCAATGGACCCCTACTTGGGGGACTGGATCCATGCTCCTAAGGACTAAGCCCAGCAGCTGGAAGCAGCAGCAGGTTCAGAAGCATCTTATGGGACCCATAAGGTGGAGACAGAGACTCGGGCTTCACTGAGGCGGGAGACATGGCATGGTAACGGAAGACAATGGCTTGCCCGAGCGGGGTCTCCAATCAGCAGGGCAGGTACTGATGGCTCCAGGCCTGTTCAGAACTGGGGACAGTTAGGCAGCAGGTTGGGTTCTACAAACACAGATGCAGCTGCAATGACCCTGCCGGGGGTGATCACGCCAACTCCTACCTTGCCAATCCTCCGGTGGTCCCGGCTAGCTGCCTCCTCCTGAAGCTGCTCCCACTCCTCCAGCCGTACAGGGCTGGGGAAGGAGATCCCGTACACCCGCTGCAGAGACTCCAGAGCTGGGTCTCCTTTCCAGAAGGCGGAGGAGCTCTGTCGAGGAGTGGGAAAGGGAGCTACCACCAGAGGAAAGGGCTGAGCTCCACACTGGCTGGGACAGGGTAAACTGGGATCAACACGCAGCTCTACTGCCTACTCTTCCAACTGCTCCAGAAAGGCAATAGCTTCTGCTTCTCTCGGAACAGCATGGTCTACTGGTTAGGACTGGGGGGTCAGGACTCCTGGGTTAGGTGCTATGGTGATGGGCTTCATATAAAACACAAGGAGCCAGAGTCAAGAACAGAATCTGAAACGGACTCACTGGGGTGACCTTGGGCAGCCACACACCTGCTCTGTGCTTCGATTTTCCCACCTGTAAAACAGGGATGGTACCTACTCCTTTTCCAAAGCACTTGGAGATCCTCTGACAAAGCACAGCCCATGTTCTGTGCAGAGCATGACCATATCAGGCATTTAATATCAAAGTGTGCCATCCCCCGGCTGGAATTTTTACACCTGGGGGGAAACTGAGGCACTGGCTCGCCTAAATTCATGCAGCTTGCCCAGTGCCAGAGCAATACCCCCAGTACACCACGCTCATTAGACCAGGCTCCCTCCCACCGGTGCCAGCAGTTGAGCTTGGTTGGGGTTAGCACTGACCTTCAGGATCTTCAGCGCTCGGATCTTCCCTGTGTGCCTGACGTGGGGACCTCGGCAAAGGTCGATTAACCCCCCGCACCTGGGAAAAGGAGAAGACACGGGTTCAGAGCACAGACTGAGAGCCAGGACCAGACAACAGGTGGGTCACAGACAGGTTGGCAGCCTCGAGTCCAGGGGCGAGGTGAGAAATGCCAGGCTGGAATGAGAGAGCAGAGGGGAATGTCAGAAGATGCCCCAAGTGGTCCGAAGGGGCCGACGACTTAGTATGCAAGCTCCACTTGTACAGCATCTAACACAACGGGGTCACGGGCCGTGACTCGGGCTCTTAGGCACGACCACAATGCAACTGGCTCACGTGACGGGCACTTGGACGTCACTTCCACGGGTGCAGGATCAGAACCTGGGCCAACGTCTGTGAGTGGATTCACACCTCCCGCTCTCACCCAGCTGTGCAATTGGGCATGAGGGCAGGATCAGGCCCTTATCACTTCGTACCAGTTCTGTCGCACTCCCTCTTATCATGGTACCCGGACCCACAGCCTAGCCCAGGGAGGTAGGGCCCAAGCCCCTGCAACATTCTAGCTTTCCAGCAGTGATGGTCTTCCCTGCCCCTGCATATGCCTTTCACAGGGAATGCCTGTGCCAGCCGGCGGTGTGTGAGTTGCTGGGATTTTCCCAGCCACGCGGTGGGTATCAAGAAGTCACCGTGCCACCTAGATCTGGGTCTGAGCACAACTCAGCTGCAGCGAAGTGTCCGGGCGTGGCTGTTCTTAACGAGAGCACAGCTGCAAAGGGTCACAGACACGGCATGGGGAAAAAAAGTGTTCAATGGAGCTGGGGCGCTGAGGGGCTCCCTACAAGCACCATCTCGCCTTTCTGGGGGGGTGGGAAGTTCGTGTGTTAAGTTATGTTGGACAATCGCTACTGGTGGCAAAGGACAGTAAGTGAATGTTACAAACCAATCTACTCTGGTGAGCACCGCGGTGGAAGTGCTCCTGCAGAATGGCTCGTTTGAAAACCACCATTGGAAATCAGTACGAATACTTGCATGCACTAAAGGCTGACTGCGACGGTCATGTAATCAATATACACACAGCACGGCCAGTTGTCTGTATGAAGTGGGATTCAGATGGACACACACGTTTTCCTGACCGTGTAGTCTGGAGGAACAGGGGTCACAGACCTCTCCCTGCTCAGCACCCTGGGTGCGCCAGGACCGTCACACAGACTTCAGGGTCTTTGCTCACCTGTACACCGTGGCAGTCGGTGACTTCACTTTCTCCTCGATCACCTGCAGCTTAAACTTGTTGTACTAGGGAAAGGAAAAGAGAAGCACATAGGGCCAGTGATAACGATACAGCCCACAGATAACTAGCAGCTAATCTGCTCTGAGCTGTTGCTATCCATGTTTGTTATGTCAGTGCCCAAGAATGGGACCCTCTTGTGCCAGGTGCTGTACAGAGAGTGTATCGGACAGCCCCTGTCCCAAAGAGCTTCCAGTTTAAATGCCACTTACAGGAGCCCACAATTCCAGCACGCACATCCCCCCTGCCCTCTCCCTACAGCAAGCTGCCTGGTCCGTCAATGCAGCCAGCACGCCCCTCAGGTCAGAGACTGGCTCTTCACTTTCTGTGCAGTGTGCCAGCAAGCATGCGGGGCTAGACACAGGAGCTAGAGGCAAGAGGGGAAGAGTGCTAGCCTGGAACTCAGGAGTACCTGCTCTGCCACAGACTCCCTGGGTGACCTTGGGCAAGTCACCTGTGGCCAGATTTTAAAAGGTCTTTTTGGCTCCTAAGTGCAGCTGAAATCAATCGGAGTTAAGAGCCCAAATACTGTTAAAAATCTAGGCCTCAGTCTCTGTGCCTCAGTTTCCCCATCAGTAAAATGGGGATAGCACTGCCCTGCCTCACAGAGGTGAGGATAAACGTAGCGAAGATGGTGAGGTGCTCAGGCACTGCAATCCCAGACAGGTTAGATATACAGCTAACACCAGCTCTCACAAGAGGGTAGGGCTGGCTGGACTGAGAAGAGCTGGAAAGGATGACAGACATACCCTGAACTGAGCGGGGGCAGGCAGCAGGAAGGCAGGTTATTAGCCCCTGGGCGGCTCTGGAAACCAAGCAAGCCTCCCTGTGTGCTCCAGAGGGGACGGACCTACCCCAGGGGATGAAGGACGGCTCCTTCCTGGCCATGCATTTGCCAGGGCCATGTCTAGTCCCAAGGGATGTAGGCTCCCATCACTTCTCACAGCAGCTGCTGGGACTCCTGCAGGAGCTAGTAAGCGACACTATTTGCACGATCGTTTACTTGGCCCTGGGGTTCTGTGTGACTCCCACTTCTGCCCCAAAGCTGATTTTGAGGCCCTGGAGGGAGGGGGGGACTGCTGGGAGCAATGACACAGACAAACACATCCGTCCACCTTAAACAGCTCCAGCAGGTCCTCTCGGGACACTTCCAGCCTCTCGAAGGGATGCTTCTCTCGGACGACGGACTTGCACGCCTCCTCCAAGGCTGGGAGCTCGCTGCCCAGCACAGTTCTGCAGAGAGAGCAAGACATTTTTAAAAGCCCCAGTTACAGAACCTGAGCCCTGGCAGCAGATCCTGGCAGGTGGCCAGAGCAAGCAAGTGGCCTTAGCAATTGGTCTTCACCTCCCAGTTTGCACCCATTCCCCATGCACTGTCAAGTCAACACTAACTGCTGGAGGAAACGGACCCAGGGACACCACTTGGCAAAGGCCAGACATTGGTGTAACAGCCAGAGGGCTCCAGGGAAGCAGAGGCAGGTAGGGTGCTGCCGACGCAGCCTAGCGGCGTGGAGCACTTCATGCTAGTTTATCCCAGGATGCCACCTAGTGGAAGGAAAAATGAACAAGCCCCCGTGACAACTGCAACTCGGCTTCATAGTTTAAGGCCAGATGGGACCATCAGACCTAGGGATGTAAATATTGTTTAAAAAAGTACCCGTTTCAACTATTCAAATGATATTGGTTCACCGCTGAATCGGTAACCAGTTCAGCCAGCAGAAGGGAGTGCAGCGCCATCCGCAACCAGAGAAGACTGGCTGCACACGAGTGGGGCGTGCGTGTGAGGTCCTGGGAGCCATAAGAGGGGGAGGTGTGGGGGGAGAGGGGAGGGCAGAACTCGCCCAAGCTCTTCTGCTCAGTCTCATGCTCCCCACCCCCCCTTCGGTCTGCAGCGCCCTGCACAATGAGCCCACTGCGGGCAGAAGCCGCCACCGAGTGAGGGGAAGGCAGCAAGGATTTGGGGGCCCACCAGCAACTGGCGCAGACTCGACGAGAGCAGGAGCATCCCAGCTGTGGCTCCCCCCACCTGGCCGGGCATGTGCTAGCCGGCACGCGTCCCAGCAGTTACCACCACCACCTCCGCCAGGTACCTGTTCCCCAGGGCAGCAGCAGCCACCACTGGCAGCAGGGGCAGCCGGGCAGCACTTGATTTACCAATCTGTTGTAAATGTTAACTGCACTACACTACATTGATGGTAAGACTAATAGCTATCGGTTAACCGTTTCATGTTTCACATCTCTAATCAGATCACCTAGTCTGATCTGCACAGCACCAGCCAGCGACTTCACCCACACACCCCTGCACTGAGCCCGGCTAAAGCGTTTCAGGCCACAGGAGACTCGGAGGAGCCATCGGGAGAGAACAGAAGGGGAAGATGCACCAGAGGCCCCTGCTACGGCAGGGAATGGATGAGGTGAGATCATAGGCACTGACTTTTGGTTTTACCGGCGGGGTCCCCACACGGCTCTGCCCCCTCCCCCAAGGCGTCATCTCCACTCCGCCTCTCTCTACTCCCCCTTCCTGATGACTCTGTCTAGCCCCCATCCCCATCCACCCACTCAAAGTGGCAGAGGAGGTTCCCCCTCCTCAGCAGGGCTTTGGAGCGGAGACCGGAGCTGGAGCAGCTCCGAAGCAGAGGAGCTGCAGGTTTTTGCCTCGAGCTTGCTCCAGAGCCAGAGCCCAGCTCCAAAGCCCTGCTCCTCAGGGTAGGAAGGGTTGCCTAGTGGTTAAGGTACAGCTCTGGGGCTCAGGCATTCCAGGTTTGACTCCCTGCTCTGCCACAGACTCCCTGCTTAGCCTCGGGAAAGTCACTTCACCTCTGGGTGCCCTAGATGCCACCTTTCAAGTAGGGCTAATATTTCCCTGCCTCCTAGACTAAACCTATTCATGACTGCGTGGTGATGGGGGCAATGGCGGTATTAAAGTTCTGACATTCGCAGCATCCCCTGGCAATGAGTTCCACAGATTTTCTTCATGCAGCGCAGTCATACTTCCTTTTGTTTCTTTCCTATCAGCTCTAAGCTGATTAAGGTCTATTTCCAGTAGATAGAACGTGATCACCTTTTTCCAGTGGCAGTGCGCTTTCTGTTCCCATTAAGTTACTCAGTAACTAGAAATAAAGTCTTAAATATTGTTATCTATTTATATAATGCATTTGATACATCTCCAGCACAAATGAAAACACACTCCAGTTCAAGGTATTAAAGATGTAAAGATTCAAAACATAAAAACAAATTTAAAAATTGAACTTGCATTTACAAATGACTGATTTAAAAGCCTGTTTTAATTCTGGAAACAGTTCAGTTTTATGATGTAATATATAGAAATCCTGAGTGTGTATCTACAGTCATCCAACTGGATGATTCTTAACTGTGCCTTAATGAAAATACGATATGATGCTATCCAGATGCCATTAGGCCTTCCACCGGGATGCCCAGCTAGGTTCCCCTCTTACCGGCCTGCCAGGTACATGTCATAGAAGAAGCCGCTCTCTGTGCTGGGCCCGTGACACAACAGGGCTCCGTAGAATCGCTCCGCTGCCACTCCAAGGATGTGGGCACTGGAGTGCCAGAATATCTGGGAAGGGAAGAGACCTGGGGTCACGTGGATGGCCCGCTGTGTCCCACACGGCTCTGGCCCGTTGAGGTCCCAGCTCCAATGAAGACTCAGAGCACTGGCTTAACCCAGACACCCTGCAGCCTCTCACATATGGAGTGCCTGCTTGTTCAGAGAGGGAGCCCAAAGTCCCTCGTTAGCCGTCTTTAAGGGGCCTGCCTGTTCCCAGGAGGCAGTGCTATCTAATGGATAGAGCACTGGACTGGGGACTGGATTCATGTGTTCTATTCCTACTTCTACTGCTAGGTAATATTGGGCAAGTCACTTCAGCCGCTCTGTGCCTCAGTTTCCCCATCTGTAAAATGAGGACAATGATACTGATTGCTTTTGTAAAGTGTTTTGAGATTAAGGATGAAAAATGCTACAGATAAGCTAGGGACTATTATATTCATTATATACGCGGTACCTTCCCTTTTGGTTAGCTTTAGCCACTGTTTGCATTTCTGCTCTGCCCAAATCCTTGCCCTTATCCCTTGCCCGGTTGACTCTTGTCAACCAAAACTGATTTTTCAGCCTTTTGCATCTCTGCTTTTGCCAGTGCAGTTTATGCCAGTCAGATACCAAAGTGCAGGAGACATTGGCTAGTCCAGCATCTCAGTGACAATTCCCTGCAATTGCAATGCATAAGAGTATAAAATGGGCCAACCAGGCCACCGCTTCCCGCAGCTCCCATTGGCCGGGAAAGGCGAAAGGCGAACCGCGGCCACTGTGAGCGGCCGTACCCACGGATGCTCAGATAAATAAAGCATCTTGAGGCTCACCAGGGGCTTACCAAGTCTGGGAACCACTGTTTTAGAGCATGCTTGGGAGAGATGGTTTTGCAAAGGACAGTTAAGAACACCTATCAAACTCCGCTTCCTTGGTGACCCCCACACTCCAGCAGCTGCATTAATGCAGTGGTTCTCAACCAGGGGTACATGTATCCCTGGGGGTACGCAGAGGGGGGTACATCAACTCATCTTGATATTTGCCTAGTTTTACAAACAGGCCACATAAAAAGCACTAGCAATTTCAATAGAAACTAAAATTTCATACGACGACTTTATATATTATGCACTGAAATGGAAGTAAAATATTTATATTCCAATCGATTTATTTTATAATTACGTGGCAACAATGATGAAAGTCAGCAATTTGTCAGTAATAGTGTGATGTGACCCTTTTGTATTTTTCTGTCTGATTGAGAAGCAAGTAGTTTTTAAGTGAGCTGAAACGTGGGGGTCTGCAAGACAAAGGAGATACAGTAGGCTGGAAAGAGGTACAGTAGAGGTACAGTAGGCTGGAAAGGTTGAGAACCATGGCATTAAAGGGACAGAAACTAGAAGCCACAGAAACAGCCCAGATTAGCCACTGTCCAGGCTCCCTTTTCCTACCACCAGAGGGCTCCTTCCCCACAACCGAACACCAATTTAGCTACTCTCTCACTAGATTTAGCTAGGTTTTGGTTCCCCTAGCGAGAAAATAAGTGTCCAAGTGACCAGTGACAAATCTAGCGACTTTTACTGCCAATGACAGTGACATTCAGAGAAAGAAACCACCACCGTGAACAGTCACAAAATCATTCACAAACAGCTCGATAATGTTAACAAAATCCATTCCAGGCTCTTAGTACATTCTGTTGGACACCATGTCAATGTCATGATGTCTCAACTGAGCATGTCCTCGGAAGGAATCGCATTCCAGGGCTGAGATCCCTGCAATCTGCAGGCGAGGAAAAGAAGTTCGTGGAGGCTAATTAAGTGCTTTGCTAAAGCCAGGTGCACTTTGGAGACAGCAGTACATTAGCCAAGGTGTGTTTCTACCCAAATGTGTTTTTTCTCATCACTCCGTAGTAGATAGCGCAGCCTGTGCTGCAGGGTACGGTGGCTAATGAAGCGGACAGAGCAGGGGAGGCAGGTTAGCCAGCAAGGAGAGCCACACGGATGGAAGGCGGGGTGGGATAGGACGAGACAGGGCCATGTGCCCCAATGGGGCAGGGGGAGGAGGGGCACTATGCCTCCAGGGAGGAAGCCCTCACTACAGGATCAAGGGTGGAGCTAGCTTAATTTTGGCTCCCCTGTATTCCTTCCCCTGGCTTGGCTGAGGTTAGCTGCCCAGCTCTTTTCAGAAATCAAACTCTGGGAGCCGGGGGGAAGGGATCTGGCTAGCGGATTTTTGTTTTTAAATCTACTTTCTTGGCTCTCTGCAGCACCGAGTTCAGGTCAGACAAATGCTCTCTTCCCCCTGGCTCTGGGCCCCCCCTTTCACTAACCTGTCAGCTCAAATCCAGGCTGGCAAGAAAGGCCGAGGCTGGGCTGAAATTCACCGACCTGGGCTGCGGTGTACAGAGCACCCTCCCCAATGAACAGAGGGCACTGGCTCACATATAAACTTTAAGCCCTCTGCTGAATAGGCTTGGAGAAGAGGAGAGCATTTAATCAGGGCCAGGGGAGGTTCTGCCATCACAGGCAAGCCTCCTTAAATGGGTGGAGACTGGACTCTCAATGAGACAAACAGCAAAGTCCGTATGGCTCGGGTTTGTAAATCCTCCTCCACTTCCCCTCGGGATCAAATTGTTGTAATTAAAAGCCTAACAAAACAACCCCCTGCTCCCCAATTGCACTAAAGTGGTGTTGCTTTATAAATGAAACTCACAAGATTAAAAGGGAAAGATTCATTAGCCCCAAAGCAAAGGGTCCTTCTTACCAATCGGACACATTTGGCAGATCATAACCCCAGCACCTCTGGGAAGTGCTTAATTTGTGCTGGGGCTTGCCAGGACTGAGGGCAGCTGAGCCCTGGCCCCCCTTTCATCACAAAATAAGGACATGCTCAGTTGAGACGCCATACTGACTTGGTGTCCAACAGAACGTAGTAAGAAGAGCCCAGAATGGATTTTATTAACACTATTGAGCTGTTTGTGAACGATTTTATGACAATACTCCCCTGGGCACGTGCACTTGTGTGTGTATATAATTCTCTGCCGACTTTCCTGGAAATTTTGTTTAGTGACATTTTTGACTCCTTCTGAGTGCTTAAACACTGCATTGAGTGACTTTTCAAGGTCTGGCTGGTGACTTCCTGCTATGCGGAGTTGGCAACACTGTGCAAGGTATCACTCACCGCCTGCCCCTCTGGAGAATCAAAGCCCAAGAATTCCAAGGCGGCGCTGCTTTCCAGAGGGCGATCCAGGTCATACAGAGCCCCATTCACCCGGGCGGCCACTGCTCCCTCAGCCAGGCCCCGGCTGGGAAGGAGGGAGGTGACAGAACACACTTCAGTACAGGACACGTGACTGGCCAGTCAGACAGGGGATCGGGGAAGGGGCCCTGGAGCCAGGTCTCTTGCCCAATTACAGCCCAGGGCTAATAAGGGTAACTGCGCAGTGAGTTCTCCCCCTGCACCCCCCTCACCCAGAGCTAGAGGGATCATGTCTCCCAGACCCACTCACACCTGGACCCTCTCTGCTGAGCTACCAGCAAGGAGCCAGTTAGCACCAGCCTGGACACCCGCCAGCTACAGCTGGAAAACCCATTTCTCGTTGAGCTGCTACTCCTCAGTGAGGTGCTCTGCCCGCCCACGCCTAGTGGGGGCTGCTAGGGCCAAAGCAGAGGCTGCACACTCACCACAGCAGGGGGAAGTCCCCCCAGCTTATGGACCACGACTCGTGCAGCTCCCCAGGCGGGTCACGGGCAGCAGTGGATTGCATCTGGGCCCTCTGGTTTCAGAAGCACGAGGTGCCTCTACAGCAGGAGCCAGGAGACCCAGCTCTGTTAGCCACAGTGTTGCAGGCTCCATGTGGGCCAGCCATCACTGGAGGGGGACAGAGCGCCACACTGAGCAGGTGTGAGTTACAGTAACAACATTCGGGGTGTGGGAGGCGGGTTCGAAGGAAGAAGTCAGGTGCCCAAATCCCAACGAACAGAGTCCAACTGAGCATAGCCAAACCGGACCCCTAGGGGCAATGGACTCTACACGAACCCAGAGGTTTAAAAGGTTTTGAAAGCAGACAACTTCATAGGAAGAAAACATGCAATGGCACCCAGTACCCGATTTGTGACGCCACGTGATACGGCGTGGTTCTTAGGGACTCTCCTTCCACCTGTTGGCCATCGGGCAGGGAGATCCGGATTGGCCCACCTGCCTTCTGCGCCCGGTCTGCACATCGCTCATCGTAGGCAGCCTTTAGCTTCTCGTACAAACAGAGCCGCTCAGCGAGGTGGGGTACGAGAGCGCCTGCCTGGAAAAGAGGGACTGGAGGAAATTAATGACGGGAGTGGTGTCTAGTGGGTAGAGGATGGGTGTGGGAGTCAGGACTCCTGGGTTCTCTTTTCCCAGCTCCGGCAAGGGAACAAAACAGAGTGGGTTGAGCTGGAGGGGGCTGGGAGTCAGGACTCCTGGGGTTCCTCTCCCAGTCTTGTTGGAGGAGCGCTCTTTAGTGGTTAGAGCAGGGTATGCATAGAATCATAGGACTGGAAGGAATCTCGAGTGTCTTCTGGTCCAGTCCCCTAAACTCATGGCAGAACTAAATATTATGCATTGGGAGGGGGGTGAGGAGGACGTCGGGGCTGGGGTATTGTGTACAGCTCCGAGCACAATGTGCCCCCAGCGCCGCTGGAGCCTCTTGGTGCCCCTAAGCTACCCACAGCCCCATAGGGGGCACTTGTGGGGACAACATGCTCACGGTTCACTGGCCCAGGCCACCCCCTGCCAGCGGCATATGCGGGGGTCACCGCAGCAAAAAGCTAAACAAAACCCAGCCGGCTTGGCCTAGCCCCATGGAGATCCCCAGGGAGGGGGCACTTCCCCTGCCTGCCCCAAAGCCGAGTCCCTCGCCCGACCCGGATCCCCTGCTCGCCCCCAACGCTTGCGCAGGGCCAACCCCAGGCGCAGCAGAGAGAAGTGGGCCAGGGCGGGGGGGCAGCAGGGAGGCTCCACGCTGCAATGCAAAGCCGGACGGACCTGATACCACCTGCGGCTCCAGGCAGGGCCCCTCCCGGCCAGGATCGTCCCCCAGCGCGAGAGGAGCCGCATGGCCCCCCCGGCGCACAGCCCGGCTTCCTGCAGCAAGCGGGGAAGTCACCCCGCCTCCCTCGCCCGCTGGCTGGGCAGGGGCCGCCCCGGCCGAGCTGACGGGCTGCTCCTTGCGGCCAATAACCGCGCCCCGGAGCTTCCCGAGCGGCCGGTCCTGCAACAGGCGCGCGGCGAGGTCCCTCCCCGGGGGCGGAGGGCGGAAGATGCGCCCCGCACGCTGCGCCGGCCGCTTGCGTCTGCGCCACGGCGCGGCCCTGCGCTGCAAAGTGCGGCGGGCTCCGGCTGCGCGCAGCCGCTCAGAACTGGTCGCGGTCACTCACCAGCTGCAGGGCTCCAGATCCCAGCGTGACTCCAGTCGCTCCCCAAATAAGGCGCGGGCTCTGCCTCGCACCCACTGGCCCAGGGCGCCGGGGGGGGCAGGAGCTTTGCAGTCTAGAAAGAAAACAATAGACCTGTTCAAATCCACACACTGTACTCGGACAACCCAATCGGTGGCCTAATTTTTAAAAGGCTCATCACTCCCTCTGGTATCATCAACGTGTAATCAGCACTAATCAATCCCCCTACTTCCTCCGCTTGCTCTCTTTAAAAAACGGTTAAAATAATCTACATAAAACAATCAACATACAGATAATCACCTTGGAACATATATTTTGCCTACGGTTGTTAGAACAACAAAGATCAACCTGTGGAACTCCTTGCCAGAGGGTGTTGTGAAGGCCACGACACTAAGTATTTGGTCCTGCCATGAGGGCAGGGGACTGGACTCGATGACCTCTCAAAGTCCCTTCCAGTCCTAGAGTCTATGAATCTATGAAACAGGGTTCAGAAAAGAACTAGATAAATTGATGGGGGATAAGGTCCATCAATGGCTATAAGGGATGGTGTCCCTAGCCTCTGTTTGCCAGAAGCTAGGAATGGGCGATGGGGGATGGATCACTTGATGATCACCTGTTCCGTTCATTCCTCCTGAAGCACCTGGCATTGACCACTGTCAGAAGACAGGACGCTGGGCTAGATGGACCTTTGGTCTCATCCAGTGTGGCTATTCTTATACTCATATGAGATTAATTAAATAAAGGGAAAGATTAGAGGGAGACCCTCCCCCAGCAGTTTACTTTGTGCATTTATTCTTTAGAAGGATAAACCAGGATTAAAAACACACCTGTACGGCACACACTACAATCTATTCTGCTATGCTCTACTCTGACACATACTTAAAAATACAGCAAAGCACAGAACGGTACCAAGCCCTACACCATACTGAATAACCAGACATAGAAATAAACCACCTTTCCCATTTTTCTTTAAGTATCTCCCCTTGCAGCAATTCTTGCATCTTCAGCAGCTCTCTTGAGAAGACATGACAGCACTTGTCTAGTCAGTTCCCTTGGTTTGTGGGTCTTTCACAGCATTGGGTACGTCTACACTGCACGATTATTTCGAATTAGCTTAAACCGATATTACAAAACAGATCTAATAAAATCGGTTTAGCGCGTCCACAGTGGGATCCCGAAATCGATTGTTTGCGTCCATGGTCCAAAGCTACCATCGATTTCAGGAGCGGTGCACTGTGGGTAGCTGTTCCTCAGCTATCCCATAGTTCCCACTTCCGTGTTGAGAGCACAGTGCCTGATGGGGCAGAAAACACTGCCCCGGGTGGTGCTGGGTACAGCCTCACCCCTCCCTTTGTGAAGGCAGCAGACAACCCTTTGGCGCCTTTTTCGCGGAGTGCATTGAGCAAACGCCATAGCACAGCAATCTTTCCCTTTTTTTTTTTTAACGTGGTGGTGGGGGGAAATAAACTGAGGAGCTGTTCCCTGAACCACGCCAGACACTGTGTTTGAACCTACAGACATTGGGAGCTCAGCCAAGAATGCAAATAATTTTCAGAGACTGCTGTGGACTGTGGGATAGCTGGAGTCCTCAGTACCCCCTCCCTCCCTTCATGAGCGTCCATTTGAGTCTCTGGCTTCCCGTTACGCTTGTCACACAGCGCTGTGTATCCTGGAGTTTTTTATTCAAACGCTTTGGCATTTCGTGTTCTGTAACGGAGCTGGATACAACAGATTTGTCTCCCCATACAGCGATCAGACCTAGTATCTCCCGTACGGTCCATGCTGGAGCTCTTTTTGGATTTGAGACTGCATCGCCAGCCGTGCTGATCAGAGCTCCACGCTGGACAAGCAGGAAATGTAATTCAAAAGTTCGCGGGGCTTTTCCTGTTTACCTGCCCGCTGCATCCGAGTTCAGATTGCTGTCCAGAGCGGTCAGTGCTGCACTCTGGGATGCCGCCCGGAGGCCAATAACGTCGATTTCCGTCCACATGAACCCTAATCCGAGTTATCACTATCGAATTTAGCGCTACTCCTCTCGTTTGGGAGGAGTTCTGAAATCGATTTAAGGAGCCGTTTAACTCGATATTAATGACGACGTCGTGTGAACAGATACAGCGTTAAATCGGTATATCGGCCATTAAACCGATTTAAAGTCACAGTGTAGACCTGGCCTGTAAGAGAAAGAAAAACATAAAAGGGAAATGTGGTTATTATATCACAAAAATGGACAGGGAATATGGGGTGGGGGTTCCCTACCAGTACTGTCAACCCTAAGAATTCAAAAATTGTGACTCAGTTCCCCCTTTCCCCAAAAAACACATTATTGTCTTGTAAAAGTCATGCTTTGTATTCACCTTTGGGTTTTTGAATCTTTACGAGCCATGTTTTCAAGTTTTTCTCCACAACCATGGAGGCTAGATTCCATTTTTTTTTAATTCTTCTTCAAACCAAAACTGAGATTCTGACACAATCACATGAATCCAGGAGCTGTGGCATTAAGAAAAGACACCAAATATCATAAAAAATGATAAAAATTGTCAATTGGCAACACTGTAAGCTACTGGAAATTACTCATACTATTACTTGTAGATTGGCTAGATTTCAAATGAACAGCGTTCCTTTAAGCTTCAAGACTGAAATTTCAATACTGCCAAAAGGGATCATCCAACTGGGCACCCAAATCTTCAGTTTTGTCCAAATTTCTCATATAAGATTACATATCGAGTAACCTCAGAAACTAACCAGGGATCTACACGGCTCTGTGGCATATTACAGTGACTGGCAATTTCCCACTGAAACTTTTTGCAACAGAAAATGGCCTTTTTTGTGCAAAGTTTTCATTTAGTTCAAAGTTCTATGGTTTTTCAAGGGAAAATCAAGAGTCAAAACACTTTTTGATTTTGAAAAATGGCAGTGTTTTGGTTTACTATTAAAAAAGTTCTACCTATAAATATGAACATCAACAACAAAAAACAAACCCCAAACCACACATGCACACAAAGCCCAAACCGTAAGCACAATTTTGTTTGTTTGTTTCATTGAAAAAATGTTTGCGGAAAATACTTACCATTTCCCGAACAGCTCTATGGCATTACTAATAAAAAGGATGAGTGAGACTGAAGAAATTCCAGTAGCCAGTGGAAGCAAGCGGGGTTCGGAGGAGTTTTTAGCAGAGGCAGGTTCTAAGAATAAATAAGATCTTTCAGTTCATTAACACTAGATCACCTCTGCTAGCCTGATCCTGCCATGAGTAACACATAGGTCTGCCCATTGTGAGCCCATGGCGCGATCGGGGCCTACTTTTTATTATCTATAATTCAAGCCTCTTTCTACTTTTGTGCAAATCTAATCTCCGGCTGCCTGTGTTATAAATTACAAAAACAAACTCCAGTTAGACAGGCAGCAGAACACAAAAATTTTCTTTCCTCTGCAGTTCTAACCTTCAGACTCCACTCTGTGCAGCAGCATGTGCAAATAGATACCATCCAGCATGGCCTGAAGATCAACAGACCAGGGCTATTTTGGGTCATAGATTGGAGGTAGCATGTTCCATATCCCCTTAGACAGAACACTCTATTCCTAGCTCCTCCTCTTTGAAAGTATGGCAGGTCCTCTGATTACAACTGTGGCAACAGGCCATCAGGAGCAGGCCCTGATTCAGCAAGACACTTAAGCATGTGCTCACAGTTAAGCAAGTGCTTAAGTCCCATTGACTACAGTGTTTTCCTGCATTAGGGCCTCCAGGAGAAAGGTCCAAACCTCTGTTGGGCTTTTCAGGTTAAAACCCACCCAGATTAGCAATATTTATTTCTAAAGATGATTTGACGCGTCAAGCTCAAGTTTCTACCTAAACTTCTTCATCGCACTTTAGTTAAAAGGTTCCATCTACAAGAGGTGTTGTAGACCTGTTACAGATGTTAGCCAAACGCTTTATGGATGGTTTTAGGTACATCGGCAGAGGGGGTCAGCCATGGTTATAACCAAGCTACTGACCTGTTGGACTCAATAACAAACGATAAGAATTAACTATTTATTAAAATATCAGTAATGGATTAACCTTTTATACACTATTCAGCAATTATAACATGTGACCAGCTATCCCTTGTCCTTATCTGGCTCCCCCTCACCATAGCCTCTGAGCACTTCACAATCTTTACAACACGCCTGGGAAATGCTATGACCCTATTGTACAGATGGGGAACTGAGGCCAAGATCTGCAAAGGTATTTAGGCTCCTAATTTCCAGGATACTAAATACATTTGTGGGTCTGGGTCAGAGAGACTTAAGGGTAGATTTACACAGCAAAAAAAACGTGAGTTCTTAATTCTGGTTAAAGTAGCTGTGAAGATACAGCAACTCTGCCTTTAATTCAGGTTAACCACTCAAGTTAAAGCCTAGAGATCAGATGGGGTTGAACTCAAGTTGCTGTGTCTTCAGTGCTATTTTAACCCAAGCTGGCTAACCTGAGTTAAGGCCACACCTTGCTTTGCAGAGTAGACACATCTAGAGTGACTTGGCCACGGTCACACAGGAAGTCTATGGTAAACCAAAGAATCAAACCCTAGTCTCCCAAATCCTAAGCTAGTGCCCCAATCCCACTGGACCATTATTTCTCTCTGAGCAGATGCACATGAAGCTCTGAATGCTACCTTTGCTTCCCCTCCTTCTCCTCCCCCTTTGCACCTTCTCACTACTGCTAGTCCAAGAGTCTTCTTCCTTGCAGCTCCTCTATCTTACCAACTCTCTATTGCACTTCAACTATCAGCTGAAACCATCTCGACCTCCCTCTCATCTTTGTTATACATTTTCAAATGCCAGCTTGCTGCACTGGAGGATCCAAAATTGTATTCAACATAAGGGCCCAGGACACCCCAGTGCCCCCAGGTCAGCCTAAACATCAGCCACCCTCTAACTGTTTTGAGCAAATGGAAATGCACATAGGTGTTGTCAACAATTAACCAGATCTTCTGAAAGCTCTGTCGTTCAGACTCTGCTTTAGGCAGGTTACGTCGTAAGTGGTAAAGATTTCATACAAAAGCACAAACCAGCCTGTATGTGAAAAATAAAAAATTTTGGCCAACTTTTACAAGCAGGAAGCTGCAGGAACATAACCCAAAACATCCAACGTGTTCTTTTGCGTACGGACTTCTGAAAGAGAGACATTGCACTTCTAAGTGGATGACACACATTCTTCAGGCAGCTGCAGCAACGCTAAAGCACAACCTGGGTTATCCTAGAATCACTGAATACATTTGGATAACAAGGAGATTTGGGATGCATTCACCAGATGTCAAGGAATATGACCCTACTTGTGTTAGAAGGGTCCTGGATAAAGGAGGGGTGGAGAACTGAAGTTGTATTTGACGTACAGGACTTTAAAACAATCCTCTGCTGCCCCTCTCCCGCCTTGTCTGTCACATTTAGGTCCCCAAGCCTGCAACAATCAGAGCCACTAAAGTGAATCCCCATGCTCATGGGGGGGGCACACTGAAGTCAATAGGGCTCCGTATCGGTATGGAGTTCTCATCAATGGATGTGATTGCAGGATTAGGGCCTATCAAACCAACCCTACACACATTTATGGGACTACTCACACAAGTCAATTTACACACTTAAAAGTGTCTGCAGGACCAAGACAAGCCTAAAAGGCCAAGAGACTCAAGCAAGAGCCCAACTTTATTCATTCATCCGTAGGGCCCTACCAAATTGAGTCCATTTTGGTCGATTTCACGACCGTAGGATAAAGTTCATGATTTCAGCTATCTAAATCTGAAATTTCATAGTGCTGTAATTGTAGGGGTCCTGACCCAAAAAGGACTTGTGGGGGCGGGTGTCTCAAGGTTATTGTAGAGGGGGTTGTGGTACTGCTACCCTTCTGTGCTGCTGCTGGCGGTGGCTCTGCCTTCAGAGCTGGAAAGTGGCGGCTGCAGGCCTGGAGTCCATCTCTGAATGCTGAGCTGCCGTCTGCAGCAGAGCAGAAGTAAGGATGGCCTGGTATGGTATTGCCACCCTTACTTCTGCGCTGCTGGCCACAGAGCTGGGCCCTCAGGTCAATAGCTGCCAAGCTCTGAAGGCAGCAGCACAGAAGTAAGGGTGGAAATACCATACCATGCCCTGTCATCCTTACATCTGTGCTGCTGCTGGCAGCAGCTCTGCCTGCAGAGCTGGGCTCCTGGCCTGCACCCGCTGCTTTCCGGCCGCTCAGCTCTGAAATCAGCACAGACGTGAGGGTGGCGATACCGCAACCCCACTAAAATAACCTTGTGACCCCACCCTGCAACTCTCTTTTGGGTCAGGATCCCCAATTTGAGAAATGCTGGTCTCCCTCCATGAAATCTTTATAGTATAGGGGAAAAGCACACAAAAGACCAGAGTTCACAGTCCGTGATGTGTTTTTCATGGCTATGAATTTGGTAGGTCTCTACTCATCCAGATTTAAACATGCATTCAGAAAGAGGCACAGCTACCCTTTGCTCCAGGCACTCTTTGATATATTTTACAAATACAATGATACAAAACAGACTCTTCCAGCCCCCACATCCTACCTCTTTGACCAATAATTAACATATAAACATTGGCGCCCCACAGCTCCTATTAATCTTAATGCTTACCACATCCTGTGCTTATAGCCCTAGGAGCCTAACATTTTTAAATTCCTTATTCCATGGAGCTGTTACTGTCTCTCCTGCTGAATACAGTATATTTTTGTTCTAAAAAGTGTATTTGGAATTAAGGGCTAAAGCCCTGATTGAGCAAAACGTTTCAGTTGCATGCACATCCCATTGATTCAAGGCCTATCTTAAGTGCTTTAACAGAACTTCGGCCCTGACTCAACAATCTGTTACACTGGAGTAAATCCAGCCATGCCATGGCAATTAGTGGAGTGACTCAATTACTCTTGGGAGCAGAATCCAGCCCTAAGTTTGAACAAACATTCTGTAAATGATTTTATTGTTTAGTATTTCACTGCGATAGCACCTGAGACCTAGGATGCTAGATACCACACAAAAAAACAGAACAAAAGAGGGAGTTTCATTGTTTGGGTCAGTTCACTCTCTTTTGATTCACCTGTTTTAATATCATGCAACTTTAAAAAAAAAATTAATTTAGGCCCAGCTCCTCAAAGGTATTTAGGCATCTAACTTCCATTGATTTCAGTGGGATTTAGGTGCTTAGGAACTGAATTTTTGGAAAAGGACAGATATTGACAGTGTTAGACTTAAATTCTAGTAGCTGTATTGCCTCCAGCATGATCAACACAAAAAGTTGACCTGGGTGTTATAGTAGATAAGTCAATGGGCAGCTACAGTCAAAAGAGCTAACAAGATGGTAGGATGTATAAGAAATGGGATGAATAATACAGTTATGTTTTATATAAATCGTGTGCTCTCATCCACATCTGTGGCCACCCCATCTCACGAGGATATTGCAGAACTAGAGAGGGTTCAGAGAAGAGTAATGAGAATGACCGAAGAGTATGGAAAAGCTCTGCTACAAAGAGATTGAAAAGTCTGGCATTGTAACCTTGGAAAGGGGATGGATGAGAAGTGACAGATTAAAAGTATATAGATACTAAATGATCTAGAGGAGATCAACTGTTTTCCCTGTCTCATAACACAAGAGCAAGCAGACAGCCACAGAAAAATAAAAATGAGAAATCCAAAGATGATACAATTATTTTTTCCCACAGAATGTGTAACTAGACTGCAGAATTCACTGCCACAGCATGGCAGGGAGGCCAAGAATTTAAGATTGAAGCAGGGACTGGACATTTATACAGCTAGCAAGCACTTCCAGAATTATCATTGATGACAAGAGTTTTTGTAAGGGATATTAAAACTCATGTCTCAGGGTTTAAACCAATCTAAGTCTTAGAGATCAGGCTGAGACCTTCATGGGGCAGGGAGGAGAGATGATCCTAGACAGGATACTGGACAAAACAGGCCTCAGGTCTGGCACTTCTTAGGGGAGTGTATGCTCCCACTGTGAATGCCTCTCAACCCTGTCCCAGATGACTCTTCTTCAGGGTAGAGAGCAGAGTTAAGTCTCCATGGCCTATTCTATCCTTAGTGGCTCTGCTAAGGCTGCCAATTAAGTGTCGTCAATGAAGGACTGAGGTGTTTTTGGAGAGGGAGGGTATTTGGTGATGGAGACATTTTTTGGGGACCAGACACACACCGATTCTTATCACACAGGCAAACAGAACAGCCCACCATCAGACAATTCCGCTTCCCAGTGGCTAATGACTGGGGTTGGTATTACTGTGATCGGATGATAGCTTGTCTTTCAACTAGACATCGTAATTCAGTGACTTCCCGTTTCCACACCCCCACTTTGTCACCCACAGAAAATGTTACTTGTATGTTTCTTCTCCCATACAACAAAACTTCACAAATGAGACGGACAGACATTAAGCATTTCTTGTATTTTGTTCACTCATAATTGGCAGAAGTATTCCTTTAAAAAGAAAAAGAAAAAAAGTCTGCATCCCTCCCCCAGGAATAACATTTTCTAGATTACCAAATCCCATGTAAATTTCACCTATTGCCTTGACAAGAGAGGCAGATTGGTCCAGTGGTTACGGTATTGCACAGGGATTGAACAGAGGTGTGCATCTCCGGCCTACTGAGTGATTTTAGGCAAGTCACTTCCCCTTCCTATGCCTGTTTGTCCTCCCATCCATTCCCTGGTCTTATTTTCTTTTATAATACCTAGCACACTGAGGCCTTGACCTAGCTTAGGATCTCTATGTATTATGGTAACACCGCCACTACTAATACACTTCAACTAAAGATACAACCAGGGTCCTTCACTTAATGCATCATTGCTGGTCAATCTGCTCCTCTAGTGAGAGCAAACCTCAAGAACTACAAGGAGGATCTTTAGAAGAATCCAGCACTGGCCTAACTCTGCTCCTATTGACTTCAATATGTCAGAGCCAGGTCAGAGGTGTGTGCTTCGGCGAAATCTCACCTTCAGTATTCTCCATTAAAAAACAACTCTCCTTGCTTATTTGCATTGGTGCTTTAGTGCCTGTTGCCTGTTAATTCAGCAGCAGAAAGAGAGCTGCCATTTAATTACCATGAGGCTGAAGATATAAATGTGGTGGAAGAGCAAGCTTTGGGGCTAGACCAAAACAGGAATAAAAGACAACTACAACTAAAAGCTGTTTTATTCAGCTATGGGTGTTACAAGTCCTACTTGTGCTGTGGAGAAACAAAAGCAGTTGCTTATTCTCCTCGCTTTGATGGGAATAAGACAGGAGGCAAACAGAGGCACTATTGTTCCATATGTCAAGTCCTACCAGCGAGATACCCTAAAACTCCCATTAAAGGTAGGAGGGCCTCAACCTCTTACAGGATCTTCTAACCTCATGCCCACAAGCAAAAGGTTGTGAGAAATTGTTGGTTTATTATAGAAGTTATATATCGTCTCTTTCAATCAAGATTGGACGCTTTTCCAAACCATCAGCTGTAGCTTAACCATAAGAGCACTTGGCCTGGGTGACATAGGAGTTCCAACTGGATGATCCTAGTGACCCTAGTTTCTGCCCTTACAAAAAACCCAACGACCCTATGATTCTATGAAGAGTACAAACCTTTGCAACTCCCCAGCAAGAGACCATGAAGGCGTGATCAGAACTCGCCACCTGCTGCATGTGCTATTAGCTACCAGACTGGAGGGCCAGGGTTGTCCCCGTTCTTGCCCAGAGAACTTAATACATAAAGTACTTGAGAAGCTGATATCAGATAAACTTGGATCAAGAAACAAATCAAGTACAGCATAGCAGGGAGGGGGAGGAGAGAGTAGAAGTCGAGGAGGAAGGCCTCAAAGTGACAATTAGGCCCCATCAAAGCTACAGAATGCAATTATCTTGGGATGTGCTACTCCAGCAGGGTTGTTTGAAATAGATTCTTTTTGCACCTAAGCCAGTGTTAAAAAAAATGGGACTTTCGATACTTCTGAAAAATTTAGGCAAGATCTAAAGCTTCTATAATGTAAGATGCTGCTCCCCAAGCCAACCATATGTTAGCTGTGCAAACTTGAGGGGAAAGAGGAGAAATGAACAATGTAAGGCTAGGAGTCTAAGAGAATTAGGTGCCAAACTCATTAATTTCAAATGGGATTTGGGCATCTAACTCCCTCGGGCTCCTTTGCAAATCCCAGCCTTAAACCCACGCTGTCAGACTGGGAGCCCAGACACCAAAGTCCTGTCCCTGATAGCACTTTTAAAACACCTTAGACGATTATCACAGTTTAAGTGGGAGGTGTGATATTAAGTCATATAGAAACTCCAGCCAAGGCCTGGGGGGGGAGGAAAAGGGAGAGGTGGTAGCTAGTCAAACCACTGGTCAACACGACTGGCTTGTTAACTAGTAGCACAATGAAAACTAAACCAACGTAGAGCTTTAGTATGTACAGGCCTTGGTACCGAAATGCAAAGCAGTCAGGCCTGCAAAGGTAAGACCCCACTGAATGACAGAGTTTGCAAATGTTTGAATTATTTACTTTAAAAAAAAACAACACCCAAATAAGCTATTAATTCCTGCCAGCCTCTGTAGAACAGAAACCAAGATTTTCAGAAGAGACACTGCCCACGTGGGAAGCACAGCCCAGGCTGTTAACAATGGCTGACAGGAAAAGAGGGTTGAGCCAAAGAATTGGCATTCTCCATACGCTGTGGTGGCACAATGGCATTTCTCAAGGGCATGGCTTTGGATCAATGGCTGTGCTTGGCACTGCTGCCCAGGACAATGGCATGACTACCAGGTCTGGTTTCTTGTCCTATGGCCTCTGAATTGTAGGAGCAAATTACATATAGCTGTACAGCAGCCATTGTCAGCTGATTTCAAAGTGGCACTATCAGCTTCCAAACTAAGCGCTGCACAACTCCACCTGAGTGAGGGGTCCCTTTGCTTTGCAAGGTCCAAAGCGGGCAACGGAATGATGGACATTAGAATTGCTAGATGAGTGGCTAGTCTCCTAACCATCACTTATTTAGCAGGAGGGATACACCACACCTGTGCCATGTTCCATGCCCAAAGCTCAGCTAGCTACACCACTAATTTAAAGCACATTCTTACAAGGGTGAGAGACAGGGCAGTCACTGCCCTACCACATCATATCTTGGGACACGCCACCGTCACCTGAAAATGGCAAGCTCCCTCCATTTATTGTAGCTCAGCAGTCGACGCAGGAAGGGTGGGGGTTTTCAAATCACTTAAATGCTTTATAATCCCTTCTGAAGACAGCAAAGATAGCAAGTGCCCAGCCCACAGGACAAATGCATTCTCAACATTCTACAGTGCAGTCTTCAGTATGGTGGCTCAGCACACGGTCTTGGCACACACTAATGAAGGTAGAGAATTGCACATAACCAGCAATCCCCAGGGTTTGCACTGATGTAAAGTGGGAGGAGGCGGGAAGTACTTGCATCATTTTCAGCAAGTTAAGAGTGCAGTTCTCAAGCTCCTGCCAGGTTGCTAAAAACAGCCCTTCGGCTGGCATATGTTTGGATGCCCTGGCATAGGCTAAGCAGCACCTCACTACTCGAGCAGACTGAAATAGAGCTGGAAATAAAATCTCTATTTTGCAAGTTTGCAATTGGGGGGGGGGGGGCGTGTTGGTGGAAAATGGCATTACTTCTGATACTAACTTGCCAAGCTATACGTAAATAAGGTGAATGGAAGCTCACAGAAGAAAATCTTTCAGGTTTAAAAATTTAATTACAATTGGTTGATTCAAATTCGATTAAAGAGGATGGAGAATTTGGTGGCACTTCTAACCTAGGCTTCCTTATTACTTGTAACACATAGCAGCCCACACTCAACCAAAACTCAAGGAACACCAACTGCAATTTAAGCAATTTTCAAATATCCTGCCCAGTTTTATTCATGCTGGAAAGTTCTCTTTACTCTGTGCACATTCAGAGTGCTGGGCTGAGCTGAAGGGATCATATCCCCTTGCAAGACTCTGATGCTGCATTCTCCAAAATAGTGCCTAATGTTAAAACAATCTGCATCAGACACACTCAACACATGGGCCTCCAGTTATAGATTCTACAGGTCTGCCTGCAACAGGGATAAGTAACAGTACAGAAGAGGAATGCAGTGTTGGTGATACTTCAAACTGCAGCTAAGTGGGCATATTTATGGAACAGGTCTGCCCACCCCCTATATTCAGCACTAGGTATCATCTTAGTGACCTTGCAGAGCACAAACAGCTATAGGAGCGGCTGGATTTTATTCTTATTTATAAGCTCATGCAGCAACTGTGAGTAGATAACAATTTAGGACAAGACTTTTACACTTGTGCCTCCTACAGAATTTGGCCATTCATGGTTCTGATGCAGCAGTCCAGCAGAAACGAGCCTGACTTTCAGATCCAAGATGAAGTTTTCGGGGCTGCCCACCTTCACTTGAAAATCAGACAGACCTGGAAGTCACTGAAGTGCAAATATAGAACCCTACCAAAGTCAGTCTGAGGTAGGTCAGAATAGAGGGAAGAGAAATAGAAAATATGGCAGGACTCCTCTCAAGAGCAGGTAGAGATTCAGAACACCCAACGAGCCGGGGAGGAACCAAAACCCCTCATGCTAGAGGAGGGTAGCAGGTGACCTGCTCTATATTAGTACATCCATAGTGTGACCTCTCTTGAAAACCTTGGAAAAGACTGTGAAATCCTCTCAAGATGAGAAATGGTATCAAAAGCAACGAGATGAAGAGGGAGGGAAAATGGGTCATTTGAGACTGACAAGGAGAGTAATTGCCCTTGGTTGGATGCTAAAGGCTGAGTGGATGCAACATCACAATAAAAGGACAAATTATACTCCCACTAAGCCTGGCAGGTACAGAGTGTTGTGCAGGATATGACATTTTTAATCTGACCAAGTTTTGCATGACACCTGAGCTAACGAGAGGAACTTTTACATTTCAGACACATGGGGGGATTTAAGTTAAGAATTTGTCTACTACTTTAGAGATATATTGAAAAAGCTATAGGCTTACTGAATTCAGCAGTATTCTCCCTCAGTCACAGAAAGCTTGAAAGGCTTGGAGTTCCACATGCAAGACAGCACTAAATATAGTAACCAGCATGTTCCCAAAAATTGGGCTGAGTGTTCATTAGATTCACAGGTACTGGATTAGAAGGGGCCTCTTGGCTTATTTTTGTATTGATTCTAGAGGCCCATGCGTTCCTCGTTTAATAGTGCCTTGCTCTAGAGCCATTTCATAACGTTCTCTGAATAGTTATTCTATCTAAATGATTTTTAACAAAATGACATGTGGACATAAGTTTAGATACAAAAATCGGAGCTTGGAAAATAAAATAGGTTTCCTATTCTAGAAACAATTTTGAGTAAGAATTCCTTGTTTATGTATGACTTTCAAGCACCTGGAAGCCAAATTACTACTACATTCTATTACTGTATCAGAATGGAGAACTTAGCAGGCTATTCTCATTGTCCATGTTAAGTGAAATGCAAAAAGTAGCCAATCAGCATAAATGGCAAAAAGTAAATTCATTGTTTAAAATTCTTTCCATTTTGATAAGCTAAGTTAGCCCAGCTAAAGCAATTCGTTAAAAATTAATGACCATGCACCTCTGAAGTTATTAAAAGGACAGGAAGCCAAGACAACTCTGAAAATCAACATCATCCTTCAAAATTACATGACAGAACAGAAAAGTATGTACACCAGGCCAGAAGCCAGTAAACTGGTGCAAAGATCTTACTCTTTTGAAAGGAAACCACACCAAGTAAAGTACACTTTATTAATATGCAATACAAAAATAAATGGGGGCAAGGGGAAGTAACTGTTGTCTGAGCCCACAAGTATAGGTAGAATATTCCATTTTCTGTGTTTTGCTCTGCAAGTTAACAGTAATTTCAGATTTGCCTCCAAACACCGCTTCTATGCAAAATTAAAAGAAACAGAGCCATCTTCCAACAACAGTTTTAAATTTCTTTCAGTCTTCTTCAAAATGGTCACAGAGTCTGAGTTGTAGGCAGATTCTTCCTTGTGTGGGGGTGTGGGTGTGTGGTTTTTTTTTTTTTTAAATAAGAGTAAAAAAAGAAGAAAAAAAAGGGTTAGGCCACACTAACCCTAAACTTGTAATTCAGCAAAAATGAAATAAAGCCTGGCCGTTGTTCTAGATTGCAAATGTTGAGCAAAAAATGGATGTTCTCTCTTCAGCCCAATATTTTGGTCATTTTCACAGATCAGGCAATCTTACACCCCTGTACACTTAGAGGTTCCAGTTAAAAAAGAATATCAAAACATTAGAACTAGTTATTTTATTAAATGTATTCATACACATTTCAAAATGATCTGCAGTTTTATTGTCGCTTCCTCTAATGCATATTGCTTTCTCCACACGGAACACTTGAGAATATAAATTCAACATATCCAATTAATCTTAACAGGCACACAAAAAAAGCAGCCAATATTTACAGCAATTTTGAAATAACAGCACTGCAGCTTATTTTTGAATAATTAATTCCAGGATATGGTCATTTATTCTGCATGGTTTTTAAAAAAATTACCATTATTCACATTATCTAAACAGATCTCACACCTGAACAAATGTTTTACAGGTAAAGAGTCTCTAAAATGTATTTAGAGCACAAAGTCAGCCACAGCTGTAGACCCTCCTCTCTGATATACAGCGCACACCATAGCATATGTTGAATTTTTCCAAAGAGGCAGGTATGCGTACTGTGTATCTGAGGGGACAGTAGAAATGGAAATGGTGCATACTCCTAAGTCTGGTGACAAGAATAGCCGTACTATACTAGCAGAGGTCTAGAACAGGAATACATTTTAAGTATTTATAACCTCTAGTAAATGTTAATTCTATTGACAGTCGTTAAGCTGCACCAGTGTTAATGTTTGGTTTGTCCTCTCTGTTTCTAGAAGAGTTGGAGTGAACACTGAAGGCTGTCTGCAATTTGCTTTTCTTCTTTATGAAGTTATGTCCTTCATGAGACACACTGTTACATGCTTTATTTAAAAAATACATGTTTATTTCTTTTTCTTATAAGGTGAAATACAAAAGTTCAAGAATGGTTAAGGAGTTTAAATCACAGACACAGGAAAAAACGCCTTCATGTCCAGAAATAAGTTGTGTGGTTTCTACATATGTACACGTGTCTTCAGTTACTGTAGACATTTTGTTTAAAGTAACAAGCACAGAATAAAATGAAAAACCTCAAACAAAAAACATGGAGCTTTCATCATTAAAATAGTCTTTTTTTTTTTTTTACAGTAAGTTTTTGTGTGTGTGTGTGTGTGTGTGTGTGTGTGTGTGTGTGTTTTTTTTTTTTTTTAAAGCAGTCATTTTACTTTTCAAGTTACCCAAAAAACACCTCCAAGAGCAATGAAGCCACTCGCCAGGCATGTCAGATGGCATGGAGAGCAGTTCTTAGATGGTCACCATCTGATTTTAATAATTCTTTACCTCAAAATGACTAAGTAAGAGCAGCAGAAATAATTCACATTCTTTTAATATAGAGGGAAATTTTTTTCTAGTCAATATTGGTTCCATTCTTACATCAGAACCTCCTGCGTTTTTTCACCCTCTTGGTTTCCTCCAACAAAGCATCTTTAAGCTATGACTTCTCTGAAACTGTCCCTTCAAGCCAGGATAGATATTAAAGCAATGGGATTGTATAGTTTAGGTTTGAGGTAAATGGAATGCCACGCTGTTACTGAAAGCTTCATTTCAAATGTTCCAGTAGAGCAAAAGAGTTGGGCTAAGCTATGCATCATTTCCAATATATATCAAAAGCTGTGAAATGTTTTCAGTTTTCGTGCTGGATATTAACATTAGATATTAAGACATATCCATGTCCTACAAGTCCTAAACTTTAAGAGCTGTATGGCTAGACTAAAGAAATATGATCAGACATTGTGAGTGCTGGTGTACAGGGAACTGAGTTATATCATATTACTTTATATAATAGGATTAGTTAATTCTCACATCTTCTTACGTAGTTTTCTTGCTTTGTATCTATACTGCTTTGTTTTTACCTTCTGAACATTTTGCTTAACTTACACGAGCTACCCTCACAGTAGTACTTTGGTGTGTTACCCATTCAGTAATCATATTGGAGGTTCACTGAAAGGAGCTGCGGTGTCTGAAGAGAACAGAACTCGGAAGAAACAGAAAAGGAATACATACTATTTAAATTTAACCCAAAAGTTTAAACACTCAACGTATGCATGAATTACACATGCAGTTATTTTTTCAGGAATTCTGTTTAACTGAAACAGTCCACACAACAAGGTGCACCATTCCATGATGCTGCCTAAATACAGCCCCCCTATAGACCAGCGACATCTGCTGCTGACTGCAAAATGAAGTGGAACGCACATTTTTATCCTACAATTAGAAAACAGAGAAGGTATTTATGCACTGGCACTATAACATCAGTCTTTCTGTAAACCCAGGGCAGTTCAATAAAATACACCCATACAACCTTCCGATCACTTACTTGTGTATGCAAATATAATTATACATATTATATATATTAAATAAAACACACAGCCCAAGCACAAACAAATGCTCTGCCATTTTCTTATTTTGTAGTTATTTTTACAAATATTTTCCCATACCTTTATCAAACACTAGTATGTTGTATTCTACTCACTTAAAAAAAAAAATCAAATAAAGTAATTCCAACTCCACACAAAGTCCTCTATGCACATGGCAGCAGAAATGAGTTTATGAAAATGTGTGGGAAGAGAGTTTAGGTATTGTTTTCACATTGCTGCATGCAGTTTCTCTCTCATCTTACATGGGACTATGTACTTTAAACAAAGCACAAGGAAAGGTGTGATTACAAAAAGTGAAGAATACATGTATGTCAACAATGCTCCCAGGAAAAAAGTAAAGATAGTTTACTAGATCTGGCCTAGTTCTGTGATACAAGACAAGAAAGGAAAAAAAAAAATGATGCAGCTTGTACGTGTGTATGCAGGCACATGTTTCAAATATACACTGTGTACATTAAATGTGTGTGTAAGCAAAGATTTGAGTTTTACCACTAGCTACCTCCCTGCATTCACTTATTTTAAATGCATTACTTGATTTATTTTCAGCAAAATATAACCCTCTTAGCACGTTGAGGAAGGAAGCCAAGCTGGAGATAGGAAGTGCACATACTTAAGAGGCTGTTTTCTGAAACCCAACTTAGGAGAAAAGTTCAAGACCCTCAGTGGCAAAGCGGTCAACTGTGACAAGCAGGGGGAGGTTTCCCTTTGCATTTTGAAAAAGACAGAAAAAGCAAACAGAAGGGGTGAAAAACTGACCATGTTAATTGCCTACCCTCTCCCTATTCCTATCAGCAAGATGGAAAACAGCAAGCAGCAAGACGTTCCAAGGCTTCATAGCAAGGGACTGACTGAGCAGACATCAGTGAAAAAAGTGACTGATTAACCTAAACAAAAAGGCACAAGGAAGGCTTAATATTTCTATTGCCACAGGGAAGGATTTGAAAGCTTGGACCCTTTATCTTCCTTAATCAATAGTAGCAACAGAGTTCCTTCCCCCACCTCTATTTTTTGACATGGGTTTGGAGGACTCATGAAGCAAAACAATTTGGTAATCAGCTAAAAATAACATCCCAACATCGCACATTCAATCATTTTTTTTTTTTACGACTAGAAGTTTTATTTCAATATTCTTCGGAAAATTCTTATTTTTTGTTAAAACATTTTGCTAGATTTATGCCAACTGGTTGGCTTAAAAAAATTAACAACCAAAAAAAGTACCAGAACATATTTAATTTAGAAAAATGTTATGGGGCTCTTTAAGGAAAAAGAAAAGTGAAAGCGCTACTTCCACTGCTCTCTAGAATATCCAAAATACCTTCACTTACAGAGACGCATGTCTGTTTCAGTACCTGGGAGGAAAGAACGGGCGTTTTGCTGCAAAGAATGGAGGGCCCCTTCCAAAAGGTGGCCGAGGCCTTTTTAAGTTTTGAAATGGATCTCTGCTTATGAAAGGTTCCCTAGGCCTAAAGTCTGGTCGTGGGTTCCTAATCATCATTCCACTCCGGTTTACATTGTCTCTATGAGATGGGCCAATAGGAGGAACGCTATGGGATGGCCCAAGCTGATCTCTCGAAAGGGAAGTTAGGCCTATGTTTTCTCGAACCCGACCAAGGGGTGGACCACTGTGGTCTCGCTGAGGTGGGGCCATGTGGTCCCTTGGTCCTGAATGCACAGTAAAATGCTCTTTTATAGTTCCTTGATGAATAGTACCGTGATCCTTGGAAAACGTGACACCACTATGTTCCACGGTCAGGGGAGGGGCAGGAAATGGAATGCCACTGTGTTCCCCAGAAGGTGGCGGCGGGGTAGGGAATGGAACGCCACCATGTTCCACGGAGTGAGGTGGAGGGGGAGGAGTAGGAAATGGAACCCCGCTATGTTCCACAGAAGGAGGAGGAGGGGCAGTATGAGGCAATGAGAGTGGAGAGGATTTTTCTTTTGAAAAAGGATTAGTGTGATCCACTGATGACATGTGTGAAGGAACTGAGTGATCCCTAGGAAACAGGCTTCCATGATCCTTGGGTGGAGCAGATGGGGGCCCAGCAGGTGCACCAACTTGTTCCCTCTGAAAAGGAGTTCCATGCTCTATGGAAGGAGGTGGTATGTGACGCTCAAAGGCAGTGCTGAAATTATTTGTTCTGAAACTGTTTACACTCTCCTGAAATTGTGGCACATGTTCTTTGTACTGTGTTTGAAAACTGGCAATTCCACTGCCAGTACCCATAGTGGGCAGCTCAGTAGCACTTGAGGGCCCATTATCAAAAGCACTACCTGTATTACTTAGCTCAAACCAGCCTACTCTATTTGCCTCTCGCCCGTGTCCTCTATTTCCTTTCCCAAGAACTCTTATAGATTCTACTGTCTGAATTGGTTCTCCTGACATTCCCCTATTGGATGCATTATGGTAACCCAGAGTTTCTATGGGGGCTCCTTTTTCTTCCGTGCTATCAGGCAAGTCTAAACAAGATGATGACACCCTAGTTTCTATACGATAGTGCTCCTCTTGCTGCTGCTGTTGCTGTTCTCCTGTAGAAGTTCCAGCTTGGCTGACACTAGATAGGCTAACCCCTTCATGGGAGCTACCTTTAGGAACCTGGCTAAAATGCTTTTCCTCGGAAGGCTTGCGAGATGCATTTTTAAGCATATTCTTAAACTCAATTGTTGAAGTGGCAGAAATGGAAGAACCTAAAGATTTCTCCACACTGGATGTGGGTGGTCTACCAGCAGGATTTGAAAGAGTGTTTTGAGGAGAGAAGAGTGATCTGTGAGGAAGTGAATGGGGAGAGTCTGGATACTGTTTCTGTGACAGGCCAGAATGTATCACAGATTTTGATAAATTATTATGATTGGAGTCTGGTGTGAAAAACACATCATTCTTACTGGGTGAAGGAGAACCATCGGATCCAGAGTCATTTGCTCGTAGGCTGTAACTTCCATACATTCCAGAAGATGACGACAGAGGATCACAGCTCTCATTCTGATCAAGAATAGACCTCATAGACTGAGGAAAAGACGACTTCACACTAAACTCCTGCGCTCTTTGACTGTAACTAGAGAGAACTGGCTGGTACTCTGCAGCATCAGCAAGCTTACTTGCTTTCAAAATGGATTTTGAAGGCTTCTTCTCCAGGTTCATGATGGCAGATGGTGGTGGCCCAGAATATTCAAAGTCACGATAATCTTCATCTTCTTGAAAAGATGTGTCTGGGTAAAACTTCTCCTGAGGGGAATCCATTAAAGAAGAAGGTATTTCCATATTATCAGATGACTGCTTGTACATGCTGGCTGGAGAATCCCTGCCGAGACCGAAAGGCCTATAGGCAGGCACAGAATTAGACAGTTCTTGGGGATATCCATCATCTCTGCTCTGAGGAGGGGACCTTGTGCTACTGGGTGTAGATGATCCAGGGCTTATAATCTTTGATAATAAAGACATAGTGTCAACATTGCTTGATGTTGGTTTATCCATCATCTCATCTTGGGTTGGCGTTCCACTTCGTTCATCACGGACTGGCGTCCCATCCACATTGTCCATAGAAGTGCTAGTAGGACCACGCTGAAAGTCGGATGAATGGCTTTCTGATGTGATGTTGGATCCTAAACTGCTTAAAATTGGAATATTCAAGTTTAGACCACTGAAACCAGGGTTTCCCTTTAAAAAATTGTGTATCTTCATTTCCAGGCTTGGAGAGGTCGGTTCTGACTCCAGCTTTGTTTTTGAAATCTCAGAGGACTGACTCAATGAGGTTTCTGTTGGTAAAAGGGAAGGACTAGTAGGATGGGTACTGGCAAATCCAAGGGAATTTGCTGGTGGTTTAAAACTAGAACTTGAAAGCCCTGGGCTATGTCCAACAGAAGCCTTGTTAACCGAAGTTGAAGAAACCTCAGCAGTAGAAGAATTTGGAGAATAACCAACATTTTTGGACATAAAAGACTGAGTATTGGAAGGAACATTCCTCCCTTTCATGCAAGGAACAGTTGTATTGGCTGGTGATGCTGAAGTGCTCTGAGATGCCGTTTCACTCGATTGGGCTGTATTTCCAGCAACACTTTGAAGTAAGGATGATAAACCTGGAGAAAAAACAAAACATTTTAATTACATATTTTAAGAGGCAGAGTAACCTACAACCATTTCAACAGAAAACTCGTGCTAAGCCATCATCGCGATTGGTTTTGTAGGCAGAGAAGCTACAAACTTACATTTTTGAAACTAGCTGACATCTGAGCCAACAAAATGGTTAGACTTTGCCATCTCTACGAACTATTAACTACTAAATACTTTGCATTTCCATAGTGCATTTGATCTCAAATTGTTTTACCAATATAAATTATAACACATCTAAACCACATCAGTATTATGTCCATGTTGCAGCTAGTTAAGCAGAGGCATGGAAGTGATGTTATTAACCAACATCATACGAGCAAGTAGTAGAGGGAACCTCCCCCCAGAATCCAAGAGTCCTTCGCTCCTAACCCCCTGCTCAAACCACTAGAACAAACCCCATCCCAGAGCTAGGAACAGAATCCAAGAGGTACTCACTTATGGGTCCCCTGCTCTGCAACATAAGGTTTTAGTAAACACATACAATATAATGACTTGGCTAACTGGAAAGCCAGGGTGAAGTCCAGCAATTAAACATATTAACATAATTGCTTACTGTGCAACACCAACAAGATTTAGCCATAAAAGTTTCAACTAATAAAGCAAATATAAAATGTTTCGGGATGGTATCCAACACCATCAGATTTTAAAAGGATTTTTAAAAGATTAACCACAGAGGGAAACACTCCCTCAATCTGTTGCAAAATTGACCTGCCCACGCCGAATATGCTATCTTGCAAAATGTAACTTACATTTGGAAAAAGTGTTACATATTACAAGCTAATTTCCTCCCAGATAAAGTCTTGTTTCAGGAGCACACAACAGGATGCTTTAGTATTGACGCTGCCATCCAAATATAGATGCTAACTATTTATATTGTGCAAAAGGAGTGGATTTTAAATACTTACCCTGCAACGCTGGTGCAGTCTGCGTCTGGGTTTTGGAGAGAACTGACAAAATGCTTTCAGGAGTTATTTCAACTTTGGAAAGAATATTTGCTAACGGATTTGGAGGACCAGATGGAGTCCCCACAACAGGAGTCTTCAGGCCACTAGTCAGTGTTGTGGGGCTCGTTGGGGTTCCTGGGGAAGGTCTTGATGCAGGACTGACCCCTGAGGCGAAAACATTTGCTGCTCAGAAACACAAAATGCTACTTTCCAAGAGCAATGAAAACAGTCAATAAATACACTGCTCACACCTACTGCTCTGTCAAGCTGGGGTTTCTGGCTACTTGCTCGCTAATTTCAACTATTACTGATACCAGTAGAGTTGCAGTAAGGTCCTAGTGCAGACAAGGCTCCTGAGGCAACCAGCATTCAACAGCATCACACAGACCTACGTGACACTGTTAAAAATGTCAGCGGCTGCGGAAGCCTTGTCTACAACTAGCATGGCCATCTTCACTACTGCAGTGTGGAATCGACAACAGTAGGAACCCTAGCACAGACACACCCTAAGATCACTATGGTGCACAGACTTAGGTAGCACCGTCTCCTACTTTGAAACTCTACACTACAGATGCCTTTAAATCATTTAAAAGGAAGCATGTTTAAAACTGATATTGAGAGGGTGTTTAGTACCAATATGTCACAGCTCTCCTGAAGTACAGAGTGAATTACAATTCAATGTTTTAGTTCTAAAATGTTACAGAAGATAAAAGATCTGACCAACAAAGTTACTGCTTGCACAGTGCAGAATTCTGTCTCTGCTGAACAGCACCACTCAGCCACAACCTGCAATTTAGACACTCACCTGTATTCTTCATAACGGAAGTTAAGCTGCTAAGAATGGAGCTGATCTTTGCTAGGTCAACGTTGGCAAGGTTTGGCAGACCAAGTGCTGGCGATGGAGGGACAGGCACTGTGCTCACTGTCTTGGGAGTTGGAGGAGTCAGAGCAGGAGTTGTTACTGCTGGTGTAGCAGCAACCACTGTGGAGGGTGTTGCTTTTGGGACGCTTTCAGCCTTTGCAGGTGCTGAAGACGGAACAACCTGTTTCTCCTTTCTCTCCTCCACTAATTCAAATAAAGAGAGAAAACATGGAATGTTCAATCTGCCTCACAGATTTCTTTGGGCCTAAGAGCTGCAGGCTTCTCAATGTGTCCTAGGTTTAAAACAAACTACTGTAACGGCTCAGAGGAAAAGCAATTGTTCATGCCCTTTACTGAACTGTTAGGGGGTGTAAGAACAGCCTCATGAAGAGAGATTTTTTCATGCTTGTTTTTGAAGTTAGGAATATCTGGGTCTGACTCCCCTGTTTTTTGCTGGAGGACTGGCATAGCACCTGAGCTGCAGTATTCCCAGAACAAGGAAAGTTTCTCAACACCCCTCTTGATTCTGAATGAGGTCTGGAAAAACTGTCTGCCTAGATGGTTTTGTGGAGTATAAAAGTATTAGCCCATTTTACTGCTACTTCCACAGAACGTACCAATAATTTTAGATGTGTCATCTTCCACATCAGACAGTTCCATGTCCTCCACATCCCGATTATCTGCCACAGGTTCAGGAGATACAGACTTCTCGCTTTCCACTGCTGGAGACTGGATGTCGTCCTCTTCCCCCATTCCCTGGAAAGGGGACTCAGAACCAGTCGGAGATGGAGCATCCATACTTGGAGAAGGGACAGGAGACTCTTCTGGATCAGGAAGAGTTGCTTTCAATTGATCTAATTTTTTCTTTAGATTGCTCACTCTATTGGCAAATGTTTTATAAGCCTAAAACACAAAAAAAAGATATTTAGCTTAGTGTCCTTTATAAAGAAGGAAAAATAACATCTCTCTGAACCATTTCTATAGTATTAATAGCAGCATATTCAACTTCCCAATCATCTCTGCCCCTGCATTAAGTATTTTGCTTTTCAATATGGCTTACAGAGCAAGAACCTCAGAAGGGATATTCACGTGACTACTTTTTCCATTTAGTTAATGCTTTTGTGGAAGAATCTTTTCAAATCCATAAAGTATCATGTTTGATACAATGCTTCACGAAATGAGGAAAAACTTCAGTACCCAAAGGTCACTTTCAGATCTAGATTACATATAAAGGTGTTCAGTGTCTCGAAGTTAACTTTACACTCAGTATAACAAATGAATCTCTTCTTTTTTCACATGCAGAGAATTTTCAACACATATGAGAAAAATGGCAGGCCAAATTATTATCTCCTACCAACCTTAACAGCATCCAATTATCTCATTAGTTGACCTCCTCATCTCTGCTCTCATTTTAAACCATTTGCGTCATAATCTCACACAATTTCTACTTCATGCATTAGTACGCTGAGATTTTATCACTCATTTTTCTAGTAAAGAGTTTAACAAATGCAGATAAACCTTGATAATCTGCATGACTCAGACATTCTGGAAATCTGGACTACATAATCTGAGAGTTTATCTTCATTAACATAAATCCCCAAATATTAGCTGAATTACAACATTAAAATGGCTCAATGATTTAATAGACTTCTATACAACCTTATCAATTTGTATTCTGCATGATGTCCTCTTATTAGTAATGCTGTATCAATAATGATATTTGCTATTGGGGAAAACTTTGCACTTACATTTGCTACCACCTTGACTTCCTTATATTGTGCTTCATAAAAGATACCAGCATTCTCAAGCACTTCAATTAGTGAGGGGCCATTTTTCACCTGCTTGTCTAAACCATTTACAAATTCTTCTAACTTTGAACTTGCTTCTTCAAATTCCTTGGAGAACTTTTTTCCTCCTGTTTTGTCTGAAAGAGATAATATTAAAGACAAATTACATTAGGCAAATTACCTCCCCTGGAATAACCAGAGCTCTGCTCTTCTCTCTCACACACACATACACACACACACACTCTAATTGGTAAGTTGGTATGTGCACTTCATGGTTTTTTGCAGATAATTAGTTTCATAACTGGTAATTAAGTCATTGTAAAGGCAAGACAACTAGCTGTCTGTATTCTGTGTTTTCAAACCAGTGATTAGTAATAACATCTGACATGTTTTTTTGTTGTGTTTTTTTTTTTTTTTTTTTTTAAAGAACAAAACCACATTCTATATGCATGTGGGGCCACAAGAGTTAGCCTTTTGACATTCTACTCTTCCAATCACCTGGGGTCAGTAGTTTTGATCTGTTTAGGGGGCAAGAAAATATTATTCAGTTTTCTTTCACCATTACATTGGTAGGACTATGTTTACGGGCAGCTACATTTTTATGACAAATTATGGTATTCAGCTGCAGTAACTGGATACCAGGTACTTTTAAAGCAATTCAATTTTACAGTGAAACTTCCTATTCATTTGGGCAATGAAACTAAATTTGTTTACTCCCATGTAACATTATTTCCAATCAAGTTTATATAGCTTCCTAAATCTTAAAATTATTACAGCTTTATTGAAGAACTAAGCAGCTAATTATTAAATCTGTAATGTTAAGTTATGGACCACTGAACACATTAAGAAATCCATGCATTCTGAAACACATACAGGGCTATCCTCAGAACAGAGTAACAACCAAATCCTGGTCATTTCGGGTTTGTACTTTGTACTTGCCAGCAGCTGTTGTACATATAGGGACAGATTTACATAGGTATTAGGTGTCTAAAGGTGCAGATCGGCACTTTTGAAAATCTCGCTAAGCGCCTATCTGCAACTTTGGACACTTAAATAAATACCTTTGTAAATCTGGCTCATGGCTCTTATCTCCATGCAGGCTATGTACTAAACTGATGAAGTGTTCCATCCCATTCTCCTAGCCAGACTACAAAGGTTGGCAGCCTACTTCGGGTATCTGCCATTACTTCTTTAGCTCAATCAGCAGAGATGTGCTTTTGGTGCTCAAGCTCCCAGGTTCAATCTCACAGCTGAAGTTGTTACTACATCTTGAGAACAAGTGCTCTGAAGTTCTGTACTTCAGACTGAAAGGGCACAATGTGCATTTTTAAGTTATTTGAAAAATAAAAACATTCAATACAAGCATTGGGAGAACTACATTTTTAATTAAAAAACTGTAGAAGGATCACAAGATCTACTAGATATGAAAACAAGATATTGAGAGACTATGTACATTAGGAGGCAGCTGATGTGCTCATGACTGAAATCAGAAACATTTCTGTCTTGTGATTTATGAAATACTACAGTGACAGCTAAAAATTTTGCAGTTATCAATATTGCTGTAATGTACTGGATCACTAAAGTAGAATACTGCAGCACTGTATTTTTTAAATAAAAGGAGCTGATATCTCTGAAAATGTGTTAATTGTGCTTTGATATCATTTAGCATACTACAATCTGAAATTCATTAGAGAATAAGGCAGAAATCTAACCAATGATGTAAAAGAACCCATGAATTACTAAAACTACTGATATATTATCAAAGGAAACAAAAATGTGCCTGCCAGAATACTCAACTTGTACCTTTTAAGCATTTAAGTGTTTCAGTGCTGCATACATCCACCCTCATGGTGGAAAGCTGCTTCTCTTTCAGTTCTATCTGGTCCTCTGAACGCTTATATAACAACAATTCATCAACAAGGGATTGTGGCTGAAAAACAAGAACAGCATCCTCATCACATTCTGCAGAAGAGAAGCCCTAACTTTGCAATGATAACATCATGGACCTGTTTGTAAGTAACAGAAATAAACATTCCATTGAAAAGCTGTCTCTGTATCAAAGCAGATGCTTTTTCACTGATGCTGGAATAAATTAATTCAGAGAAACATATGGTTTAAATTAATAACAAATGGAAGTGAAATGAACAAGGTGATGATCAGAACTCTATGTCTGGTAAACAGGGGAAAGATTTGCCAGCAGGGGTATGTCAGTTAGGAGTGGGGGGGGAAAAATTACACCCTCAAATGACAGAGCTTAGTGCAAATCCAGTTATACTGGCAAAAAATCCATTTGTCAGTGTAGCTAATTTCATTCACGGAACTGTTTTAAGCAATAGCAGCAAAATAAATTTTGCTGGTATAAGCTGCATCTCCCCTACAGGAGTTGCAAGTATAACTCTACCAGTAAACGCTTAAGTGTAGACAAGGCCCTAGTAAGTGTTCCTATATTTAAACACATATTAAAACAATGGGAAACCATATAATCATATTCATTGGCTACAAAAGCTACAGCAGTTCACTCTTAGCAAGAAGGGAAACTGCTTTCTTGCAGCAGATAATTCTAAATGGCGTGAAAGAATTAATTGCCTTTACTAACTACCTCCAGTCCCTAGCTCTATTTCCATGTCCTGTTTTTAAACAGAACCAGCCTACATGATGCTTTATAGTGCAGCCTCAGGGCACTGTGGGCACTATACAATAATGAACAAATCAACACTGAGGGCCACAGCTTCAACACAAGCCCCAATGACTCTTGGATATGAACAAACTAGCCAACATAACTACAGTCCAAGGACAGAGGTTAATGCAAAAGATGTTTTCACTTGCTAAACTTACTCTGAATTCAGCAACAATCTTCGACTTCAGAGCAACTTTTGGATTTGAGGATGCTGTTGGTATAAAAATGTTTAAAGAAATTAAGATATCAATTACAAAGATTAAGTACAACAAACGCTCAGTACTGACTGCAATCAAAATTCAGAAGAGACTGTTCTATTTCAAAAACCTTTAAACACGTTTCTATGCAAAACACACAGGATGCCATTTTATTATATTTCTCCCTCCACACAGATGTCACTCAGTGTTCTATCTGACTTTCAGACACGTTAGAAAGCAGAGAGCTATGATTTAGAAGCCAACAAGTTAGACTGTAGAGTTCCTATATTATATATGCACTACATAAGCAGTTACTGTGAAAACCTTTTCCAGATCTATTGTATATAAATGTTCTTGTAATGATTTATCCACTAACCTTGAGTGCTAATTCATAATTCTCTGAAGAGCTCCTGAACTCTAGACACAGAGAACTGACCCTCTCAGTTTAGTATTTCCTTGGAGTGATAGATCACCTACTCCTTTACTTGGACTAACCCATCTCCCTCCTAAAGATTTCTCTGCCCTTATAATTATGTTCTAATATCTCATTTAGAGATTGAGAAACTGAGGAGAAAAAAATATGGAATCATACTTCATGAGATTGAAATCCATTTGTTACTAAAAATTAGCAAAGAAATATACAATAAGATGATCATATAAAAATGCTAACTCCCTTGTCCAATTTTGTTCTAGAAAATGGTTTTCCATACATATCTTGTGGGCGAATTCTTTCTGGTAATCTAAGATTCCAACCCTCATGCCCCCTTTTATTGTCCTAGTCCCAGTAGTCTCAGCATTCACACAGAGTTGCATTGCCAAGTTTTACATCTAATGTTCCATCATCTTGCTTTCTTGCCAACTCAAAGATTTTCCATATTACAGTTATTGCAAGGTTAGAGGCTGATACATTATAAATATGGTTCCAGCTAGCAAGCTGTACTCCTGATAGTTTTGAATGATGATTCATTAACTGCACTGTCTCACTGTAAGTATTCCATTTATCCTATAATCTAGTTTGCTGTCGAAGATGTATTCCTGAACTTGAAGGGAATGTCCATGTTTCACTGTTGCCAATGTACATGGTAATCATGTCTGTCTTCTCTTCATCTCTGAATATTCTAATGCCAGTTTCCAAGAAGTTCCACCAGATCTTTTCTTTACTGTTCACAACTTTTGCTCTTAAAATTTTATTCAGATTTCATTCCTTAAAAAGTGATTTTCTAGCAGCAACTCCTTGGTGTTTTACAAATGTCAGTAAGGAACTTCACAAGTCTGGAAGACACATGCTTGCTCATACTTTAGGCCAGGTACTTTGCCAGTTTTGCACTAGTCTTTCTTCTGTTCCTCAAGAAGGCATTTTTAATATTAGTTCAGATAGTTCATATTGTTTCCTTACTTTGAGATTTCTTCCACTGCTTATTCGGTTGTTTGTTCAGAGTTTCTTTCAGCTGCTTCTGAGTTTTGAAAGTGGTACCTGGAAAACATTTCATTTTTTGCAGTCTGGCATTATGGGATTCCTTTAAAGGTCTCTGGTTTTGGAGTCATATGGTTGCATGGTAAAAGATTAACAGAAATTTGTTTTAAAATCCACAAACCAACTTTCTTAGATGAGCTGTTGAATGCCCAAGACAAACTAAGTTTACTCAGGAATACAGCAACTTCTATGGTGGTCATTCTATTTTTAAAGCAAGTTTCTGTTCGCCTTTAAAAGAACAGAGGATTCAGCAATCGCAGAGATTGACATAATTTGCTCTTTAAACTCTTAGACAATGACTTACTTATGACTCCCCCTCCCAAAAACAAAACAAAAATACACAACACATTTCAGGAGAAATAGTAAGGTATGTTGTTTGGTAGTTTAAATGACCATTTACTTACCCAAAGTCTACATTAAAAAGATATGCATCCAACTGAAAAGTTTCTTGCAAAACAGTGTAATAAAAAACATTTACTAAATCAAATTTAGAAGCTGAATTTTTTTTAATTACAAAACCTGTATGAGATTCCAAATAATTAACAGAACACACATATAGATTTCAATTTTATAGGTTTGTAATGTTTAACTGAAAGTCTTTTCATTCGCCAAGCAGCACGTACAGTGTTTTATATTTCTCAAGTAACAATTACTGACCCACAATCACATGAAGCCACCTCTAAACCAGCAACAGAAAAGCACTTTTAAATGTCAATAATGTAATCAGGGAAAATAGAATCATGCACTCATCTCCTTCACAATCAGAAAGAACAGATTTTCCATTATTGAGTTTTAAGGTGCATGCTGCTTTCAGTTAATATTTGGAATCTCGGGATTCTTTAAAAATATATTTACATGGAGTGTCGGAGGACTTGTAAACTATTTCACATTCTAATTGGTGTGCCCATATGTTTTTTTCAAATATGGTAGATATTTTACCAATAACATTCAACCTTATTACTATAATCTACAGAGAGAAAATGGGAAAGATTATTTTTACTCTGCCCTGTTTTTCCCAGATGGACTCTTAGGATCAACTGAAGTTGTAGATGTAAAGTCGGAATGTCCCAAAACCTCAAGATAAAGGGAAGAGGTTTAGGCATGATGCTCAGAACTCCTTTAAGATGAAGAGTCACCTTAAACATAATATATATTTTCTATCAACTAGTACAATTGCAATTTACACTATAGTTAAAAATTAAATGATTTAACACTGACTTTATTTAAATGGAAGAATTGTCCAACAAATAATTATTGCAAAGCTCAATCATATTAACCTACTAGCTTTCCTTTTTATTAATTCCTGCAAATGCAGGAAGAGCAATGAATGCATTTAAATAGTGATTAATGAATGTTTTATTTTATTGACTTCAGACTAACTACTATACGCACATACTAAATTAGCTTATATGTTAAGAAAGGCAAAAGATAAAGGACTTACTTAAAGCTTCTTTTAGTGCCACAATGGTTTCTTCAGGGTACACATTTCTGTCTTCCCAGATTTTAAAGATTCTTTCTATAGATTTAGAGACTGATGGATCCCTGAAAAGAAGGGCATAAAATATTACTGTGTTTTAACAGTATAATTTTCCATTATTCTGCAATCAAAAACGATATGCTAGAAGTGTAATCCCAGTGCTACAGAAAAGCGAATTTCTAAAAGATCTTTGAGATGTGTCAGTTTGTCTGTAGGTAAGCCCCCATTCAACAAGATACCGAAGCACACAGGTAACTTTACACGTGGGTAGTCCCACTTAAGTCAAAGGAGCTATTCTTATGCTTAAAATTCTGCATGTGCTGAATTTGAGCTAGAGAGGTTAGCACTTAGAAAACTAGTAGTTCTATCCTGAACAAGATAAGGTATTGTCCACATGGAAAAACTGCCTGATATAGCTATTATGGAATAGTTCCCCATGAGGACACACTATTCTGGAATAAAAGTGACTTTTATGGAATAATTAATTACTCTGCTCACAAAATAAGAGTAAAAATGCCAGAATAAAATCACTTTTAATCCAAAATAGTATCCGCACGGGAGTTATTCCAGAACAGCTAAATTACATCAGAATAGTTATTCTGAAATAGCTATGCCAGTCAATTCCCTCCATGTAGGCATGGACTGGTACTGCTATACTCTAGAGAACTCTAGTCTCAGATCACATATCCTCCTTTTTGTGCCTCTAAGAACCAGTCAGTTTTGGAGATTTTGCAGTTCCACCCATGAGGAACACTGATGTAGGTGGGTAGACACATTTTACCATTATCTCACAAAATCAATTCTTTCTCAAGCCAACTGTCTTATCCTGGTAACTTGATTCAAGGGTAAAACTGACAGGAAAGTGAAATAACCTGCCTACCCACAAATAACTATTCTCAAAGTATACAGATACCACACCTGAGTTAAAGTCACACAATTCTCACTAATTAAGATGTCTCATGGTATCTCTTGTACATGCAACATGGTCAGATCAGTCTGGACAAAAATACAGTCAAATGTAAAATTACTTTTTGATTCAATGTATTTTGTAATATATATTGTAAGAAAATTCTACCATGCAAATAGAAAAAAACATAAAAAAGACATTGTGAAATAGACAATTAGAAGATTTTGGGGAGCTTTTAGTGTTCCTTAAAACTGATACTTTCCCATTTCTCATAAATGTAAAGGCCACCTTTTTAAGATTCATGTTCAAGTTCTGCTGTCAAAAGCAAGCCAGGGCACCTGTTACATCAATAAAAGCCCCATTTGAGTACCCAAGGGCTGAAGTTGATACTTAATCCAGATCTTGAAAAATCTACTCCCTCAGGGTGAGTGGAAACTTATCACAGCTGAGTACTACCAACTTCTGCAGAACAGTGCGTTCTCTCTCTAAGTTTTGTGGCCCTTACAGATGAAAAACAACTTTCCAAATGTGAACAAAATATTAATCTAAATCAGCAGACAGACACCTCCAAGGCCTCTGCCACTGCTCAGGCCTTCCCAAATTGCAAGCAGACTGACTGACATTTGCTGTTTCACAGAGGTTTTCCTAAACTCTGTGGACGACAGTGGAATTGTCAAGTACTGGCTAAATTTCTTTTTGCTGCTGTTTGCGGGAGTTTAGAGTAACTGCATAAATATATTTAGGCACTGGAGCTGTTAACTAGGGAGAAGGAACTAAAATACAAAGGCTGGTGAGGTACAGATTAACAAAGATTCACACCAGCACACTTCCAAAAGCTAGAGGAGTTCTGGAGGGAAAGGGGAGAAGAGGACAAAGAAGAAATGCATCTTCTCCTTTCCAGCAGCAAGAGAGCTGGGAGGAGTAGGCTTCAAATTTCAGACATCTTATTAGGCAGAGGTCAGAGAAATACTCCAAGCAGTCTCTTCTTTCCCAGCAGCTTTGAAGGGAGAGGGGATTGGCTTGGTTTTCCACATGGGACACTTCAGTTTAATCATCTCACTATTGTATTTGGTAAATTTTTCTAGGAGATGGACATGGATTGATGACATCAATGGGATAAATTTAAGTAGAGAGAAAAAGGACAGACAAAATACAAGAAGTTAAAGAATAACTACTTAGGCAAAGAGAAAAATATTGAGGGGGGGTGTGGAGAAAGACAGAAAACAGACCCTTTAAATAACTGAAGAAAGGCAACACCAGTATCTATTATAAGATGGAAAGACTAGAGTGAAGCCAGGAAGGGAAAGAAGGGAACACAGAAGACAGGAAGAATAAATTACATTTTTAGAAATGTACTAAATAAACTAATATGCTACCATTAAATACAGCGCACAAACATAGTACATAGCTGTTATGTTCCCTTCAATGACAGTAGAGATGGCTTGGAGGCCTAGGCATTTTTCTCTAAGGCTAGTAGGCTAAGGCCTGGTCTACACAGAGGAGGGGAGAATGGAGGAGGGGGAAGAGATCGATTTAAGTTATGCAACTTCAGCTTCGTGAATAACGTAGCTGAAATCGACGCACTTAGATCTACTCACTGTGGTGAGTCAACAGATGCCACTCCCCTGTCGACTGCGCCTGCGCCTCTCCCCTTGGTGGAGTACCGGAGTCGACAGGAGAGCCCTCTGCAGTCGATTTATCACGTCTAGACTAGACACGATAAATCAACCCCCGCTGGATCGATCGCTGCCTGGGGATCCTGTGGTTAATGTAGACAAAAAGTGAGTCTTCTGGCTAAAGTACTGAATAATTTTTTTAAGTCTTAAACTTAAAAGTCATCCTCTCAGTGACCAAACAGAGCTAGGAAGAAGGTGGTCAAAGCTGACAGAATTTGCACTTTAAGGAAAAGCACCTGAGATTATCTTAATTTTATTGAATAGCTGACTGAAAATATACAGGAGGCATTTTAAGAAGGTTTTGAAAGACAAAAAGAAGAACTTCACTTTTTTCTCAGATTCATAAACAGTGATTTCTTTAGGTTATTTTCAGCTTTCGAGAGAATACAGTTTTTAGCAACAAGAACACTTCAGAAAAACTTAGATATGGATCAATATATCGACTCAGCTTTTTCAACAATGACATTGTGACAAATTCCACATAGATATCAAGAACTATCAATTGACTCAATGTGATCTGGCTTAACCTGGCCAGGAATCCAATGTCAACATTTAACAAAAATAAAGTTACAAATTTGTCAAGGTTCCTCTGCAGCATGGGGCACAGGTCACTTGCTGGAGGATTCTCTGCAGCTTGAGGTCTTCAAACCACAATTTGAGGACTTCAATAACTCAGACATAGGTTAAAGGTTTGTTACAAGAGTAGATGAGTGAGATTCTGTGGCCTGCATTGTGCAGGAGGTCAGACTAGATGATCATAATGGTCCCTTCTGACCTTGAAGTCTATGAGTCTACATGAAGTTTTAGGAGGTCTGTGTCCTCCTCTGTGAGCACAGGAGGGACAAGAATTGGGAGCTTGAAGCCACGTGAAAGGTATAAAATTGCTCTCACAAACAATACTGAGATTATTTTCTGCAAATTCTCTACAGCAGAGAGAAAAATAGGAATTTCCTTTAAATGTTAATGGCTTTTCAAGATCCATCCTGAAGCTGTGGTGTGGGCTGGGACTAGACAGTACTCTCTAGGGCTATATACAGACAAACTTGAAACAACACAGCCAGAAATAAAAACCCCTCTCCAAGCCCCACGATTCCTTGAATCAATACAAAAATGCAGGATAAACAAAGAGTTCCAGAAACAATATGGGGAAAAGAAAAACAAGTAGTAGCACCTAGTCATCAGTAATTAGCCACTCTAGGGAGTACTATTTCTTTCAAAGTAACCTTAATTAAGATCACGTACACAGGCTCCAATGACAAAACAGTAAGAAACCTCAAGTGGAGGCATACGAACCTAGGGCCTGCTCAACACCTACGTAAAAGCAATTACCCTAGAGAATTTGAGAGATGAGAATAAACAAACTGTCTAATTGGAAGTACAAACTAATATAAAAGGAACCTTAAAGACACTTTGCACCACAGCATCTCTCAAAGCTCACTGTAAGCGGCTTAAATCCTACGCTCATAACAGAAGTCAACGCACCTCATATTTTTAAGATATTCTGCCAGGAGCACAGGACACAGTCTATTCAGCTCAACAGGAGTAAAAGTTAATTTACCGCCCTTGGACATTGTAACTTAGTGATAGTGGGAAGTTCCTCAGGTAATGGGATGATGCATTTTCAGTATCTTTTGATGGGTATTAAACTGCCAGAGAGAAGCTAGTTGGAAACAGACTCAGTTTGAGAAAGGTAGTGATGGTTTACAGTTTGAGAGGTTATGATGGGATGTGCTTTGGGGCTTGGAAGTCTAAAGAAATCTTTGTAGAGTGATATGTTGAATCTCATCACTCATCAAACCTAGAAAGACAGAACTGCATTCTTCCAAATACAAGAGATGGAGGAAACGTCTCCAAGGATATGTCAACACAGCAAAGACAAACCTGTGGCTGGCCTGTGCCAGAAAACTAGTGGGGTTGTTTCACTGCTGTGTAGGCTTCCATGCTCAGGCTTCCATGGTCCCAGAGCTTTGTCTCCAGTCTGAACCGAGAAGCCTACACATCAGTAAAACAGCCACACAGCTCAAATCAAAGGCCAGCCACAGGTTTTTCTTTGCTGTGTAGGCATCCCCAAGCATACATCTACACTGCAATAAAAAAATGCAGCATGAAGTCTCAGAGTACACTTCAACAGACTACAGCAGTGTAGACTTTCAGGCTCGGGCTGAATCCTGGACTGAGACTTTCCCCCCTTATGGGGTCTCATAACCCAGGCTCCAGCCCAGGAATCTACACTGTAATTTTTAGATCTGCAACCTGAGTCCCACAAGTTTGCGTCAGCTGACTCAGGTCAGTTGCAGATCTTTTATTGCAGTATAGACATACTCCAAGATAGGTAAATTAAGGAGCGGACAAACCAAGTTACCCTGACATACAGCACTGGGAGAGGATGGAAGCAGTGAGGGGTGAATTCATTTCCCTAATTTAGATACTGCCTTTGTAGATGGTTTTATGGGTCTTTCCCCCATCTTTTATTAATTTCCATACATGTTTTTCCTCATTTTCTTATGTAATTAGTGTTCCTGGAAGTTCAATATTTTCCTTAGTGTTGATGTATATGAATATTTTTGTTAGTTTCAACTTCCCCTTGTGGCCAGCTACATTCAGCTATAAGAGAATGAGTAGCCTACCTATGATCTGTCCCCAAACTCATGTTGTGCGTAATGATTAGCCATCTGGCAGTTTCCATTCTGCCCTGAAGACCCATGCAATAGCTTATGGTGCTACTATTTTTATAACCAACCTCCTTAAGAATTACTTTGTTACATGTAGATTCTCCAACTGACATGTCTAAAAGGTGCTACACTTAACTGAGTACAAGATTATTCGAAGGATAAATAGGGTTAAGCTTGCACCATCAGGCGAAGTGCCAATTTTAAATGTCAGAGTTTCATGCTATCAACAAATACTACCTATATTACTAAAAAAGTGTTTAATACAGATACATTTTATGATGTAGAAGTTAAATATCATCTATTTTATTGCATTTTCATTTCTCTTTGGGGCTCTTCTGCTATACAACATAGGTTAAAACTGTAAATTTGGACTTTTTTAAGTTAAACACGGCATTATTGAAATATGAAATTAGTTTACTATTTTTGATCACAGGAAACTAACATTCAGAGCCAACAGAGTTGTAGGAACAGCATAAATGAAAGGGACACAAACACACTATGCCACTGCTACAATGATCACAACCCCCTACAGGATACCTTTGAAGATCCTTGGATCCTACACATGCCTATCACAGGTCCCAATAAAAATTATGTGGGCGTGACCAGACATTCATTATGCTCTTGAATGAATTCACACAGGAAGACGATAAAAGACAAAAACAGTATCACCTGTGGGTGAACACTTTTCACAAAGCAACCACTCTGTATCTGATCTACCAGTCCTCATCCTCAAAGGAAACCTGCACAATACTTCAAAAGACGAGCCTGGGAGCTTAAATTCATTACTCTGCTAGACACTAAAAATCATTTATTGAACAGACACACTGGATTTATAGCTTATAACAACAATCTGTAACCCACTAACCCTCTTTTTTGTCCTGACTGTGCATGTTAATGGAACTATGGGGTTTTAACAGGCCTGTACTTTGAATTGTCTGTTACAATTTGTTAACTTTTATGCTAAACAATCTGTTCCACCTTGTGTTTTGCTGTGACACTGGAAGTACCTTTCCCAGACCTGAAGAAGAGCTCTGTGTAGCTCAAAAGCTTGTCTCCCTCACCAACAGAATTTGGTGCAGTAAAAGATATTACCTCACCCCCATGTCCCTCTGAAGCTCTGAATCTATAAAACCTGTGTCCTATTGAAAGAAAATATCATTTCTGAAAATTCTGTACTGCCACAAAGTCAGGTACATCTGGCTGTTGAAAGTTTTACTGATTCAAATTGCCTGGAGTGAATAACATTTTTGACAGATGATTAAAATATAACTAACTATTATTGTGATATAGGTGAAAGAGTGGAGTTTGTGCCTGGGCTGGTAAATACATATATTTCTATCATAAGAATGAACCATCAATACTAAAATTACATGCCCCAAAAAACACCGTTTATGCAGAATTAAGGTAACCCACTGGTGCCTCATATCCTTCCAAAATGTGGAAAGCTGGTAAACTTAAACCTCTAAAACCCAGAAAATATAAAGTTAAGGTACATGCTAACCTTGCAATGCAATCTTAACTGCCCCTGAGAGCTAGCAATAACCACTGGGAATGCTTCAGTAAATGATGAAACGGTTATCAAATTACCAATGGAAGTGATGGATTCTCCATCTCTTGATGTCTTCAAATCAACACTGGATGGCTTACTGGAAGATGCTTTAATCTAGTACAAGCTATTAGGCTCAATACAGGAGTAACTAGATGAAATTCTCCAGCCTGTGTTACACAGGAGGTTAGATTAGATCACATAATTGTCCCCTTCTGGACTTAAAAATCTATGAATATACAAAAAACCTGCAGTCTGAGAAAGAACTAAGAGAACATGCAATTGTTTGTTTTCCACAGATTTGAATTCCAGCATTTATACGCATGCACTCCAGCTGCACCCACTTTATTGGGTGTAGCTGTACTGAACAGTGGGGGGGATTAGCTGAAGCAGTTTGGCAGAGCTGTGGCTGCAACATGGAGAGTTGCATGTTACTTTGAGAGAACAAGTATGCCTCATGTCTGCACATAATTTTGTAGGCTGTGTCTATAGCACTGCACAAGAGTGTCTTCTTGCCAGGGGACTGTCACCAATGTGGTGGCAGACATGACAGTGGTCTGCATGGCTAAATGAGGGACAAATGAAGGAGATGTCCCAGAATGAATCCTCAAGGCAAGGGTGAAGGGGTAGTAACATTTAGTAAGTCTGAAGTGGAATGTGTGGAATAGGTATGCCTGAGCTAATTTAAGATTTGTCTTAGCAAAGAGACGCTGTAATACCATCACACAGTGCTCATTTGCTTTGTCCCCAAAGCATTCTGTAGTATCTGTGAGTGCAGAATGCGAGTACTCCTGTTATTGGGATACTGGGACATTGCTCAGAGAGGCTGAGTTAAGGCTTGGTCTACACCTATAACTTAGGTCACCCTAGCTACATTGTTCAGGGGTGTGAAAAATTCACACACCCCAAGGTACACAGTTAAGATAACCTAAGCTCTGGTACAGACACTGCTAGATTTACGGAAGAATTCTTCCATCGATTTAGCTGCCACCTTGAGGGGGTGGATTAACTAGAATGATGGAAAAACCCTTTACGTACCAAGTGTCTCCACTACGGCGCTGCTGCGCCAGCGCAGCATCTGTACTGTAGACATACCCAAAACTAGGCTGCATTATAGTGGATGGAGAATACCCTAACTTTATACTTCCTGATTTTCAGAGGTTTAAATTTAGCCACTTTCCACATGAGGCAACTTTTATATTTCCTTGGGTTTTGTTTTTCAACAGCATCTCTGTTGTGTGTGTCCCCTCCCCATGTACAACAGCTCACCTCTCCCCATCCACTGCCTCTCGCTCCTTGGTAATGATTACTCCATTGACAAAATGATGAATATACGGAGATGAATACATCTTGAAACAATAGTTCAGAGAAGTGAGAGTTACCCCATTCATCTTAGTGGATGTTCTTATCCCCTCTCCCTTGGGCATGTAGTATCCAGGTTCACAACATAGGGGACAGGAAGAGGGGTTAAGACCTTGCCAGGAGAGGAAGGACTCCGGATAAACTGACTCTCAGAGGGGGAAGGGTTCCCTGATACCAGATCCATACATAGGGAGGCAAGGACCCCGCTCCATAGATCCCAGCTTACCTTCAGACCCGGAGGAGGGCTCAGACCTCCCCAGGAAACAGGACCCTTCCGAGATCCTTGCTCACACAAAGTGGGGACGGGGGCTATCCGCCTGAGGGTTGGGGGTCCCTGCTGCCCCATCCCTCACTTTTGTTTGAGGCACATCTCCCTCCAGCCCCTCGCCACAGAGAGATGGGGCTATGAATCTCCCACCGCCACTCAACCCAGCCTGGGGGGGGCAGGGTAGCATCAAATGGGATGGGGAAAATGTGGGGCTGACAGTCCCAACTTCTACAGTGATCCACCCCCATGGTGCCCCCCTCTCAGCCTCCCACCTCTCCCCTCCCACATCCCAAGCCTCCCCCAACTCCCATTTATCCTTCTCCCCTTGCCACAGCTCCAAATGTCCCATCTTCATCCCCTAGTTCCCCCCATCCTCTCCTTGCACACACAATCCCCACATCCCTTGCACTGCTCTAACCCCCCACCCGCCCAGAAACGTTAATCTGACTGCCCTCCCATATTCCCTAGCAGCCCATGCTGGAGGGGCTGTGTTCAGAAACTCCTTAACCAAATGACGCAGTAACTAGCTTTCCTTTGATCTCACACAGTCCCATTATTCAGGAAACAAGATCACATTATCCTAAATGCTTTCAAGAGTCTATCTTCCCTCTATTTGATGCTAATTTCCTTGCCAACACTTATAAATTAATATCCTCTTGCAGGCAGAGATATTAGAGCATTTTAAAATATCACTCAAACCAGAATCTTTGATCTCAAGACAAAAATGCACAAAAAGTTGCCCCTGCAGAATGCAGGCAGAGAGCAAAGAACGTGTACAAGACACTCTCTGAAAACTGCCCCGGGTAGAATTCATGCTCCTAACGCAGTGGTACAGCTCAGGTTCAGTAACCACAGTATGTCACTTTTACAACAGGCGGCCTAGAAATCCTTTTTCTTAAACAGACCCCTAATCTTGCTAAACATACTCATTTCACTCTTTCAGGCATGTGCTGACCTGGCATACCTAACTTAACCCTGAATAACCGTTTCAATATTTCTAACGGATAGTGAGAGCCATGCACTAGCTGATATAAATCCTAAGCAACTCAGATCAGTTTGGAGGAGATTAGAGCCACACACACGTTTGAACAAGATGATTTTGTAAAATGCTATATTGGGTGGGCTTGGGGGGAGCGCTATATCTTGAAAACCCCTTGCTTGGATGACTTCACATTTGGATCACTAACACTACCAAACTCTTCTGAGGCATTACAAATTTCAAGATAATTCAAGTCAGCATATGGATTTTAGAACATTTAGGATAGTCGTTCTAAGTAGAAAGCTAGTGATCTGCTATAATAGAAAAAAGTGGTTTAAAAACACATTCCCCAAAGTGAATGCACTGCAAGTATATCCTCAAAAGCTTGGTCATGTTTTTTAAATCATAAAATCGTAACATCTGAGTTATAACATAACTGAAAGGCACTCTGGAGAAAGGACAGTCTTGTGGTTAAGGCACAGGATTGGCAGCACAAAGGTCAAGTTTTATTCTTGCCTCTACAACAGACATCTGCTATGATCTTGGCATTCGAGTCACTTAAGCTCATTTTACTTCTTTTCACATCTGTAAAAATGAGGACAGCACTTCTTTGCTTCTTCACAGAGATAGAGTACCATTACATAAAACACTAATGAAAAGATGCGGTTAAAAGCAAGATGGAAACTCTCCAATAAAAGTTAAAACAACTCAAACAATGAGGAGTCCGGTGGCACCTTGAAGACTAACAGATTTATTTAGACATATGTTTTCGTAGGTAAAAAACCCACTTCGTGGTTTTTTTACCCACAAAAGCTTATGCCCAAATAAATCTGTTAGTCTTTAAAGTGCCACCGGACTCCTCGTTGTTTTTGGGGATACAGACTAACACAGTTAGCCCTCTGATAGATACAAAACAACTCTAAAGGCTCTATCTTTCTGTGAACATTATTGAGATGCCACAAAACGGTTAGAACTCCACTTGGGGAATGAGCAGCAGGAGTACATCTACTCTCAAGAAACAAAAGATCCTTTGACATTAGTACTTATGAATGAATAGGCATTGCCTGCTTCACAGCCCTTCTGCTTGATCCTAAAGTAAAATTACAGTCCAGCCCAGAAATTACGGTGTCAAGCAACAAATAAAAATATGATCAGAAGCTTTAGAAAGTTTTCACCTTGTATAGATAAAGCAGGTGCACAACTGGTTGAAAAACCATACTCAAAGAGTAACTCTGAATGATTTACCGTCAAACTGGGACAACATATCTAGTGGGGTCCGTCTTAGGGTCGGTACTATTATATATTTTCATTAAAGACATGGATTGGACAGTATGCTTATAAAATATGTGGAGGACACCAAGATGGGAGGATTGCAAACACTTTGGAGAAGAGGATTAGAATTCAAAACGACCTTGACAAATTGGTCAGAATTGGTACAAAGACAAATGCAAAGAATTACACTTAGGAAGGAAAAAAAATCAAATGTACAAATATAATGTGGCTATGTGGAATAACTGGCTAGGCAGCAATACTACAGAAAAGGATCTGGGGTAATAGTGGATCAAAAACTGAATATGAACCAATTATATGACGCAGATGTGAAAAAGACTTACATTCTGAGGTGCGTTAACAGCAGTGTGTTATGTAAGACACAGGAGATAATTGTTCTACTTGGCACTGGTGAAACTTTAGCTGGAGTATTTAGTGTGTCCTGCTTTGGGCACCCCACTTTAAGAAAGATGTGAACATGCTGGAGAGAGTCCAGAGGAGAGCAACAAAACGATGGAAAGTTTAGAAAACCTGACTTTTTGAGGAAAAAGGTTAAAAAACCTGGGCATATTTAGTCCTGAGGAAAGAAGACTGGGGGAGGAGGAGGAAGGAGGCTGTTACGAAGAGGATAGTGATTAATTGTTCCCCATGTCCACTGAAGGTAAAACAGGAAGTCACGTACTTAATATCCAGCAAGAAAGATTTAGAAAAATCTTTCTAACTGTAAGGATAGTTAAATACTGGAAAAGGTTACCAAGGGAGGTTATGGATAGAGCCCTGCACAGATACAAAATTTGAATCCGCATCCAATCTGCAAAAATGGTCCGTGGATTTAAAGTGGATAACCAGAGACTTGCAGGATTCTAGTTTTGGAATCGTCCACACTGGAAGTTTTTCAGAACAGACTAAGCAAACATCTGTCACTGATGGTCTAGTTATCCATGATCCTGCCTCAACATGAGGGGGTAGACTAAACTGACCTCTTGAGGTCCCTTCCAGGCCTACGTTTCTAAGATTCTATGAGAGACTTTTAAACCCTTAAGAACACTTTAAGTACAATAGTATATAGAGATTAAGATAAATGTGAAAATAAGAAGGTGAAGAGCAGGATGAAAGCACAGAAATCAAGGAGATAGAAGGCAACATAAGAGAAAGTGTTGTAATTAATATGACTCTAGCAAAACAAAAAAACCCATCAGTCTTCCTTCACAATATTTATGGTTTTTTTAGAAAGCATGTTCTTTGAAACAGGGAAGGGAGCATAAAAAAGTAACCTAACAGACAAATCAAAACCCTCCAATTATACCTTATTTACATGGCGCGCACAGAATATTAGGTACTTTACAGATAATTTCTTCATGTTTCACTTCACCATGTCTCCAGTCAGACACTTCATAACATTAAAAAATATTTCACACAGTTTAAGAACTTCCATAAAGCCAAATATGCACTCCCTTCTATTCCTGTCCCACATCAATTGGCATAGTTGTGTTTACATCCCCTCCAGCAGCAGATTTTTTTTTAATCAATAAAAACAATGTTCTAATGCAAGAGTTTCTGTTTTTTGCAAACGTGAAATCACCAATGTGTGCATTAATAATCTTAAAAAGTGGGACAATTTATTGAGTAAATAAGAAAACACCTTTGAAATATTTCTAAGAGTTTTATATAGCTAGATCTGTTAGGGCAATCACAAGTTAATTCACATTTTTAAGCTATTAACCCACAAATAAACAAAACATATCACTTACTTAACCAAAGCAGCTGCTTCAGGAAGCACTTCTGCAAATGTATCGCGAAATACAATTGCATTTTTTCTTTTACAGTTCTGTATGACATCATTGGCCAGGTAAAATAGATTCAGTCGATGAGGAAAAGCAGCTAAAGACAATGAAAAGAAATTCAGTTTTACTGCAAAGCAAAGAGTACTATTAGCATTTCTGATGAAATTTTATAAATGTGATTTTTTTCAGCAATACTTCTATTAGTAGTGCAACGGTAACAAAACAGGACTAGGAGTTAACACATGGGACTGGAAATCAGGACACAAAAATTCTATGCATCGCTTTGACAAAGATTTGCTGCGTGACTTTGGGCAATCACTTCACTGCCTCCATTTCCTCATCTGAAAATTACGTACAGTACTAATTTAGCACAGGTATGTTGTGAAACTTCATTTTGGGAATTGGTTCAAAATCCTTGAATGAAAGGTGCAACTAAGCCCTGGTCTACACTGGAGGTGTTGGGGTGGGCGAGGCCATCTAAGTTATGCAACTTCAGCTATATCAATAACATAGCTGAAGTTGACATACTAAGATTGACTTACTGTGGTGTCTTCACTGCGATGAGTCGACTGCTGCTGCTTCCCCGTCGACTCTGCCTGCGCCTCGCGCAGAGCTGGAGTACAGGTGTCAACAGGAGAGGGCTCGGGGGCGATTTATCGTGCCTAGACTAGACGCAATAAATCGATTCCCGCTGGATCGAACACTGCCCACCGATCCGGTAGTGAAGACATACCCTAAGCAAACACATTCTTCCTACAAATACCAAGTCTCTAGTCTAAAGTTGGCCATATAAGGAACCTAAATTAATAGCAAAGGGTCACTGACTTCTTGTAAGTTTTGTAATCTTTACTCAGCTCATGGAATCATATGACTAGAAAGACTACTGATATCAAGAGGTAGTATTTATTTTGACCTTTTACCATATGGTGATCTTAGAAGGAGAAAAGGCCAGTTTGGCCCAAAAAATCTGCATGGTATGCAGCCATTACAACTTTTGAAGAAGCACTGTAGCTTGCAGTTTTTGGCTGGTCTGTTATGAAAAATATTTTTACAGAAATTTAATTAAATAATTAAGAAGCCTGCTATATCTAAAAAGTAATCACTCGTGTAGGGTCTCTTTGGCTGGGCAGCTAGCCTACAGCCACATGGAGTGCAGTGACAAATAACAAAATTACCAAGGAAAGTAACAAATAATTGACAGATCTGAACCTGAAGAGTAATTGGATTACACTAGCAAAGGGGAAGCAGTTACAATAAAGGATCAATGACAATTTGGAAAGCTTGTTTATCTGAAAGTTTTACACTCAAAATAGCTACAAACACCACCTACAATTATTTAAATTGTTAAGATTTATTTTTCCTCATTTTTCAGTTTGCTCACTTTGTGGTTGAGAGTGCTTTGTATATAATCAGTTTACTTGCTTTCCCTTATATAGCAGATTCTCCCTTGAAGAAAAGATCCTTATAACCAACAGAAAGCAGTGAAAAGTCACAAAAATGTTATTAAAAGATTTTTCAGTTTTCAGTAAATATTTGAAGAGGGCTTTAACAGATATGCGATTTAAAAATGGAATTTTTAATTGAATCAAGCTGACACACTACAGTACCCATTTTAGTACAGAGCAGTATAAACTAATCTAATTTCGAGCTTTATACTTCAGCCCATCACCACAGAATGAGAGCACTTTCCCCATATTCAATGCCAGAGTTATTGCATGAGATCCAAATTTACCATTGTCTATCGCCCTAGCCCCACTCACCGTTTCACACTCTTTCTTTCCCGGGGGCTTCCAGAAACTCCCCATCGTCCTTTCCCATTCACTCCTTCCGCAAAAGGTCACACAACAAAGCACTTCTGTGGTTGTGGAGGGCTGGACAGGGCACCCTCTAGAAACTATTACCTTCATTCAACTCAGAGTGGTTATGGCAAAGAAAAGCTCAGCTTTACCAAAGTAGTAAAGTGTACTGTTTCCCAGCTCCTCCTCACAAGGAACAAGCTGACAGACCCAAGCAGGCCAGTCCTCTGATGCTTTGCTTCTGTGTGCCTAGTCCATTTACTACTGCCTCACTTTCCTCCCTCTTCCCCAAGGAATATACATGCACTGCTGCTTGTGCACAAAGCACTTTCCCAGCAACAGAACTGCAGTGATACACTGGCCTAGATCCTTCTGCTCCTGTTGGGCCGTGGGAAAAGCATGGTGTTGAAACAGAACAGGTGTAAATCCTCTGCTACTTCTGAAAAGCAAAATGATTATGCCTTTGGTGCACCTATATAAAGCTCTTTTCCCTACAGTCCGGCCAAAGCAATACAATTCCAACTAGGTCTTCCCTAATTTCACTATGCTCCTACTAGCACCACCGAGGGAAGGAACATGCATCAGAGCAGTAGCACAGGTGCTACCCTCTCCTGCAGGAAAAGCAAACATCTTCCAGAGGGAAGTGGGATATACCCCATTAAAAGTCACTGGACCACCACTACAGCAGCCTCAAGAAACCTTTCCTTCAGTTGCTGATGCTCTTCCAACAAGGTATTGTACAATGGTACTCTAACATGTACACGGAATGTTGGTTTTTTTTTTTAAATTGCCCATTTGTTAACTTCTTTCAGACTATTGTTCTGAGCATGATTTTTCATATAACCATAACTCCACTAAACCTGTTTTAGCAAAATTACTGCTACTCCAAACATGAACTAAGTTCAGGAAGCATATTAAAAGAACTGCATAATGACATTTCTACAATGCATTTCTTTAGCAGAGGCAGAATGGTTCATATAGTATTCAGTTAAAACATTTCTATCATCATAATGGAGAAAGCTATGAGAAGGAAAAATGTTGCCCATAATTTTGTAGCTTCAGTTATAAAGCATATGCAAAGAGCCTATCCTGTATTGTGCTCTAATCAGAGAAAAGCCCTAGCTATCGCATATCAACATTTAGATATTATGGTTATTAGCAATACAGAAAATACTAAGATAAATCTCCTGATACATTAAATGTCTCTTCTGCCCCTCACTCCCCAGCTGTTGTGTTGTTCCCTGCTGTGTCACTATTTTTTGGTTATACAGGAAGTGCTAGATGCAGCTTATTTTATTTTGCTCCCCTGCAATTGGCCTGAACAAGTCATGACCCAGTAGCTAAATATTTTAACTTTCAAAAGTAAGAGTGTTAAGAGAAATGTACAGATTTCCATTTGATGGCATTGCTTGCTGAGATGAGAAGAGATATAACTCAACGTTTACTGCATTGCTCTCATTCCATACCATGTAAACAGTCAAATAATAGTAACAGAAAAAGTTTATGGGAAGCAGCTCAGGACACCTCCTGCTTGAACAGATGACCAATGAGATTCCCTTGGAGCCATGTCATCTATGTTCTCTAGATGACTAGATTTTTCAGCTAGATTTTTCTAGCTGTTACAGTAGAACCTCAGAATTACAAATACCTCAGCAATGACGGCTGTTCATAACTCTGAAATGTTCATAATTCTGAACAAAACATTATAGATTCATAGACTTTTAGGTCAGAAGGGACCATTATGATTATCTAGTCTGATCTCCTACACAATGCAGGCCACAGAATCTCACCCACCCACTCCTGTTCTTTCAAAAGTTTACAGCTGAACATTGACTTAATACAGCTTTGGAACTTTACTATGCAGAAGAAAAATACTGCTTTCCCTTTATATTTTTAGTAGACCATTTAACACAGTACTGTACTCGCTTTTGTGTCTGCTGCTGCCTGATTGCGCATTTCTGGTTCCAAATGAGGCGTGTGGTTGACAGATCAGTTCATAACTCTGATGTTCGTAACTCAGAGGTTCTACTGTACCTCTAATCTACCTACTGTGAATTCAGAGGTATTCACTTACAGTGTCTGACATGTTGGATAACATGATCTAGACCAGGCAATAGGCTCTATGGATATAAAACACTCACCGCTGGCCCATGTAAAATTGCTGTGTAGATGCTTGGGCTGGAGCCTGAGCTCTTCGACTCCATGAGGTGGAGGGTCCCTGAGACTGAACATCTCCACCTCAATTTTACAACCCTGCAACCCAAGTAAGCGGACGCAAACCAGTTGTGGGTGTTATATTGCAGTGTAGATATATCCTATAGAACCCAGGACCTTGTCTACATGGGGAAGTTTTATCAGTTAACTCTATACTGGTATAATCCCCCCCTACACACACACACACACACAGACACTTTTATTCAGGCAAAAGACTGAATTTTAGATTTCATTTTAGATTACACTCCTTCCCAAACAACAAGCTAAATGAAAAACGGCACTCTTGTATTAGAAAAGATGACCACATGGGCGTTATACCAGTATAACCATATTGATTAAATCCATGCCTTGGGTTATACCGAAAAATCATTCCCATGTATACTAGGCTTGTAGTTCAGACAGGAAACATACGCTAGAGAGAATACACTGCAGACATGTGAGAAATGTGATCACTCACATGTTGCAAATTTAAACACTCAGTGGCCAAGTCTTTCATATATTTGTTGCTCCTCATTTATTGAACCACCATTGGCCACACCCTATATTTCTTCCAAGGAATGAAGTTAAGGATGCTTAATGCAAACACTTGTGGGATGTTACTGAATCTTTGGAAAAGAGATGTAGCCAAATGAACCAAGCACCTTTCTGCTTGCCTGCATGGAAACATCTAGAGAGGGGAATCTACTTATGGGTCTCAAAGGATATGCTGTGTTTGGTGACAAGATGATGGCCTCAGTCAAGGGAAAATACACTGAGATGTCTTATTTGTCAGAATGAGCTTGCCCCTTCCGCCCGCTAAAATAAGTTTGTACAAAGCTGGAAAAAAATTCAATTAATTTCACAAGTCTGTGTTTGATGACTGGCAAGCTGTAGCACATGGCAACATCACAGTTGCTCTACTAGAATCCAGAGTGTAAGGCGAGAAGGGACCACCAGATCATCCAGGCTTCCTGAATATCACTTGCCACTGAATATCACCCGACCACCCCCACACATCAAGCCAAGAACAAGAATTAGACCAAAACAGAACTGCCCTCAGGAAACTAAGGTACTGTGTGCCACAGGCTCAGAACAAAAGAGACTGAGGCGAACTGAGCAATGGCAGGAGTTGATTAATCGAGATATAGACAGATGATCTTAGAGAATGATATGAACCCCATGATGCACAGGAAGATGAAAAAACCCAAGGTCACTGCCACTCTGACTTGAGGGAAAATTCCTTGCCAAACTTGGTTTAGAAGAGTAAGTTCTAGGTGTGCAAAATGTTAGCTATAATCTCTACCATCCTATTATGGCATGAGCCCTCACTAACTAGCAGACTAGGTCTCTTTCTATAAGCCACGGTGTGATAGACTGGGGTATGTCTGTGTCAAATTATGAACTCAATCATGTTTAGTAACCACCATTTCATTTTAGGGGCTACACTGTATTGCAACCTCCACTATGGATTAGAGCATCCATTCTGTAGTAGGGGGTTTATATTTAGTTGAACTACTAAGTGAGAGAAGCCGGCATAGATCAAACTAGGATCAATAGCTCTCACCCCTCCACTACTAGCCTGTCCACAAAAACAATGAAGTCTTTACACCAAAGTCTAGTCTGGGGAGGGGGTTGGAGTTCCTGAGCCTGGACACATTCCCTAGAGGAGTCAGAAACTACATTTAAGCGATAATGGTCTGTGAGGAGAGGCCATCCAAGACCTCATGCCAGAAGGCCAGAGCAAGGAGAGGGAAGTCAGGAAGCCCTCCAGCCCAGCAATTCTCAAACTGTGGGACATGACCCCATAGTGGATTGAAAGCCCATTTTAATGGGGTTGCCAGGGCTGGTGTTAAACTTGCTGGGGCCTGGTGCCGAAGCCTGAGCCCCACTGCCTGGGACTGAAGCCTTGGCTTCGGCCCCAGGCGGCAGGCCTCAGGCTTCGGCCCTGGGTAGCAGGGCTCAGGCTTCGGCTTCAGCCCCAGGAAGTGGGCCTGAAGCCCATGGGCTTCAGTTTGAGTCAGGCGGTCTCAGACTCCGCCCCCTCTCCTGGGGTCATGTAGTAATTTTTGTTGTCACGAGGTGGTCACCGTGCAATGAAGTTTGAGAACCCCTGAGCTTATGGACACCGTCCAAACCCAGAACTTGCAGGAGGGTGAGATGAGACACAAGAGGGCCCATTCAGGACTCTGATATTTTCCAAAGACCTGCATCTCTCCAGCACCGTTTAACAGTAAAATTCCTATGATTAAAAAATTCCTTTGCTAAGCCTGTATTCCTTGCTTGCCTGCCACATGGCTGTTGAAGGGATTCATTTAGAAGAACAGAGCACCCACAATGAGGGGAACTCTAAGGGATCATGTACAAGAGCTCCAAGAAGAATGGAGGGCTGAGGCCAGATTGTAGAGTCCCACTGCCCAAGAAGTCATGTCAGACATGGAGACTGCACCTGGAAGTATGCCTGAGACATCCACAGCTAGGAGGAACAGTGACCAGTTACCACTCAGAGCCAGGAGACTTAAAAGCACATTAGATCCAGCAACTGAGTCCAATCAGAATAAACTGATGTCGATCCACAGAAGGGGAGCTGAGCCAGGCTGCGACACATCACCAGCTGAGGAGCTTGATGTGCCTAGATTTGAATTTTGGAGAACTAAAGGCAGATGTTTTCCTGAGGAGGATGGTCATGGACTCTGGAATTTTTGACTCCTACCAGTCTACCAAAACTCAAAGCCAGGGTTCTCCTTGAGGAGAGGTAAATGGGTAGTGTTTTCTTTACAATCAGTTCTGGTAGTGACGTAATCCTATTATATTAGCTGTTGTAGGCAGTAGTTGCACCTATGCTTTTAATCCACTCTGTAAATGTGCCCATGCCATACAGTGGTAAAGTCTACAATTTCATCTCTACACCTTTTATCTTCAGAAAGCAAAAATTAAAAATAAAGCTGTTATGACAACATCTTTCCAGCACTTAGCCATAAAATTATCAAATGAAAAAAGCTACGGGAAAAGTTGGTCAAAGCTAGTTTAGCGCTGTTGGCACTACCTTTGTCAAGTGCCCATGGTGAACTTATTTTAAAGGTGTGTGTGTGAGAACATGAGTTGTAAAGAATTTGCATCTAGTGTGGGAATGTATGCAATGATTACTTATTAATGTGTTTTCTGAAGCGTTAAGTCACATCTGCTTCAAGACACTGACTATACATAGTCATTTAGGAAGATATCCACCGGAGAGCTAACTTTATGACCTGAACATTTTACTGGACTCTAACAGGCCAGTGCCCAGTTTAAAAAAAAAAAAAAAAGTTTACACCTCCCAACTCAAGTTGTGTCCAAGAAGTCCCAAGGTAGTGATCTAAGCTGCTATTGCCTGCCGACTCTAGTCTTTTGTGTTAGCTTTGGCTAGCAGATGACGGGGGAGTGCTATGTGCAGTACACAATCAGGAGGAAGTCTCTTCTCCCCATCCCTGTCGTTTCTGGTGCTGAGGATGAGGGAGAGAAAAGATAAGAGTAGATAGGTGTGTTGGGGGAAAATATAAGTGTGCACAAACGCCACTTCTTTGCCCTCCCTTTCTCGATCCTGTTCTACTTAGATTTTCTGATGCTTTTCCTCTCCATTTGTGAGAGCATGCCCACCTACACGCCTCCTTTTGGGAAAGGCAGGTGAGGTCTCCCTGCAGGATGAGGCCCTCCAGCTGCTGTGTCAGTGAAGTGAAACTGATTATAATCTTGTAAATTTCCCTCTGCTGCTTCTCTTGCAGACCTGCAACATGCAGAAGCCACAGACCCAGGCCTGCTGCTTCTGCAATCTCTTAGGAGAAGGAAGAAGCTCTTTATTCTTCATTCCCAGCCCATCCCAAATAGCAGCAGAAGTTCATATGAGGCTCTCTTCTACTGCTACACATTGCACATCCCCAAGTAAAAGACTACAAGCAGAAAAGGCTGCTAATGGGATAGTGGGGCTAGATACTTTTATCTTCCTCCTTCTCCAAGAGCAATCCAGTAGCAACAGAATACAGTCCACTGTCTCTACTACTCCTGCGCACAGGAGGGCCCCAGCAGGAGTAGCCAAGTGAAATTTACAAAGCTCACTTTTCAGTTCCCAGGTGGAAGTCTTTTCACTCATTACTGACTAGCAGAAAAGTACATTTTTCAACTATTTTATGGACAATTATTGTTCCTATTATTTAACACAGACTTCTTGCCGTTTTCATTATGCTGTGTTAACTGTGGTAACAGTTATGACATAGGACACTCAAGTAGTTTAGGCCCAAAATTTATGCTTAACAGAAAATCCAATATGAAAAAAGTTAAGATTTGTTATCTAACAAGAAAAATAATTCTTAGCTCTTTAGTGCTTTTCATTCACAGATCTTAACATGTTTTTACAATGATCAGTATCTCTCTCTTCATTTTACAGATGAGGAAACTGAGACACAGAGGAAATGACTTCTCCAAGGTCATCCAACAGGCCGGTGGCAAAGCTGGGAATAGCGCTCCATCCACCAGGCCACTGCCTCCCCCAAAACATATTTTGAATTTAAACCTTCCTCTACAGTACCGTGGAACAAAAACAGCAGAATTGTGCTAATACATGACTGATATCTAAGATGAATCAATTACAAAAAAAATGTAAATCAAGCAGCCAAAATGGCGAAGAGCAGGTCAAACTTTAAAATTCAGTTGTATTAATCTAGATAACTATTCTGCCAAATTAAGAAGGTTTACCATAATGTTGTTAAAAATTCTGTACAACTTTGTTAAATCCATCTGTTGGTCACTCGATGCATTTTTGTCACAGTTATACTGTCTACACAGACAGACAGAAATCTTCTATACAATGCCAAAAAGTTAGACCTCAAGAAAATTATAATAATTTAAAGGATTTATTTTAAATCAATTTGTTGGTTTTGCCAGGGCCCCTTTAAATCAAGTTTTAGGCTTCTATAAATCAACCATCCTATAGATTTCTTCAAGTGGCAAGTCAGTCAGTTAGTTCTAACAGTTAAATTAAATTAATTATGCCACAATCCAGCACTTGAAACCTCAGAGTAGTTTTCATGACGTTGAACTTTAACATATGCACCAAGGCAGAAAGTTTTTTTTTTTTCCCCCCAGTTAGGGTCAATTGGTTCTCCTAACCCTTCCAAATTACAAACTACAAAAAAGTAATTTTCAAATATATCAGAGTTGATAAGGCTATATCTATAGTTATACACAAGTCTTAATATGCAGTGTTTTAGTGATTAAAAATATCAAAATAAGAACACGCTAACTGCATACTACTTTTATGAAACATAGAATCATATGCAAAAAAGAATCAAATTTCAATCATATCACTGCATTATGCAACTGGTAAGCTGGGAATGCATGCAGTTAACATACTGGGAGGTACCTGAATAAATCCTTATTATACATCAATGAATGAAGAGACCTTTTATTCGATCATGATGTCTCAATAAACTGTAAAGGAGACATCAGTTCTTCTCATGAAACAGTAAACTGCATTATTGATCTCACACTGCCAATAGCCAAATGTTTTTCAAGTTCTTCTTCAAGTGCACTTCCTGTACTTTTAAAAAAAGTGATGTTATATTTAATTTGTGGCTAAATAGTATTTATGCAAGTGAACTGAATAAATTAGATAGCCCTGTAGAAAGTCTTTTATAATATAGAATTACAGTAGTGAGTTTTGGAGAAAAAGTGATTCACAACATTAAAATACCTTATACTTCTAGAGAGCAAATATTGTCTATTTTAGTGAAACTTTCAGTTTTCACATAAGCAAGTGGTCATTGTCCTTATGATTATACTACTAGAACAAAAAACTGGTGAAGAGGTAATTCAATCACGTGCTGATAGAGACATCTAAATGTCAGCGCTAATTCTGCATTAAAAAAGGAATGGCTCCATTCTAATAGCATCACATCTTTTGTATAAGAATTAGACAGTACCTTATCTGTTGAGAGACTTAAAGTAGAAAAACACAGAGGGAAAAGAATCTAACAGGATTTGACAACACATACATACTATATGATATAAACAGAGGAAGAAAACTTTGGAATTAAAGAAAATAACTCAAATACCAAAATAAAAATCAATTAATGTTCTGTCTCAAGCAGTATCCAGAGGATGGTAGAAACCATTAGATGAGAATCTAGCTAAGTGTGCAAGGCTGACTATATGATGGTAGGTGTAAGTGGGGAGATTTCTTCCTGACCACAGTTTGCATGAAAATCAATGATCTTTTTAACAGTGCTGCTAATGTCACTACAGATAATAGTTTAATTCATGGAAAAATTTCTAATTCTCTTATTCATATGTTTAATGAATTTATAAACCAGAAAAAAAAATACTGTATAAGGCAAGAATCATTTCAGAAATACCACCTATAACTGCTCAATTTAATTTTTGTACATTACTTTCTTTAACAGTGTCACTCTACTAAGAGATGTAAACACCAAGCTATTTTTTTCAGTTCAATGTAAGTACAAGCAGTAGAGGTCTGTAGTGGGACTGGGATCCTGCAGGTCCCACAGGATTTGCTGTCTTAATAGCAGGATAACAATTCAACAAAAAATGCAGGAGCGAATGGGAATTGGGAGGTGGGATTAAAAACTGTCCCACACAGGGATCTAACAAGGAGAACCCCATTTATCTAATCTAACTGGGACTTGGGCTGGCAGCCACCTCCCTCCCACACACCTGTCGGTGGCCCCCACCGATTAACTCCTCCCCCTCCCTCCCAGGGAGGACATTTAGATGTCTCTATCAGCACGTGATTGAATTACCTCTTCACCAGTTTTTTGTTCTAGTAGTATAATCATAAGGACAATGACCACTTGCTTATGTGAAAACTGAAAGTTTCACTAAAATAGACAATATTTGCTCTCTAGAAGTATAAGGTATTTAATGTTGTGAATCACTTTTTCTCCAAAACTCACTACTGTAATTCTATATTATAAAAGACTTTCTACAGGGCTATCTAATTTATTCAGTTCACTTGCATAAATACTATTTAGCCACAAATTAAATATAACATCACTTTTTTTAAAAGTACAGGAAGTGCACTTGAAGAAGAACTTGAAAAACATTTGGCTATTGGCAGTGTGAGATCAATAATGCAGTTTACTGTTTCATGAGAAGAACTGATGTCTCCTTTACAGTTTATTGAGACATCATGATCGAATAAAAGGTCTCTTCATTCATTGATGTATAATAAGGATTTATTCAGGTACCTCCCAGTATGTTAACTGCATGCATTCCCAGCTTACCAGTTGCATAATGCAGTGATATGATTGAAATTTGATTCTTTTTTGCATATGATTCTATGTTTCATAAAAGTAGTATGCAGTTAGCGTGTTCTTATTTTGATATTTTTAATCACTAAAACACTGCATATTAAGACTTGTGTATAACTATAGATATAGCCTTATCAACTCTGATATATTTGAAAATTACTTTTTTGTAGTTTGTAATTTGGAAGGGTTAGGAGAACCAATTGACCCTAACTGGGGGGAAAAAAAAAAAACTTTCTGCCTTGGTGCATATGTTAAAGTTCAACGTCATGAAAACTACTCTGAGGTTTCAAGTGCTGGATTGTGGCATAATTAATTTAATTTAACTGTTAGAACTAACTGACTGACTTGCCACTTGAAGAAATCTATAGGATGGTTGATTTATAGAAGCCTAAAACTTGATTTAAAGGGGCCCTGGCAAAACCAACAAATTGATTTAAAATAAATCCTTTAAATTATTATAATTTTCTTGAGGTCTAACTTTTTGGCATTGTATAGAAGATTTCTGTCTGTCTGTGTAGACAGTATAACTGTGACAAAAATGCATCGAGTGACCAACAGATGGATTTAACAAAGTTGTACAGAATTTTTAACAACATTATGGTAAACCTTCTTAATTTGGCAGAATAGTTATCTAGATTAATACAACTGAATTTTAAAGTTTGACCTGCTCTTCGCCATTTTGGCTGCTTGATTTACATTTTTTTTGTAATTGATTCATCTTAGATATCAGTCATGTATTAGCACAATTCTGCTGTTTTTGTTCCACGGTACTGTAGAGGAAGGTTTAAATTCAAAATATGTTTTGGGGGAGGCAGTGGCCTGGTGGATGGAGCGCTATTCCCAGCTTTGCCACCGGCCTGTTGGATGACCTTGGAGAAGTCATTTCCTCTGTGTCTCAGTTTCCTCATCTGTAAAATGAAGAGAGAGATACTGATCATTGTAAAAACATGTTAAGATCTGTGAATGAAAAGCACTAAAGAGCTAAGAATTATTTTTCTTGTTAGATAACAAATCTTAACTTTTTTCATATTGGATTTTCTGTTAAGCATAAATTTTGGGCCTAAACTACTTGAGTGTCCTATGTCATAACTGTTACCACAGTTAACACAGCATAATGAAAACGGCAAGAAGTCTGTGTTAAATAATAGGAACAATAATTGTCCATAAAATAGTTGAAAAATGTACTTTTCTGCTAGTCAGTAATGAGTGAAAAGACTTCCACCTGGGAACTGAAAAGTGAGCTTTGTAAATTTCACTTGGCTACTCCTGCTGGGGCCCTCCTGTGCGCAGGAGTAGTAGAGACAGTGGACTGTATTCTGTTGCTACTGGATTGCTCTTGGAGAAGGAGGAAGATAAAAGTATCTAGCCCCACTATCCCATTAGCAGCCTTTTCTGCTTGTAGTCTTTTACTTGGGGATGTGCAATGTGTAGCAGTAGAAGAGAGCCTCATATGAACTTCTGCTGCTATTTGGGATGGGCTGGGAATGAAGAATAAAGAGCTTCTTCCTTCTCCTAAGAGATTGCAGAAGCAGCAGGCCTGGGTCTGTGGCTTCTGCATGTTGCAGGTCTGCAAGAGAAGCAGCAGAGGGAAATTTACAAGATTATAATCAGTTTCACTTCACTGACACAGCAGCTGGAGGGCCTCATCCTGCAGGGAGACCTCACCTGCCTTTCCCAAAAGGAGGCGTGTAGGTGGGCATGCTCTCACAAATGGAGAGGAAAAGCATCAGAAAATCTAAGTAGAACAGGATCGAGAAAGGGAGGGCAAAGAAGTGGCGTTTGTGCACACTTATATTTTCCCCCAACACACCTATCTACTCTTATCTTTTCTCTCCCTCATCCTCAGCACCAGAAACGACAGGGATGGGGAGAAGAGACTTCCTCCTGATTGTGTACTGCACATAGCACTCCCCCGTCATCTGCTAGCCAAAGCTAACACAAAAGACTAGAGTCGGCAGGCAATAGCAGCTTAGATCACTACCTTGGGACTTCTTGGACACAACTTGAGTTGGGAGGTGTAAACTTTTTTTTTTTTTTTT